>NC_071611.1:50413379-50746197 GCF_024509145.1 Vidua macroura
TGTGATCTGAAACAAATGTGTTAGTGTTCGATATTTAATAGGCTTTGCACCCTACTTTGAAATTCTTCTCATAATCACATTTGTTAATCAGATACTGTTAAGCTTTTTCTGAACAGAAGACTGAAAAAAGGGACTTGATCAGTCACGATAAATAACTTAAAGACAATTGTATTAAAAAAGCTAAAACAAGTTTAAAGTCAAAACAACATGGATTTTAGGCCAGATGGTTGCTTTCTGGGATTTTAAAAGACAGAATTACACATCTGTCTAGACAGATGATGCTCATCAGGTAGGATTTTTTCTCTTATATTTACATTTAATAAGCATTCAGAAAATTGCCAGAAATTGCCAGAAAAAGAACATTTCAATAGTGCTATATGCTGGCAAAATTTTCTCAATTTGGGAGGCAAGTCAGATACTACTTTAACATGCTGTCTGCTGAAGACAAATGTGGAGACATAAATGGTTAAAAAAACTTATATTTAAGGCTGGTCAATTACCTTTACTCTACAAGGACAATTTGAAAAGTGGACATGGTTGATTTCATTTATCCCTACCCTATTCAGTTCCAGAAGTGCACTCTGGCATTGAAGAATCAGATAATTATTTGAGTTGCAAAAGACATTTAAGATCATTGAACCAAACCTAGCACTGAGAAGTCCACCACTAAAACATGTCTCTAAGTACCACATTCACATATAGTTTAAATACAGTCAGGGATGGTGACTCAACCACTTCCCTTGGCAGCATCTTCCAGTGCTTTACCATCCTTCTGGTGAAGAAATTTTTCCTAATATCCAATCTAAACCTTCTCTGGTGCAACTTGAGGCCATGTACCTCTTGTCCTATCACTTGTTACTTGGGAAAAAAGACTGACTCTCACCTTCCTACAACTTCACCTTTCAGTTACAAGGTCTCCTCTGAGCCTCCTTTTCTCCAGACTAAACTCTAGTTCCCTTAGCTGCTTCTCACAGGATTTGCACTCCAGACCTTTCACCAGCTCTGTTTCCCTTCTCTGGACATGTTCCAGCACCTCCATTTCCTTCTTGTAGTGAGGGTCCAAGAACTGGACACAGACTTGAGGTGTGACCTCACCAGTGCAGGGGGAAAATCACTGCCCTGGTCCTGCTGGCCACACTACTGCTGGTACAAGTCAGGTGCCATTTGCCTTCTTGGCCCCCTGGACACATGCTAGCTCTTGTTCAGCCACTGTCAACCAGCACTCCCAGGTCCTTTTCTGCTGGACCTTTTTCCCCAGCCTGCCTGCATGAGCTTGTTTTGATCCAAGGGCAGGACCTGGTACTTGGCCTTGTTGAATCTCACCATTGGCCTCAGTCCATGAATCCAGCCTGTCCAGATCCCTCTGTAAAGCCTATCTACCCTCTAGCAGATCAGCATTCCCACCCAGCTAGGTGTCATCTGCAAACTTGCTGAGGAGATGCTCAATCCCATTGTCCTGGTTGCTGATAAAGATATTAAATAGGTCTGGCCCCAAGGCTGAGCCGTGCGAAACACTGCAAGGGACTGGCCATCAGCTGCATGTAACTCCATTCACCACATTCTTGGACAAAGGTATCGCACCACAAAATTGCAAATTATCCTAATTAATCAAGGATTTAATCAAAAAAGGTTAGGTTATTTCTTTTATGAGGCTGGGGAAGGGCAAATGATAAGAAAGATATAATGCAGTTTATTTTTGCAGGCTAATTTGTGAAATTTTGAAAATTTGTAATTTCTAAATGCTGTTGTAACACTGATTTCTTTTTTTTTGGTGAACCAATATCCTCTATATTCTGTTTGGCACGTGGCTTTTCACGTGCCCTTTAACAATGGTCACTGTTGACTGCATCTACTTAAATATAAAATGAATATGTTGCAATGAATACATTACTTATATGTTTTATACATGGCAATACATGTTTCATGCTGACCAAAAGTCCACTGATGCATACTTAGAATGGAAATAATAAATACAAACCAATTGTAGGAACCTAAAATAATATTGTTTTTTAAGATGGTGTTAAATCTTACATGTTGTAGAATAAAATTAAAAAGTAAATTGGAAAACTGTAGAGTACATAGTGAGAATACAAGAATAAGTTTTATGGACGCTATAATGTTTAACAGTTTCCTTCTTTTTTTTTTCTAATCAGTTTTATTTTCTGATTCTCACTTGACTTTTAGTTTTTAAATGAACTCCTAGGACTGTAGAATAGTTTGGATTGCAAGAGACCTTAAAGATCATCTAGTCCACTGTCCATCAACATTATTGTACACTGAGCCAAGAAAATCTCTAAATCACTAGACTTCTGGCATTTTTTTGGTTTCTTGTATTTTTTTGTAATTTCTTGTTTGCTTGTTTGTTTCTATTTTTGTCCATTTGTTTGTTTTATGGTTTTTGTCTCTTTGTTTGTTTGGTTTGTTTTTTGAAAATCTCTTCTACAAGGCCTGGAGAAGAGTAGGCTCCATAGGCTCCAGGGACACATTGTAGCCCCTTCCAGTACCTAAAAGGGGATTAGAAGAGATCGGGAAAGGGACTTTTGACAAGGGCAAATAGGAGAAAAGGGAATAGCTTTAAATTGAAAGACAGTTGGCTTAGATCAGGTGTTAGGAAGAAATTCTCTGTTATGAGTGTCGTGGGGGAGGGGAGGGGAAAGGAGGAGGGGAGAGGAGGGGGAGAGGAGGGGAGGTGAGGAAGGGTGGGGCAAGGCGAGGAGAGGAGTTATGGATGCCCATCCCTGGAAGTGTTCAAGGCCAGGCAGGCTATGAGCAACCTGCTCCAGTGGAAGACGGCAGAAGGCTTGGAACTGGATGATCTTTAAGGTCCCTTCCAACCCAAGCTACCTATGAATATATGATTCTATGAAGTTCCATCCGTCTTTGTCAGGTAACAGCTGTCAAAAAGCATTTCTCCAATCTTTTCTTTAGAAGTCATCTAGCTATTACCATACTGAAAAACCCCTTCCTGTTGTCAGAAAAAACACTGGTCACAACAAAATACAACTCTAAATGAGCTTTGGCATTCTGTGCCTTCTCCTCATATATGTGATTCACAGCTTTGTCATATTCCTGCAAAACCCAACCTTGCTTCCAGAGACCATATAAATTTCTTTTCCTCTGGAGCTCTTCAAGGACTGCCCTGTTCAGCAAAGCTGGTCATCTGGCCTGCCTTCTTCACCTCGTACACAGGGGAATTCCCTGCTCCTGAGATTCTCAAAGTAATTCCTTAAAAACTAACCAGCCCTTAAGGACTCCTGAACTGCCATCTTGTTGTCCACTGGGACCTTGTCATGGTTTGGAATGGGAGAAAATTCAGGGAAGTGATGCAGTAACCGACAGTTTGCATAACCGACAGTCTGTTGAACCACTAAGAAGCTGGACACGCCTGTGTGAAACACACATGTTAAAGACGAAAAAACCCAGGAACTCCTTTCTGGTCGGTGAAGAGGTGGCGGGCCCCCAGCCCCGGCCCCCGTCTCGGTCAGGCCAGGCCGGGCAGTCCTGCTGCGGGCTGGGCCCCTTCCCCCCCTTCCCGGGCCGTCTGCTGCCCTGCCCCCACCCCCCCCCCCGCCCCAATCGGCTTCGGTCTGGCCGAGCCGGGCCGGGCCCCAACAGCTACCTGGCAGGAAGGAGGGGGAGGCTGCAGAGCCCTGGCCGGAGCAGTGAAGGTGTTGCCGTCAGGCCCCCTCCCTCCAGCGCGGCTGAGACCAGAGATCCCTGCAGCCCGTGCAGGAAACCAAAGACCAACCATGAGGCCGATCCTGACTCATCACATCCACACCTCCCCGCCATAAGTTACCGGAGGGTCAGGAAGGCCTCAGGCGGGATCTTAACCCCTTCAGTGTTTCAATCATCCCTTGAGTGAGAGAAAGGAACAGCATGAAGACATTGAGGTCAGTGAGGAAGAAATTAAGTCTCAGATGGGAGGAAGGAGGAGATGCCTTGTTTTGGAGCTGAAATCCTCTTGTAAGCTATGAAGAAAGGACTCTTTATCGTTATAATGCATGAAACTATGGGGAGATGAAAGTGTTCAAATTGATACTGAGCAAAAGCCTCCATGCTAAGATAAGCAGATGTTGAAATAGCTGTGATCCCATGAGAAGTTTGAACAGAGGAAGAGAGAAGAATAGTCCTGTGCTTCCAGGAGAAGAAGAAGATCTCTGTTCCCAGGGATGAAGATGATTTTTGAAATAGATAATGAGAATTTTTAAAGTCCCTTTGAACAGCTCATCTTTAAAGCAATACCCCATAAGTCGACATGGCCCATTAACAAGCTATGGGAAGACTTGTGGCAATGGGAAGGATTTCACGATGGTAGGGCTCCCCGGGTGGCTGCTAGTCGTGATGAAATTGAGAGCCATGAGAGATCTGTTTTTTCCTCTTGTGGAGAAGTCTCCATAACCTTAACAAGAGGGGCTTCTCTCCTTCAGTGAATTGAAGAAAGCCTATTTTAGGAGTGATAAACTGACTGGAAATCTTAGATTTGGTTTCTTTACATTGTCAGTGGGAAAGAAAAGGTAGTGGTGGGAGGAGAAGTGTTCTGAAGGGCTTGTTTTGATTCTTACTACTTTTTTTTCCCTTCTAGTTACTTTTAATAAAATTTTATTTATACCCTTTTAAAGTTTTGAGCCTGCTTTGCCTTTCTCCTAATCCTATCTCACAGCAGGAAGTGAGTGTATTGGTGATGGGCCAGCACCAAACCCACCACATCCTTTGGTGCATTGGCTGGGAAAATGTCAAAATTGGGGAGATCTTAAATTGGCAAACCAAAACCACTAGAGACCCTCAGGCACCTGGCAGCAAGGCTGCTCCCCAGCTACACAGGCCCCAACTTTTGTTGGTCTTTGTGGTTCATCCAACCCAGATGCTTGTTACTCTGACTTCTTTGGAGGGTTACCTTCTTTGCCTTTTCTCTTTCTACCTCTCTTTCTTTCTTGGCTGACTCACTGTTCCCTAAAGGTCATGCCCATCACACCAGCACAACAGTAAACCTTTGTTGCTTTGGAGAATAGACAGCTGGGACAGCTGACCCCAACTGATCCAAGGGATGTTACACGCCATGTGGGATTATGCTCAACATATAAAGCTGAGGGGAAAAGAGGGAAGGGGGGACATTGGGAGTTATGGCATTTGACTTCTAAAGTCAAATGCCATATGTGTGATGGGGCCCTGCTCTCCTGAAGATGGATGAATACCTGCCTGCCCATGGGAAGCAGTGAATGAATTCCTTATTTTGCTTTGCTTTTGTGTACAGCTTTTGCTTTCCATTTTAAACTGTTCTCTGTCAACCCATGAGTTTTCTCAGTTTTACCCCTCTTATTCTCTCACCCATCCCACCTAGGGGGTGTGATCAAGTGGCTGTATGATGCTTAGATACCAGCTGGGGTTAAACCACAACACTCCCACTTAATTTTAATCCTGAGAAGTTCATGCATAAATGGAAGTGTGATAGCTGAATGTACTATTAACAGAGACTGGCATATCCTCTCTATATGACTCTGAGGCTTCCTTATCTCTGATCTGATTGTGAAATATAGCCCCTGGAGACAAACTGCATCTCTTGCTGTAATGTGACTCCAGCTGTCAGTCAGAGAGACAGCTGCTTGTTCCCTTGTCAGACTGATTCCCTTGCAGGTGGGTGAATAACCTGACAGCTAATTATGCTGTGGTAAGTCTTGCATTTTCATTAGGTATAGATGAGCTGGAGCACTTCTTTGTACTGGACCTATATGGGGTCAGGCATAGTCTGTGGACCTGCATGGTCCAGTTAATAGGCTCTTGCTCCAGAACTACTAGAGTTTATTTTTTTATATAGGTAAATTGGAAAAATAAGAATATGTAGACCCAAATCTTCCTCCTGTTTTACCTGGGCATAAATTGATGCCATTTGGATTTTACTCTGAGCAAATTTGTCTCAGTACATGTTCTACTTTGCATTCCAGAGCTGGCACAGCATTTGATTTTGTACCCATGTATCTAGCAGCCTTTCCAGTTCTCTCTAATGCCCTTCAGGACAAAACAATAAAACTATGTTGGTGGTTTCATCTGCCATTCAAAAGTTTATAGCACACTAATTCAGTTATGCAATAGCAGAAAATTCTGTCTGGTTGCTGAATCCAGCTAACTATCAGATTTGGAGTGAAAAGCTGACAGATGAATTATTTAAGATTACAAAGATTGTGTCAAGGTAGATATGGATATGGATCCTCAAAGAATTTATAATAGACTGTGGTGCCACAGAACTAATTTAAATGTGTCTCTAAGACTTTCTAGTATTTCCCCTCTCAATATTCCCCATGGAAGAGGAATTCTTAAGTTCTACTCATTTTTCCCTCTTCAGAAAAAACAATGGGTAAATAAAGTTACATATTTCATAAAGTTACATATTCATATTTCAAGATAAAAATCTCCATCTATTTCCCCTGCAGGTATACATGTTTCAGGTAGATTATGTAATCATTATCTAGGCTTCTTTACTTCAGCTTTGTGTAGGATCTTGGAACACATCTTTGAAATGCTGGAGTGACAAGTTTAGAGGTGAAAGTCTTAAAGCTTGCAAAATAGTCTGTAAATACTTCATATGTAACTAAACTTCTTTCTCTATTGTGAGATAAGCTGATGTTTTTGTTTAAATCTTTGAGGGCTCTTAAAGTGCTCTTTGGCTTTACCTCAACAAAGCCATAAGGCACTAGAATTCATTCAACAGGAACTGATCCTGTCCTTAAATACTGTACAGAATAGTGTTGTGTTCCAAATAAGTGCAGTCAGTACTTTAAGGTCTCTTTATTCTCATAAATCTAGAACTGATTCTTAATGCACATGGAACTTTACATTTAAGCATGGGTGACACTAACCCTGGAACATGAATGACACTCAGGATATCTTGGAAATGCCTTAGCTTTCTCTAATGGAAACACCGTACGGCCATTGGGATGCAGTTTGGGTTGTATTCTTCTATATGCATAGTTTGAATATTCTGGTAGGTTGTCATCTGCTCCTGAGAAAAGCTTTTCCTAAGAGAACGAAAGCATTTTCTAGCACAGACCTCCCAGTATACAATTTCTTGGCTAGTACCAGCTTGGCGTGGTTTGTTTGTATCCTGAGCTAGTTTGTGGTGGTTTTGAATAAAAGTCCAGTCTCATCCATGTCACTAAAGAGCTGAATATATCCAGAGACAAAAATTAAACTAAAGGCAGTGCCTTACAGAAAGAAATAGAACTGTTTTCCCCTTCCTTTACAATCTCACACATGAAATGTGCAACAGTTGCTGACATGAAGTGTATCAAATGAGGGTCCCTTGCTGAGGAAATTAACTTATGAAAAGGAAGCTTACTTCAAGGAGCAGTAGGAATACTAGTTAATTGTATCTCATATAGAATAAATGATGTATTTAACTTTTAAAACCTCTGACAAGTTGTGTAGGGGGGAGAAAGTAAAGCTTCAACTTTCTGTTTCAGGACAGTGAATTCCATGACAGAAATTAAGAGAGTGTATATTATGTAAGTAATTTATTTGTGCATATTTTCAGCATCAATAGGCTTTGTGCCAGATATTCTAGGCTGCAGTTTGTCATGTCTGACTCCTTAGTCTTTTCAAGCAATTGGAGAAATTGCTTTCTGCACGTTGTCAGTGTCAGATACCAGCTCACTCACAAAGAGCTCAATTAGCTCCTGGGAAAAAAAACCATCTTTTAAAATATACAGTGACCTGCACCATGAAAAATAGGTAGACAAGAGTTACACAAAACTGAACTGTTAACATGGACTGGCAAGAATACCATGGCGGCTGTGATAGGCTCTTTATTCTGTGTTTTTTAATCTTTTAGTGCTATTGTAAGTGTATGTAAGGAATTTTTTTAATGACCAGAGTTAATTGTTCTGATAACTGTTGTCAGCTGTCCTGTAAACAACTACTTCCTGGTTTAAAATAGTAACACATATATTTGGAAGTATGTCCTGGATCAAACCTAGGACTGGAGCCCATTAAGAAAAGTATAAATATTTGTCATGTGGTTCTGTGGCTTTTGAGATACTTAATACACATTCATTGAAAGTGTCATTATCAATGATCATTTAAGAACTGTGTTTTTACAGTTTATTCACAAACATACAAGAATGGCTAGGACAAGAGGATCTTAACCATAACAGAGACAGTGAAAGTAAACTGAAGATTAAAGAGAAATACAGGAAAAAGAAAAGTAGTTTAGAAAAACAGTTGAACTAAAAAGAGGAACAGCTTCTATAAAGATATCAGGTGATCTTGTTCCCATCGATTTTTAAGACTTTTCAATAAGATGACTTACGGCAGAGTTTAGAACTGAGTTCCCTTTAAAAATATGGCTCTATGGTCTACAGTTTTGCTATAACAAACAAAAAGTTTGTTTTATGAAATTTGGTTTACTTTTACATACTTAATCAATTTTTTCTCTCTCATAAGAAGGTCCAAAAAACCAGCTCTAAAAATACCGCCTGTGGTTGGCCTGGCAAGGTTCTTGGATTATCTAGGTAATTAACAGATTTAGCTGATTGGAGAAGGATAATCTATACTTCTGACTCTGGAAGATATTCCAAGATCTGTTGTATTTTTTTCCCTCACTGGCTGCCTCCAGACTGCAGTTGATTATGTTCTATGTCATCTTTGGTGTGATCTATTCTTGTGTGGCTGTGATATACTGATAACAACATCAATTCTTCTAGTTAGTGTTTGTGGCAGCACATTTCTCTCTCTCTCAGGATTTTTCATAGAGGTGCACAGAGAGAAAGAAAGAGAAAACTATTTCTATTTCTTCTGATTGTTTTTCTCATGTGGAATGTGCTTGGAGAATTGTTTAGCTGGGGTGATTGCTTGATTGGATTCTGGTGAGGATTGTTTGAGTCTGGTGGCCAATCAGATCCACCTGTGTCTGGACTCTGGCGAACAGGGTCACAAGTTGTTAGTAGTTAGATATGGTAGTTAGAGAAAATAGGTATGTAGTTTTAGTATCTTCATTTATATAGTATATTGATGTATTATAGCATAGTTATAATAAAGAAATCATTCAGCCTTTTGAAATGGACTCAGACATCATCATTCTTCCCATTGGGTTTGCCTGCATTTTTCAATAAGTGTTTGTGTTAGAAATAAGACAACTTGTTATTTTGAAATTGTGTGAAAGCATGCCTGCCTTTAATAGGTTGATGAAGATAACAAAAATAACTAGTGACAAATAATTTTTTTCCTCTCTTCAGATTACCTGCCAGTATAATTTCACAGGGCTTTGATACCTGAATTAAATAAAGTTTAATTTGTCAAAGAGAATAGTCACTCCTGCAAGACTAATTAAGGAATTGTGTAAGCTTTTGTCTCAGTTTATTAATGTGATTTACTTCCATTGGTTTCAAGCAGGTTGCATCCCTAAAAATATTTTCAGACTGTGTGTTTTATTTTTTTAAATATCAATTTATATTCTTAAATAGTCATATATAATTCATCTTCCCATATTCTGTAATTATTAATACCTCTTCCATGACCTGGCTCAATTTCTTTGCAAATTGACTAACAGTTCAAGAGCTTGATCCCACAGGTCCCAAGTTTGATTTCAGGAGGAGTTACAGGCTGAAGTAGCTTTTAAGGGACAGCACTTCTGGGACTTGCTCAAGGTATATTGAATAATATACCTTGAAAACAAGGTGAGTAATTTCTTAAATTAAATTGAATTTTGTGCTTATTGCAACAAATTCTAAAATTTGGACCACCTTTCATGTAAGAAATTCAGACTCAGAAAAAAATGCATTCTTAAAACTTCAAAGTAGTAAATGTGCCTGGACCTTTAGGAAAACACCAAGATGGTATGAGTAATAATGGGGAAAATATGGGAAAAGATGTATTTGTGAGGTAGTAAGACTATGAAACCAGTTTTGTGTTTTTACAATACTGAATTCTTGCTTCTGAAAATCTGGTGTGGAATGCAAGAACAACAGAATTCTTCTTTCAACTTAGTTGCCTTGAGTATTGCACTAAATCCATTAAAAATATTAATTGCAGAATCAGAGAAAAGGACAAGGTGGAGGGGACCCACAAGGATCATTGAGTCCAGCTCCTGGTCCTGCACAGAGGAGTCACATCCCCAAGAGTCACATCGTGTGCCTGACAGTGTTGTCCAAACACTTCTTGAGCTCTGTCAGGTTGGTGCTGGGACCACTTCCCTGAGGACCCTGTTCCAGTGCCCCACCACCCTCTCAGTGAAGAACATTTTCCTGATATCCAGCTAAAACCTGCCCTGACATAACTTCAGCCTTTGGGTCCTGCCACAGGTCATCACAGAGAAGAGATCAGTGGCTGTCCCTCCTCTTCCTCTCACGAGGAATTTGTAACTGCAATGAGGTCTCCCCTCAGTTTCCTCCAGGCTGAACAGGACAAGTGACCTCAGCCACTCCTCACAGGGCTTCACCTCAAGGCCCTTCACTATCTTCATTGCCCTTCTTTGGACACTAATAGCCTAATGTCTTATATTGTGGCACCAAAAACTGCCCTCAGGACTTGTAGTGAGGCCACCCCTGTGCAGAGCAGAGCGGGACAATCCCTGCCCTTGCTCAGCTAGTGATGCTGTGGCTGATGTTCCCCAAGACATGGGTAGCCCTCCTGGTTTCCTGGTTGCTGGCTCATGTTCAGCTTTCCATTAAACAGGACTCCCGGGTCCCTTCCTGTGGCACTGCTTTTCCAGCATCTCATTCTCCAGTCTGTCTGTACATCCGGGGCTGCTGCATCCCAGGAGCAGAATCCAACACTGTTGAAGTTCATATGGTTGGTGATTGCCCAGACCCCTAATTTGTTGAGATCTCTCTGAAGGGTCTCCCTGACTTCAAGGGACCATTTTTGTATCATCAGCAAACTTACGAATATCCCTTTCAGTTCTGTGTCCAGGTTATTTATGATGTTGAAGAGCACGGGGCTGAGGATGGATCCATCTCACCCTACTAGTGAGACATCACCAGTCTGAGGTCACCCCTTCACTGTAACCCTTTGTGCCTGATCCCTGAGCCAGTTGCTCACCCGTCTCATGATACTTTTATCCAGCTGTGTGCTACACATTCTATCCAGAAGGATCCTGGGAGAGACAATATCAAAGGCTTTACTGAAATCCAAAAAGATTACATCAGCTGACTTCCTTTGATCAACTAGCTGAGTTCCTTGTCAGTAAAGGAAATCAGATGCCATATTTTGATGGAAAATTGCATATTGATAATCTATTTTCTGTCATATGGGAGCTTTCACTTTTTTCTGTCTTGTATTTTACCTGTTAAGATTTTGCCTACCTGTGCAGCGCTCTGAGGTAGAGTATGATTGTGTGGGTCTAACCTGTAAAGCCGAAGGCATTTGCCAGCAAAGCTGAACCTCACTGGTACTTCTGTTTGTAGAGATGTGATAAGGTTAAATCATCAAATTACCTTTTGTTTTGTCTTACAGAGACCTCTAAAGCAAACCTCTTGCTTACTCTCTCCGCTTACCTCTCTTTCAGATTCCATATTGCAGGAAAATGATGGTGGTCAGCAGAACAATCCTGAGGAAGAATTCCTTGAATGTGGACATGAAGGTCTTCAGGCAGTAATGTGTGATGGTGTGATAGTAAACAAGCTTCAGTTACAATCTGAAGACCCACAGCTTACTTAGTGATATGAGTCCCATTCTTCTGAAAAAAAGAATTTGAAGCATCTCTTTTCAAATAAACAATACAGCATATTGTTTTTTATATGCAAACCAGAAAAAATTGCTTATTTGGGTTAATATTTAGGATTTTATCCAGGAAGACTACATTATCTGTTGCTCCAAAACTGATTTTTCTTAGACATTGTTTACCTGAAAATATATTAAATTCCAGCACTGTCTCTACGTTCTACTATTTTTCATAATACTTGTCTAAGCTCAACTTTAGATTTTTAAGAGCTGTCAGCTTAAATATCAGTTCTTTCATTCTGTTTTCCTACATAAATAAATCCTTTGAATACTTTTCTATCTCAATATTTCAGACTGATATTCTGTGCTTGGCTTCTTTTTCAAATATTATGTATTGTACATGCTTCTGAATGACAGTGCAGTGACTTTTTTTTTAAGCTTTTCATTGTTTGACAGAGTGATGCTGGATTCCTTAAACTGAGAAGCAGCAGGAAAAAGAATTAGCCTTTATATTCTGCAGATTTTTTGGAAGATGTTCTTTAGTTTGTTGGCTTCCTATACAAGAGCGCATAAGGGTTTTATGTCCCTTTATGTCCCTTCCAAATTCCTTTATAGTGCAAAAATGAGCTACTTACTAATTAATTAATAAAACTGTATCTACTTCTATCTACAAGAAAGATGTTCTTTCCATTGTTCTTTAAAAAACATTTTCATTCAGTCTGAACTGAAATAGTTTAATTCTGTTTTTTGTGAGATGTAAATGGTTGGAATATATTCCACATATATTCAGATAAATTAAAATATAGCTTAAATATATATTTTCCTTTCTATACTAGAATTATGCTTCCATATTTTCTTAAATTGTGTGTGGTTTTTTGCTTGAATCCTTTTAAAATCTAAAGAAAATTAAAAGCTGAAAGTACATTAATTGATCTTTTATATTTCCATTTAAAAACTTTGCAGCCTTGGGTGAAATTCAGGACTTTGCCATTGATTCAGTAAATGTAGATCTCAAATATGTTTATTACTCTGACATCCGGAATAGTAATGTCAGAACACATTTTTTTAGAGAGAAAAAAAGCCAATACAGGCATTAGAGAAGTTTTTAAAGGTCTTTACTTAGGATTGTGATAGGTTGAGATGCTGATAAATAAAAATAACAAGAATAAAAGATGGGGTCAGATAACAATTTGTGTACTTAATAACACTGTTGTTTCCTACAAGGAAATGATGTTATTAGCTTGGGAGTTTAATGTTTCAGTCTGATAATGCAAATAAAAACAAATATTTCTAGACTTTCAAAGTAGGAAAGCCCAGAGAGTCAAAAAATACTTCTAATATTTGATTTATGATCTAGTATTTATTTGATCATTAACCTGAGTGCTTTTTAAAACTGCAATATTCATCAGCTTTGAGATAAAACATGTTTCACATGAGTCAGACAATAGCTGTACCTGGATCAAGATAGTCCCTTTACCTTTTGTTCTTTTGACCATGACACACATGTTCTTATGACCTTGTACCTTTTCAGAAAAAAGAAAACCATGGCTGTAAGAACACAGCTTTTTTTTTTTTTTTTTTTGAGAAAGGAGAAATTAAATCCCCTCTGAGAACACATCTGAATTATAATTGAATCCAAATAAATAGAATTTAGAAAATATAATGCTCACTATAGAGTTGTCGTAAGTAGTAAAGCACATCAATAAGTTCTAGCGATTACGCCTCTATTTTTCCTACATCTTCCAGTTTTCTGGGTAGTGTAAGATCTCAATTTTTACAGTCTGGTTGAAATAAAATATTTATGCATTACAAAATTCTATCTACAAGCCATTAATGACGCTGCAGCTTACACTGAGAACAATGCCAACCAGAAAATTCTCTCTTCTGGAAGAAAAAAAATGTAGAAAAGTCTCCATTGTAGTGTTGCTCTTCTTTAAGGTTTGAAATATGCCTCTGGGAAGCTGATCCTGGCTGGAAATATATATGTTGGATACAAATAAGGTGAAGTATTCTTGAATATCATTTAGACTGAATTTTTTGAGACTAGCTAGCATAACAATATATTCTCACATGCAAAAGCTTTGGAGTAATGTTCTTAAGCAGGACATTTTAATGCTGGGCTTCAGTCCAGTTTGAATGCTAACACCAGCGTTGTAAGTCCCTTCACTGAAAATATGGGCATATTCTAGAAATGCTGATTCAGCTTAACAACAGCAATACAGATGTTACTGTTCTGATAGAAGAAAAAAAGATAAGAGATTTCAATCTGTTGTCTGTGAGCCCTGAGTACATACACAATGATTTACAGTCAAACAGACTACCAAATACCTTTTCTAGTAAGGACACATTTTTCAATCCAGCAGTTACTTCCATAAATGATTCTGCACACTGTAACTGGTAGAAAAATATAAACTTTTTCTGGTAGAGTAACATTGCAATACAAGATCAAAATCTAGGAAATTTGTCAACAAAAAAAACCGGTAATATGATTTAAAATACAGTTATCAAATGAAAATGACCTGCAAGTAATTTTCTCAATGGTTATTTTCCTATCATTTTCTGTTTCTTTTTTTCCTCTCCTAAGTGAATAGGTTGGTATTGAGGTCATTTTAATATTTTGAGTAAGTATAGCAGGAAAGTAGGTGTTTGAAGCTAAAAGAGGAAGTAAGACACTTAGCACAACTGTTACCAAACTTTGAGCTCACAGTTTTTTGCCCGTAAGAGGCACTTGCCACTGTGAACATTTTAAACTCAATATATGAGAACAAGCTACATTGAACTGGGAACATGTTCTTGCTCGTTGTATCAAAATTTTACATCTATAAGGGCACAGTTAAAACATACAGCTACTGGGAGTATTCATGTCTGGGCATTACTGAGACAGAAATGATGCTGTGTACTTAGAAGCATGCTGGGTATTTCTTTCCATTTATTTATCCAGCAATTTTTAACCAATTTATGCTTTAGTCTTCAAAACATTTTGCAGTGAAGGAATCCATTTCATGCTGGATTCAGGGACATCATGTTTTGCTGTGTTGAATGTACCACCAGCAGGATTTGAGTTAAGAAGTTACCTGTTTAGGACAGACTATCAAGGCCCCTAAAAGGAGGTATGTAGTGCATCTGTGTAGATGCTTTGTTCATGTAGGGACACAGAGGTAATTAAAATATTTCTTAAGTTGTATATTCTTTAGATCATCCACAGCATTTTAGCTCAGGTTAGAAAGAATAGCTGGCAAAGGTGTAGTTTCTTTTGTAAAAACTTTAATTTAAGCTTGAATTTAAAAGCTTTGGTTTAAACCCTGTCTTTAGCATTGGTGTCTCTTCCATTTTCCTTTCAAATTTTGTTCTTATTTTTTTCCCTCAGTATTTTTTTTTAATTTAGAATTGAGGCAGGTTTTTTTTTTTTTTTTTTTAATGGACCTGTTAATTCAAGGAGGTAGTATATTTTAGTAGCTTTTCTCACATTGCTCTTTTCTGCTTTCACATGTAGCAGAATGATTGCAGTTTTCTTACCTGACTTATTTTTAAAAATTTTAGTATTTTCCACCTCTAGCTGTTTTTCCCATTGGTAACAGAAAAAGGAATGTGTAAGTTCTCTCAGTTCTGACTTCTCAAAACTTCTTTAGTCAAAGACAATTAGAACTATACATGTAATTCTTTCTTTATCGGTCTTTTAACCCAATTTTGCACAACAGTCTGCTACATTACCTTCAATAGACCTAGCATTATTTTGAAGAGTGCTATTAAAAATATTACTGGTTCTTGTAATACCTAACAATATAGTGCATTTCACCCATTTTACGCAGAAGTAAAATAGTTTTGTTCTTTTGTCTTCTTCTGTAACAACTCTTCTAGTAATAAGTCTTTTAAAGCTGGGATAAAAGGAAAGGCTTTACTTCTTTCCAGACAGATTTCTAGGGAAACAGAGATGTTTGCCTACAGCTTTGATTTTATTGATCCAGTGTTTCTCACTTGGGACCAAGCTGCTAGCTAAAAAATAATTTGTTCACTTCTATGATTCACCCATATTTCTTCATTTCCTACCAAGCATTACCCCAGTCATGCTGGATGTAACCACACTTTAAAAATATCTTCTATGCCACTGCATGGTGGGTCTAAGAGAACTTTCTCTAGGAGAATGATAATGCTGAAGTACAGGAATCCTATGAATGCTGGAAAAGTCTACATTACTACTGAACAGGGCCTGCCAAAGCCATGATGTGATAAATTATTATCAGTGTGCTGAGAAATTATTATCAGTATGAGAAAATTACTGTTTTTTTGTAGAATCCAGGAAGTATGAAGAAGTTATGAACATTTCTTCCTATATACCAGTGCCAAGAAGGCACTCCTGGGTTAAGATATTTGATTATCTTGTATTTTAATATATTAAGATACTCAAATTCATAAAAGTTTCTACCTGAAATTCTAGTATAACATTTAAACTGCAAACACTATCAACATAGTGCATGTGTGCCTATGCCTTGACATATATGTGTGTAGAATTCCGTCTGTGCTGCTACAGATAGACTTTTATTGTTCACTGTGAGATTCAGAATACTGCAGACACATTAGACTAGTCAGTCTGCATTAGAATAGTCAGATGTAAAATTTAAAGAAGAAAGAAGAAACAAACTGTTAGGAACAGTTTCCAGGTGTTCCCCAGAGACGCGGGCAGGGCTTTCCTAGTTCCCATGGCAACACTAAAAGAAAACTACTAACTCTAGCTAAGTACCGATATTGAAATGCTAATTAGCTAATTGCTCTGTTTGTTTTCTCTAAACTACCTGGGGACAACCGGCCTCCCACCCCTCCACGCTGCCACTCTGAGACTAACATGCAAATAGAAACCCCTTAGGATCATGGGAGTATTTTTAGGAGGGAAAAAAGAATATAAATCAAAAACTGAACACAGTAGAGTCTAGGCAAATGCCCTAGCTGAGGAAAAGGAAAACACATCCCCTGATTGACTTTTAACTGTCGCCATCACCTAAGAAGGAACAGACTATATTAGGCTCTGAGAAGCAGGGTGATAGAGAGACAGAGAGCCCTGGTGCTGCCACCACGGAAGGAGCGGGGACAGCTGTTGTTCTGGACTTCAGCAACAGGCTCTGCACGCCACGCCTCCTCATCCTGGGGCCACCGGTGTGCCACAAGGAAAGGAGAAAGGATGACTGCTGCTCGGGACTCCAGTGACAGACTCTGCACGTCTCCTTCCTTTCGGCTGCCTGGGAAAGCTACGACCGAGGGGGCGAGCTCTGTGTCGAGCCCCCTGCCCAGCTGATCTTTTTAATAAAGAGCTGAACATTAATAAAGGCATTAGCCCTGTTCATTTCAAAACCTTTTTTTTCCCGAAGAGCTGTGAACTTCAGAAAGAAATTGTCCTTCACTCTCTGTATTTTATTATGTTCGCGTAGGATTTTTCTTGTTTCATCTTTTATGGAGTCTCCCAAGAAAGCTTGGAACTTCACAGCTGTGACATTGATGTATAAATCTCACCCCTTTTGGTGCTATGATTCTTACCATTCTCATGTGTTCTATTTAGATCAACGTGTTCAGGGACTGATAATTTCTATTACTCAGAGATAACTGACTTTTAATGTCTTCAATTCCAACTGTGCTGTGCTGTGGTAAATTAAAGGGAATCCAAACCGAGACAAATATATTTGGTCTATGGATGGTTCAGTGCTAGATTAAGATGAAAATCTATATGTGAATGGTCTTACACAAAAAATTTTCAAGGGTCGGTGTTGTAGGTTGGGTTGATTTAGTTAGGAGTTTTATTAATGTTAGTTAGGTTTCTTCCTTGTACTCCCCTATTGTTCCCCTCACAGTGGTTTGCTCCAAGTTGTTTACCACAAAAGTTCCTGCCACTCAGATCCACGGTTACCTGTCAATCTTCTCACCTCTCCCTGTTTTCTCCTTATTTGGTTCTGTCAGTCAGGGGTTGTCACTCCCTGTTGAGTGTCAATCTTGTAACCACCCCCAGTTTCTTCATGAAAGTTCTGTATCAATCACCCCACCTTAGCTTTCTATTCGTCCCAGGACACTGTACCCACCTCTGTTATGTTACCATTGGTTGTTATAATCTACGTCATTCCTCTATCGTTTGTCCCCATTGGGTGAGCCAGTTTTCCACCCCTGTCCGCCCACCCCTTAGTTAATCTGTTGTTGTTCTTTGTTCTCCGGTTTTTACACTGCATGGCTCTGAGAGCATTTTGTTCCACACATGGGGGAATAAAAGTTCTTAGGGCTCGCAAACAAAGTGTCCTTCTCTTGTCCTTCATCTCCTCTCAGTGTGTGAAGCTGCCAAAGCTGTGTTATCCAAGCTGCAGCGCTCAGCACTACCAGGGAGGCAGACGCCATTACCCTGGAGTGCCCACACACACGTGGTGGCCACCCGGCCTTACACAGGCAGTGCTAGCCAGCGCTTCTTGACTGCTTGAGGTCATGGCAGATAGCCGCCGCAGTCAGGTAGCAGGTTTGGGTCTGATATTCTTGCAGTCTGCCACCGGATAAATAGTGCTGACACATACATAGGATATTATGGGTGAATCTGTGGGTATGTAGTCTTCCAAAGATGTTGAAGAAATTCATAGCATCAGTATTGTGATTCTCTTACAGTATCAGTAAAAGCCCACTGTTAAGGAGAGCTGTTTTACAGAAAATTAGATTACTATCCTAAGGCAGTGCTGGAAATGAGTAGTATTAGGACTTCTGATAAATTTTTGGCGTTGTTGGATCTATTATCCAACATTCTTTCTTGCTGTCATAAGATTACAGTTACATTGCACATTGTAGGATTGGCTGTGTATGTTACTAACTGTTGACATGTCACTGCAGTAATTGACTCAGTTCCTCAGTGCTAGACCTTTAGGATTTATTAATATGTTTACAGATAGACAATATATATTGTTAAATGTAAACACATAGTTTTTGAAAATGTTTGAGAAAATCAGACACTGCTGCAAGTACATTGAATTTTTTGGAAAGTAGGGTTTTCATAATGTTTTCTTGAATGCACCTCAGACATATATAGTTAAGCATGCTGCTTTCAAAATAGAATACAATACATTTGTAGAGGTTGCTGTGACCACTTAACTGTTCTGTATTCTAAATACATTCTAAATTATTTATTTAGAATCCAGCATGTTTATGAATTTATTATTTCGAGTAAGAAATTGATAGATAGTCCATGTAAAAGATGGAAACACCTTGGGCTTTGACTCCTATTATGTCACTTTTTAATATGGCAACATGCTGAGAAATACAAGGCAATAAAGCTTGTTATTTACAAGGCTATGTCAAGCTTCTCCTTTGATAAACACTTTTATGAAGATTGTGGGTATCATTTATTCAGTCAATTATTAAAGCAGTGTCCTCTTTCTGGCAGATGAATCAGCTTCATGTTTTTGGCCATCTGTAGTGCATTCGCTCAATTTGCAGCATCACTTAGAGAGGAATGCTTTTCAACTTAGTGCAAATCAGCAAATCAGACCCATAACAAACATTATATGGAAGGTACAACCAAGAAAATATTTCTCCACAATTAAGATACCTTTAAAAAAAATTAACCTGGTATAAAAGTATTAACTACTTTTAAATATGCAGAGGTGTAAAAACAGTGGTCAAGCCTGCTTCCTGACACTCTCTTGGTTCAAGGTTGGGTAGAATTGTGCCTTTTAATCATGTAATCTATTGAAAGCAAGCAACTAGATTTTTTAAACAAATCCAATTGATAATATGCAATTAGATTTCAACAACTCGTGTTTTTTATTTAATAATGAAAAATCCCCATTCTGAATATTCAATTATATATTCAGAATATTGAACATCTTAAAAACTGACTTAACTGGGATTTTTACCTATCTTTTTATGCTCAGCATCCATTACATAAAAATATTTTAACTTAAACTGACAAGGCATGGCGTGGGCCATTTTTGCTCTTGCTCCACAGTGATTTTGTGGTCAGAGTGAAACTCAGTTTCAAGTGTTTTGGCATCACAGTGCATCCTACATATAATTCTTTTTCTCAGAAAAATGTTCAGAAGCTGATTTGGAGATGATCTATACTTTGATAAACAAAGAGAGACAGAGAAAAATACGTGCAACTTGCCAGAGGTCTGGCAAAACAAAGGGACACATCCAGAATAGATTTCTTCAGACTAAGGGGGAGCTACAAGCCTTGCCGTTTGGAGTTTATGGCTTTCTGCCACTCTGTTATGTTCTGCATAAAAAGATGGTGAAAAACTAATTTGCAATAAGTCCTTTGATGTGTAACTCCTACTGGTGTACTTAAATGAGGGTTAACTGACCTTAAGACTTGAAGAGAAGGTCCAACTTGCATCTGAACTCAGATCCTTAAAACGCTATACAGAAACATTTTAAATATTATTTTTTTCTGAAGAAGTATTTAAGATTTTCCCCATTGGGTTCTCCATTAGTTGCTAAGTTCACTAGGTATTCTATTGTGGTTGTTTTCCTATCAGAAGAGATAATCAGTGTGTTGGTAATATGAATGTGAGTCTCCTTATCTCCTTACGTGAGAAGCCTTATCTTCAGTCACTTATACTTTGTGGTGCTCACTTTTATAAAATCACCATTTTAACTTTTAAAAGTAGTAGTCCTTATGTTTCTTGTGTTGATGACTTATAAAAATGAAAGATTAGTTTGCGTACAGGTATGAGTTCTTCATTGCAAATTCTTCATTGCAAGACATAACTTTGTGCTGGAGATGCTTAAAATTTTTGTTTTGTGTGTTATTTTAACATAATATCAATTTTGGTAGAGGAACGTTGAGAGCTTTTCAAAAGTGAATATTGAAGTCAGCTATTCTAATTGTATTTTTCAGATGACTTAAACTTTCTTGCAAGAAAGAAATGTACTGTGAATTATGAATTGGTGGGAAATCTGTACTGTTAAGATGAGCTATAACTGATGTTTATTTTGAACTACTTCTCTTTTTCCATTAAGAACTCCTGGTGATATCACATGTTGCTATAGTTCCGTATCTATTGTCATCCAAAAGCAAAACATAGTAGAGGTATAGTTTACTTGTAACTTTTCGTTTGGTTTCCAGCTGGGGTTTCAAAACATCACAGAAGATTCAGTTGTGGAAACATAACTTAAGATATCTTGGAAATCCCAGTCTGTATCAAATTGTTTTACATTTTTGTTCTTCTGTACCTGTAGTTAAAGCTTAGCTGTTGCAGAGGACTCGAAGATGAATTTTTTCCCCAAGTTTTCATTGAAAATGCATCTGGTCAGTTCCTTATCTAACTGGAAGTTGATGTCTTGCAACAATTTTCCCTCTTAATATATTTTTGACTCTTAACTAGTGAATTCAGTGTATGTGTATATATCCCAAAGGATTTCACTCACCCCTAACAATGAGAAAATTTGTATTGTTTATTGTTCATTTATGTATATTTCCTCTAATTGTGGGACATGAAGATTCTTTGTGTGCCTTTTCTTATTTTTAGCTACATTATGATGATCATTGTATTGGACATAGTGTGGCTTGTTTAACTCAGTTTGCCCAAGCAATATATGAGAAAGAGAATATATCACTAATTATTCCAACCCTGTGAACACGGACATGAATTTTATGTAACATATTAAGTGTTTAGATAATAATAGGGGAAAATACTGATCTCTAATACAGCCATGATAAATTTAGCATATCTTTTGAATAAATTTGATCAGGTTGATGAGAGAGAGAGAGTAATGCTCCTGGAGACATTTAAATCCTTTTTAAAAGGGAGATCAAAAGTACATTCAGTTTCTTTATGCAACGAAAATGGAGCGGGGAAGAGACTGAATGAGCTTGGTGACCAGATACTGAAGTTTTCTAAGCTGCAACAGGAAACATTGTGATGCTGTGAACAAACTTACTAGTCCATTCCTTCAGAACACAAAATTATTGCATTTACCACTTGAAAGAAAGAATCCAGAATACTTGCATCTTGTCTCCTTTTCTTCTGCTCCCTTGTCTTCTCCTGCACTGTCCATACATACAATGAAGTATTTGCAATATAATTCAACTCATCCTGATTTGTTTCCTGGAATACGTAGCACCTGGTCAAAGGAAAATTCCAATTGTAGCTTCTTAGCATTTGATAATTTGTGACCAGGGAATTGCGTCATTGCCTTGTTTTTTCTCAGATTTTTTCAGATTTTCAAGAAAAGTCATTGCCCCAGTCCGGGGCAGCTCGGGAGCCCGGCTAAGGCGCTGCTTCTCAGCCAGACCAGGGACCGCGTGGCCTGGGCACTGTGGCGTTCAGCGCACCAGTGAGGGCTGGCCGCACTCTGTAGCCAGCGCCAGGACGAGGCAAACAGGTGAAGGAAGGCGCACCTTGTCCTGCGGGTTGGCTGGAGAAGGTTTATTGTTGCTTGGTGCTGCGATGGAGAACAGTGTCTGCCCCAGCATCCACGTGGACAAAATGGCAGCAAACAAAGGGGCACATGGGGTTGTATAGGGGGCAGGCTGACGGGGGTGGAAGACCCCCTCGCCCAATGGGGACAAGCAACGGGGGAGTGATGTAGACCACGGCAACCAATGGGGACACAACAGGGGTGTGTATAGGGTTCTGGGACGAATGGAAATGCAGGGACAGGGTAACAGACACAGAACTCTCAGGAGTGGACGGGGGGGTGCTTACAGGACTGGCATGGTGATGCTCCAATGCTAAGTGACCCGGAGCAGACCACCACGGGGGGAACGTGGGGGTACACAGGGGTATGCAGAACCAGCTGACTAACATATATCAAAACCCCTAATCTGAACCCAAACCCGGGATGCAACAGGGAATGACCTGGGCATGGAGGGCCAGAAGGTTGACCTGCAGAAGGGGTTGAACTGACTGGACACAAGAATGACAGGACAGACTCTGTATAGAAGTGTTTTTTCTTGCAAATGAGGCATGTTGCAGTGTTGTCTTTTAACAATTGGTCATGGACATGAGTGCTCAGAGGCCACCTTTGGACAGCAGAGCTTAGCTGGGGAATGGATCCAATGCCAGGTATACGTAAGGAATTTGCTTCTGCAGATTCTGTGTTAAACTGGAACTCTACTCAGTCATTGCAGTATGGCTTTTCTGTTTAAGTGCAAATGTGTGCTGATTTCCTAGCAGTGGAATTGAAGTTCTATATTTTTCCCTTTTATTTGTGTTTCACCAAATATGGT
Organism: Vidua macroura; assembly: GCF_024509145.1. Classification (NCBI taxonomy): domain Eukaryota; kingdom Metazoa; phylum Chordata; class Aves; order Passeriformes; family Viduidae; genus Vidua; species Vidua macroura. The sequence continues at coordinate 50,436,220 of NC_071611.1, forward strand.
TTTTTTTTACCTGCGGAAAGTACACAGTGGAATTCAAGGTAGCTACAAGCATACATAAGAAGTTGTAATAAAACATGGAGATGTTAAGAGACAGTCTAAGTATTTGTTTTCAGGGTTTAGCCCATAACAATTTGCAATATTGGATAGGTATTTTTGTTTGCTTTTTCTATTTTCTGATGGTCAGGTTATTAGATAACTGGCAAAGATTTAAGAGCAGGATTTTTTCCTTGTAGCTGTCCTTTTGGAAGCTGTAGTTTCTTATTAGTGGTCACAGGTTCTGAATTTTTCTCAGAGGCAGTATGAGAAGAAAGATTGATAAACTGGTTTAATATACTTTCAGCTAATGATTTTCTAGGGCCAAGAAATAGACAGAATAGATTTTTAAAGGTTTAGGGACAGTGTTTTGTGGGTCTTGAAGTAACAAGTTTTTTTTTTTTTTTTTTTTTTTTTTTTTTTTTGTTTTTTTTTTTTTTTGTTTTTGTTTTGTTTTGTTTTGTTGTTTTTGTTTTCTTTTTTTCTGGATAAAAACCTAATGATGACATTTTCATGTAGTGATGGGTCCAAGCATGCTTTATTTCCAGCTCTTGATTATACAAAATCACTTAATGTGGGAACATGATAAGCAAATTTGATGACATCTTATGGTTCATTATTTTCTATTGCTCACTATTGTCTTCTGTTAATGGTTTTCCTACTGTCTTTGCATTCTGAATGAGGTGACATGGAAAGATAACCAGTGTTTTTGAAGCAATTATGAAGTTTATATTGAAGTTTTTGTGCCTGTTAAAAGGATCTGTTCCGTAGAGAAAGGAATTATCATTCCTACAGTACAAAGAGTTTGGAAATTAGTTATTCATAGTGTTGGTTCAACTTGCAGAAGCTGCATATCTGGAAACAGCATAAAAATATATTGCCAAGAATTTGTAAGAGCAGAAATAGCTTAGTCTGTTCACAGAAAATTCAAATTATTAATGACTTAATATTAAAAGCAAGATCTTATGTGTAATGGCAGAAAAAGCATTACAAAAAATCAGAATTATCTTGAGGAAATAAACATTTAGATGATAAGAAGGTGTGTTCATTGTTTGTAACAATCTAATTTATAGTGATAATTTCACTGCATTTTTTCTGGATCTGTCAGTTCAACATTTTATTGTGGGTTTGAGTATTTATTTGGTTTTTGTTTGTGGGGTTTTGATTTTTGTCGTTTTTTTTGGTTTATTTTTGCTTTTGTGTTTTGTTTTGTTATTTTGTTTGTTTGTTTGGTTTTGCTCTTGTGGAGCTATAATGTATTATTAACTCTATTTTACATTTGGGAAAACTGATCTGAGAAATTGCCTTGTGAATTTGGCTGTTTGTATACATGAAGACTTCTGCACAGCTGTAGACCATGTGATTTCTCATGCAGTAGCAAAGGCATAACCATGGTGAAGCCTGCTAAAGGAAGCAGGGAGCCACAACCCTCTTTTTGTTTCTGTCTTTTTGTTGAGTGATAACAGTACTTTTTGTTGAGTGATAACAGTTTGAAAATGGCCTCTTTAGGGTAAAAATGATTCCCAAGTTTCTCAAGTTGTGGGAATTTCACCTTCAATGGCTGCAGCTCCATCAGCATGACCCTTATTTCAAGAAGTGTTCCATAATGTCATTATGCTTTATTTCTGAAGCTTTTAATTAGGATCTAAGGTAATGATTACCAGAAAATCTTAAAAGACATCATGTTGTCTTTCCATCATAGGAAAAAAACAAAACAAACAAACAAATAAACAAAAAAACCAAAAAAAAACCCAAAAAACCAAACAAATTATGGATAGCTAAAAGGCATAAGAAGAGGGGAGAAGTAATGAAAACAATTGTTATATATGGTATTTCTGTTTTGGAGAACAAGCAATACAATGCAGACAGTTTTTCACTTCTTCATTATTTATTCAACTACAAAGTCACTGCTCCTGTCTAATTTCTGTTGGGCAAAATGCCAGTCTCAGAAAGGCAAGCCCTTAAATTGCATTGGCTCCTTCCTTAATCAGTGTGTTTAGCTATCATGCCTCCAAAACTTGGAAGCAGGTGTACAGTTTAGTAAGTACCCTCCATGTCTTTCATCATTCTTTTTTCTTTTCAATTAGTGAAAGGAAAACTTGAGTCAATGTTGTTGTGAACACTGACCTGCTATTTGTAAAATACAGTAGGGTTAGAAGCAGATATTATGTGCTTGGTAGGTAAAGTGGACATTGCAGTCTCCATACTGACTGATTATGACTGATTAGGCAGTTGCTAAGATAAAATTCAGATAGACTCATGTACCAGTGCAAAATACATGGAAATTGAATAGGATGATGATCTGGCCCATAGACCAGTCTTGAAAGTGAACCAAAATTATTTTAGTGAAGACACAAACAAACAAACAAACAACTTCCTAGTATATAGAAAGAAAATAAATATAACAGATTTTTATTAGCATCTGTTTCATTAAACATGGAATTGCATTTAATAAAGCCATCAATTTTATTTTTTAAATACTACTCTAAGGATTTCTATGTGTCTCACTGTCGTGGTTTTTCTTAAAAAGTTGGTAGTCAAACCAATCAGTGGTCAGGGTTAGATATTGGCATTTGGAGTGACCACTGAAGGCATGGACACGCCTATGAGAACACAAGCAAGAACTCCCAGGGGAACTCTCTCTTTGGTTTTGGTCAGAGTGCAGTGCAGACCTCCCCTGCCTGGCCACAGGCTGGGTGGGGGAGGGTGAGGCATTAGCTTTTGTTCTTCCTGGCTGCACGCAGCTCTTGGGAGCCCGGCTGTGGCGTAGCTTCCATGTGCTGTGGGGGTTTTCTGCTGCGGGTTCTCGGACATGGCTCCGTGTCTCGGGCGTGTGGGCTGGCCAGCCTCTGTTACCATGTGCTAGGGATCCGGTAAAGAGGTAAGGAATTTGTCCATTTACTCCGTGCTTGGCAGGAACTGTTTATTGGTCACGTGGCGCGGTTTGATGGAAAGATGCAGCCACTCCCGGCACTCACATGGGAGAAAATGGCGCCTGGGTGCCGGCGGGGTAGGATTTTATGGAGGGGTGGGGCAAGAGGATCCACAGCCTGCCGTCCAATAGGGGCGGCTGCTGTGGCGGTGACGCCAGCAACAGCGACCAACCAGAGAACCCCGCAGGGGTGGGTACCGAGCCTCGGGCTGAGTGGGATCATGTGGATTGGGGTGGCAGGCACGGGGTTTCCCGGGGCCAGACGGGGGAGGAAATGACACGGGGGATGCGCATTATTACAGAACTTGACTTATTTTAACATAAATTAAAACCCCTAATCTAAACCCGAACTCCAGGGTGCAACAGGAGGGGAAGTCATGCGGCCAGGGTAGGCTGAGGTAGGCCGGAGCCCCAGAGGGAGAAGGGGGTGGGGGATGAAGGGAAGGAAACCAGGGTAGCACTCCCCCCACAGGACCGAAGGATGGAAGAACACTGAGATGTCCCAGGCAGCCGCCCCCCTCCCCCACCCCCCCCCAGAGGAAGAGAGCCTGTAGGCACCTGGAAATCGCTGCAGAGAAGACAGAGGTGCGGGGTGGGGGGAGACAAGTGGGAGTGTGGGAGTTTGGCAGCCTGCTGTGAGATCTCAGCCATCCTGGTCCTGGGAGCCTGAGACTTTTAACCCTTTCCTGGGAAAGGAAAGCTTTGCAAAACACTATTCCTCTTCAATACGGAAGAGAAAGGAGACAGTCTGGGACTGAGATGTCAGAAGAAGATGGGGAAAAGAATTCTAGGTGGGAGGAGATGATGGAGTGGCTTTTGGCTGGACTTTTTTTGTATAGCCATAGACTGAACCAATCTCTCTTGCAACAGAGACTGCATTTTTAGGGGGTTGCAATAGTTGGAGCCAAGAAAGTGCGAAAGTGGCAGTGAACTGCTTCAGCAGCTGCAGGAGCAGGAGTGGAGAATAAGATCTCTGTTCCTGAGACCCTCGGCCCCAGGGGAGGGAAATATGGTGGGGACTGTTGTCCCAAAACAAGAAACTGAACTGTTATTCTTTTGGTTCTTGGCAAAGCATCCTTAAAGGAGCCCTATGGGCAGTCTGTCCATGCACAGTGGTGACAGCACTGTGACATGGAAAGGAGGGTGTCACACTGGCAGATTTTCTCCAGGCGGTTGCCATATGTGACATGGAAACACAGAAGGGTGGTAACTGTGTTTCCTGGGGGGTCTATGACACAGGAGAGGCTCCTCTCTCCCTTGATGGACTGAGTATTGATTAACTGAAGGGTGGGAACCTGATTGAGGGTCTGAGTTGTGTCTCACTGTGGTTTTGTTGGAATTGGCGGGAGGGGAGGAGGAATATTTTGGAAGGTTTTCATCCTAGATTTAGTGTGTGTGTTTTTTATAGTAATAGTAGTATAATAAAGATTTTTTCACTTTGTTATTAAGCTTGAGCCTCCTCTGCTCTGTTCCTGATCACATCTCACAGCGTTTATTTAAGAAGGTGTATTTTCATGGGGGCGCTGGCATTGCAGCAGCGTCAAACTGTGAGACATACATATATTTTGTTTCCTTAACATATTTTTATTTCTTTTGTATTACACCCTCATATCTGTGCCTAATATTTATTTCAATGGTACTAAAGCTTTTCTTGTTTTTAGTTGGTATTTCTGATCAGTTCTTTAATTGCTTCCTAGTGTGCTTTTTGTTCAGCAGTTACTGTATGTACAAAATTACATGGGAAAAAAAATTGGCAATAGTTAAGTCTGAGTATGTTGCTAATAGCAGATCTAACTTAGTAATGTTATAGATGAGTAATGCGATGGTTGACTCCCACAATTAAAAGGCAAATATTATGTATATGTTAAGAGAAATTTTGTAGATGTATAGTTATGTTTCCCCTCCCCCTTGCATTGATATCACGGGCTGGCCTGGGTAGTTGGGGCATTTGGGAGGTTTGGCTCATTACTATGGCAGCACCTGAACTCCAATCAAGATGTAAAAAAGTGATCTCCACCACTGGACAGCGAAGACAGAGTCAATTGTCAAGACTTTGGGAAAGGCTAAAGATTTAAAGGGTGGAACATCCATTGTGTGGATGAGCACATGGTAATAGAATCCTTTGCTCCCAGCACTGTATAATATTCTCTATTCAGTCTTCTGTTGTATTTTTGGATAAAATTTTAATAATCTTTCTAAATTTTTTGAAAGTGAGTATTATTTCTCCCAGTAATGACCTGGAGGGTTTGGGGTTTTTTTTTCTAAACAGTTGCAAGCACAAACAACTTGTGCAGAGCTTCTGATACTCTGATTTTGATTAACAAATATTTTACACGTGTCATTGAATACCAGAAAACTTGTATCAACACTTAACAGCAGAATTGTTTATTTTGAGGCCCATGTGAAAGACACTAACAGATGAGGTATTTAAAAATGAAGAAAGCAAGTGAGCAAAGGCAAGCACAGTGGGACTGGAATTTGAAGGCAAAATCTTATTGAAGAGCCCCAGTTTCAGGTTTAATTCAGACCTACATCAGAATAGATAAAGGTGAATGTGAATATTAAATAACAATCTTCATTGAAATAATTATATCTTTCAATGAAGTATTTGCTAAATTGTGGTTTTGAAGTGGATTGATGTCACTGTCGAGCAGGACGGGAACAGAGAACTCCAGATCAGAAGGCAAAGAAAATGAGCTCTGATTTATTTCAAATATACCGCTCTATATATAGAGGACATCGAGAAGACTAATTTCATTGGTCTTAGAGTAAAAACATGTCACACCATTGGTGTGCAGTGAATGACGCATAGTGGCAGAGCATATCTATAAACAATGTGAATAACAAGATAGATTAGAGAATCATTTACATTCTTTCCTAACTGTTTCCCAGGCTCTTGCCTGGTTAGAAAACCTTTCTCTTTCTCTCTGACTGAGCTGAGAATATCCACAGATTATGACACCCTAGATGGATAAAATAGATTTTACTTTTTCAGTCTGTTTTTTCTGTCTGTTAATAAACAAGGCATAGAAAACACACTTTCTAGAGTAATGTGATTCTCATAAATATTTTAAGATTGTTATAACCTGAGGTAAAAAACACACAGGATTTTTTTTTTTTTGGTTCTTCCCAACTGTTATGTTGATCCAAGCAGACTATTTCAACCTTTCTTCCTATATCTCATTTTATTTAACTATTTTTCCCCCCAGGTGACAAGCACGCCACATGCCAGATATACATCAACATAAATGAGTGGACTAATGGAATAGTGCTCACAAGGGCAGGTGTATTATGTATAGGGACTCTGTACTATAGTTTTGTTTTGTTTTTGTTTTGTTTTGGGTTTTTTTTGCTTTTTTTTTTTTTTTTTTTGGTTTTTGTTTTGTTTTGTTTTGTTTTTTGTTTTTTGGAGTTTTTTTTGTAATGAAAATTGGTTATTTATTTCCATGCTGTTACAATGGAAAGAAAGAAACTGGATCTAAATGTCAGTGTACTGTACTGTGAAGCAATTAACTGAGTTATATGTTCCTTTCATTCAGGATAATTTTCTATTAATTTTACTACCTCATAGACACAGTGCAATATAAACTGGAGCTCATGAGCACATCAGCCTGGAGTAATAGAAAATAAACACCCTCATAATAATAAACAGAAATCTGGATGGAGCAGGTGGATCAAGAGACAATAAAATTGTGAATGTGTAAGAGGGACTGACACTGAAATGTGAATTTATTTATGTACTGCATTCATGTTTTCTCTGTGAAAATTCCTGAATTTTACAGTCCCATGCTCTCAAAACTATTTAGATTTTACTCTAGTTATTGGAAAGTTTTGCTGTTGCCTTTGATTGGGCAGGTAGTAAATTCTCTTTTTATAGTTGTTTTTTCTTTTTGCCTCAGATCTCTCTCCCTCCAGGGAATACAGTTTATGCTCCAGGATAGCTGACTATCTTCTACTGCAGTGTTCTATCCGCCTGCCTAAAGTTAAATTCTGGCCTTGAATAGGATCACTATTCCCATAAAATTACACTGCAGTTAGGTAAGAAGTATAAATAACAGTCATATAATTACCAAATTTAATGAGGCAGGGTGTTTTTTTTGGTGGTTTTTTTGGGTCATTTTTGGGTGGGGTTTTTTTTGTTTTTTTTTTTTTTTTTTTTTTTTTTTTGTGGTTTTTTTTTTGGTATCTATAACTGAAAACAAGCAGGAAGATTTTGAGTCTCCAGTCAAAACAAAACAACTCTCTTGTTCCCTTCATGGCCACTGACAGCATCCTGTACTTGTCATGCTGTGAATTAGGTCTGTAGACTTAGATCAATATTCTCAGTATTTTTAAAGACCTTGAATATTACCAAAAATTCAGTAAAATAAAAAAACTCCTTAACATCAACATAGCATTAAGAAGCAGACATTCACTATTTAGCTGGATGCACAGGGGGATAGCTCCTCCCAAAGATGTGCATCCTGAGTACAGGAAAGTTTCTGTTTATATACTGAATTTTGCATACATATTCTTTGATTGTCCCAGACTAAATATACATATGATAATCATTTCCCCAAAATCATTAACATATTTCCTTTCCCCTTTACAGAAGCATTCTTGTGGTCTGGGGGGGTCTCTCTGGTCATCCCTGGTAGCACACAGAATCACTAGGCTGGAAGAGACCTTGAATATCATTGAGTCCAACCCAGCCTTGATACCTCAAGTAAACCATGGCACTGAGTGCCACATCCAGTCTTTTTTTTAAACACATCCAGGGATGGTAACTCCATCACCTCCCTGGACAAACCATTCCAGGACTTTATCACCCTTTCTGTAAGGGTGATATCACTTTTTCCTAATATCCAGCCTATATTTCCCTTGTCACAGCTTAAGGCTGTGTCCTCTGATTCTGTCAGTTGCTGCCTGGAGAAAGACACCAGTCCCATCTGACTACAACCACCTTCCAGGAAGTTGTACAGAGTAATAAGGTCACCCCTGAGCCTCCTTTTCTCCAGGGTAAACAAGCCCAGCTCCCTCAGCCATTCTTCATAGGGCGCATGTTCCAAGCCCCACACTGTAGGCACATAGTTTGTGTTAATTGGGAGTGGGGCTGCAACTGAGCATCACCCCTAATGGGCTACAGCTGTGCAGGACAGGTGAACAATATTGAAGGAAATGAGAGAGTGTGCTGAGGGGTACTGACCAGTCACAAAAGGGTACACAGGGCACACTGGTGCAATGCATGTAAGATGAAGGGTATAAAAGGTTGTACTGACGAACAGTAAAGGGCAAATGCTTGAAGCCTTCTTTGATGTCAGTTGTACCCCCAACAGTGACACCTCACCAGCCTTGTTGCCCTCCTCTGGACATGCCCAATGTCCTTCCTAAACTGAGGGGCCAGAACTGGACAGAGCACTCAAGGTGTGCTGAGTATGGGGGAAGATAACCTCCCTGCTCCTGCTGGCCACACTATTCCTGATACAGGCCAGGATTGTGGCAATTGGCCTTCTTGGCCACCAGGGCACACTGCTGGCTCATGTTCAGTCAGTTGTCAACCAAAACCCCCAGGTCCCTTTCTGCCTGGGCACTGTCCAGCCACTCTGTCCCCAGACTGTAGAGCTGCAGGGGGTTATTGTGGCCAAAATGCAGGACTCAGCATGTGGACTTAATAAATGTCATCTTGTTAGATTCTGCCAATCCATCCAACTGTTCCAAGTCTCTCTGCAGAGCCCTCCAACCTTCCAAGAGATCGACACACGCTCCCAGCTGAGTGTCCGCAAACTTACTAATGAAAGACTCAATCCCCTCATCCATGTCGTCAATAAAAATATTGAACAGAACTGGCCCCAGCACAGACCCCTGAGGGACAGCATTGGTAAGCAGCCACAGCTGGATGCAGCACTGTTCACCACCACTCTCTGGGCCTGGCTGTCCAGCCAGTTCCTAACCCAGCAAAGAGTGCTCCTGTCCAAGCCGTGGGCTGCCAGCTTTTCCAGGAGTCTGCTGTGGGAGACAGTGTCAAAGGCCTTGCTGAAGTCTAAGCAGACAATATCCACATTCTTTCCTGCATCCACCAGGTAGGTCACCTGGTCATAAAAGGAGATCAGGTTGGTCAAACACGACCTAGCCCTCCTAAACCCAGACTGCTAGGTCTGATACCCTGGCCATCCTGTAAGTGCTGCATGATGACACTCAATATAAACTGTTCCATAACCTGACTGGGTACTGAGTTAAGGCTAACTGGCCTATAGTTACCAGAATCCTCCTTCCTACCCTTTTTGTGAATGGGGGTCATACTGGCCAGCTTCCAGTCATCCGGAACCTCACCAGTGAGCCAGGACTCTTGGTAAATGATGGAGAGCAGCTTCAAAGCTTCATCTGCCAGCTCCCTCATCACCCTGGGATGGATCCCATCTGGGCCCATAGATTTATGAACATCCAGCAGCTCAGCAGTTCTCTGACAGTCTCCTCCTGGATAACAAGGGGACTGTTCTGCTTCCTGGCACTATCTACCAGCCCAGGAGGATAGCTGTCCTGAGGAGAAACCCTCTTCCCACTAAGGACCAAGGCAAAGAAGGCATTAATCACTTCCACCCTGTCCTCATCTGCAGTTACTAATTTCCCTCCCATCCAGCAGAGAAAAGGTTGGTCCTAGCCTTCCTTTTGCCATTAATATATTTGTAAAAACATTTTCTATTATCCTTTACAAAAGTTGCCAAATTAAGTTCGAACTGACCTTTGGCCTCCCTAATTTTTTTCCTACATGCCTCCAGCAATGCCCATAAATACTTTCTGAGAAACCTGACTGTCCTTCCAAAGATGATGCATCCCCTTTTTATTCCTACGTTCTTTCAAAACCTTGTTGCTCATCCAGGCTGGGCCTTTGCCTCGCTGACTCATCTTTTGGCACTCAGGGACAGTCTGTTCCTGTGCCCTCAAAATCTCTGTTTTGAAGTACACCCACCTTTCCTGGACTCCTTTGTTTTTAAGGGCTGCTTCCCAAGGAACTTTTTGAATAAGTCTCCTAAACAGGCCAAAGTCTAATGTAAAAGTCATATTGATTTTCCTCCTGATACCACCAAATATTGAGAACTCTACAATTTCATTATCACTATGCCCCAGGTGGCCTCCAACCACCACATCTCCCACCAGCCCATCTCTATTTACAAACAACAAGTCTAGTCGATTAGTTGTGGACCCCAATGTCCCAGGTGACCAGGCCAAGTTGGCAGGACTGAGTTGAGGCTGATGAACTTTCAGTTCTCCCTCTTACACAATGGGATTTTGGAACTTTCCAGAGGCCAGTAGTTTTGGAGAACAAACATTGTGTTAGTTTACCTGTGCAGGCCATTTATCATCTGATAACATGAAGATGTGTATATTTGATTTGCCTTTTATTTCTAGAAGCACTGAAAGTGATCTAACTACTCTGCAACAAGACAGAAAAGCAAAATTCCCCAAGCAAATGGCATGGTAGCTAGTGGGAAGTGTCTCTCATTCTTGCCTTTTATGCTTACCTTTTATTTATTTGTCTTTATATCACAGAATCCCAGAATCAGCTAGGTTGGAGAAGATCCTTAAGGTCATTGAGTTCAACCTATGACCTAACATCGACTTGTCAGTCAGACCATGGCACTGAGGGCCATGTACAGTCTTTTCTTAAACACCCCTGGGAACAGGGAATCCAGCACCTCCCTGTGCAGTCCATGCCAGTACTCAATCACTCTTTCTGTGAATAAATTCTTCCTAATGTCCAACCTAAACCTCCCATGGTGTAGCTTATGACTGTGGCCTCTTTTCCTGTTACTGGTTGCCTGGGAGAAGAGACCAAACCCCACCTGGCTACACCTTCCTTTTAGGGAGTTGTAGAGAATGAAAAGGGAACTCCCCTGAAACTTCTTTTCTCAGGCTAAACAACTCCATCTCTCTCAGCTGCCCCCCACAGGACTTGTGCTTCAGACCCCTCACCAGCCTTGTTACCCTACTCTGAGTTCGTTCCAGCATCTCAGTGTTATTCCTGAATTGCAGGCCCAGAACTGGACACAGAACTCAAGGTGTGGCCTCATCAGTGGAAAGTACCACAAAGGAAAACCCAAAATTCTGCTGATGGTACCAGTCCTTAAGCCACTTATTGATAATATGGGTTTTCCTGTTCATTTTATCATTTGTCCCTGCACTGAAAGCATTGAGCAGAACACTGTCTGTGCTCTTGTCCTATCAATAATCAACCCAGAGCCTTGAAGCCCATTTTAATTACCCTTCTTATCAACCTGGTCACTGCCAGCCTTGACAACCAGTAGTGGGTAATAATCAGAGGGATGAATTAGTTCAGTGAGTCTCCAGGTAATATTCTACTCAGGCCTCATGGAGGCGGCAGAATTCCCTGGAATGGGTCTGGTTGAAATTGAGGGCCCTCAGCTCCCCTCAGAAGGGAGTCACATACTACAACTACCCTTCCTTTCCTTTTAATACCCAAGGTTGTGATCTGTCTGACAGATGGAGTGCAACTGGGAGACCCTCTAGACAGATTGTCTTCTCTAGTGTCGTCTGCCAGACCCTCTAGATCCAGTGCCTTGTATGTATTTTTTAAGAGCATCTGGACAGGTGATGGGGTCAGGAAGGGATTCCTTAACCTCTCTGAGCAGAGACCTCTTTCCATTGCCCCCCATCTATTAGATTTCCTCCTTCTGCCTTATGGTAAAATGGATGGGGGTCTTCTGACTCCTGCTGAACTTCTCTCAGGGTATGAAGGGTTGTCCTAGGTGACTTTATGATGATTGTCTCCCTACTTGTCTGTTCTGTTTATGCTGGATATAAGTTCTGCACTAAGATTTACTGTTATCTACAGTAAGAGCTAACACACTGCAGGCTGTCTAGAAGTCAGAGGAATTTATATTATTTTTAACATAAACCTTGTCATTTTCAGATGAGGTGAACACACTGCTGGCTTAATTAAATACAGACAATAATATCTGGTAGACAGGGTAGGAGGCAAAGGAGTATAAGGGACAGTGAAAGAAAAATAGACTTTAAGACTGGTTCCGAGAGCTAAGGTGGGGAGAAGAAGTGCAGAGTTTGTTTTTAGAAACAGCACTCACTCTCCCACTTTTTTTTTTTTTTCTCTCAGACTGTGTTGTCTGCAGCACAGACTGTGGGAGAGAGCTCTCCTTTGCTTTTAGTTAGTTTTTTCTTAGGTAGCTGATGCAGAGAAGTTCCCTGGAGTGTTACTTTTATTTTTCTTGGAACTGTTCTAACCTGCTGTGAACTGAAGACCCAGAAAAACACCGGGAGCTCACACCTGTGGCCCACCCAGGCCCAGGATGCAGCATTTCCAGCACAGGAGGAACTGATAACAGACTGAGCGAGTCAAGCTACACCCTATGAAAAGGACTCTCTCTCTGAATTTGCCATCTCTTCAGAATAGCAAGAGGTTTTATTTTTTAATTTTTTTTTTTTGTTTGCTTGTGAATACTTTGCTTGTTAAATAAACAATTTCCTCCCAAATGTGCCCTAAATCAGGACAAGGGTGTTATCTCTGCCAGTCTATTTCTCTTTCACTCTCCTTTATCTCCTTTGTTTCCTACCCTCTCTACCAGATATTATTGTCCATATTTAATTAAACCAGCATTGTGTCCAATTCATCTGAAAATGACAAGGTTTATGTTAAAAATAATATAAATTCCTCTGACTTCTAGACAACCTGCAGAGTGTGAGCTCTTACTGTAGATGATTCAGTACAATACCAGCTATAGTAAGTAACTCAATTCCGTCTAACCTCAAGAAACTACTTTATGTGTGTCCTTAGATGAAAATTGATCCAATTTTGAGGACTCTGGTCTGTGGTGCTGCAGGCTGTCTGTGTTTGTGGAGACAGACAACCCAGCTGGTTTTGTACTATGCTTTTGGTGTTACAACTGTACAAACAGATTCTACAAATGCAACTATGGTGTTGTTAACATTGTACATATCCATCAAATAATAGGTTAAAGATCACAACTAAGTGAAGAAGTCTTCACAAGAGAAATCTGAAAGCCTTAAACCATGTATGGGACCCTTGGAGTAAAAATTCACTCATGACTTCACTCAATTTTCTCAAGAATCAAATATTTTAAGGACATTACAAACACAAGGATGTATCATTTTTAATCATATACCAAGATGTGACCTCTAAAACCTAACTAAGACAGGAAATGTTTCCTTTAATAATTTTAAATTAATTTGGTAAATTGTACTTTCAGAAACACTTATATATCTCACTAAACACAAAATGACTTCTGCAGCTCTGGGATGTGTTACACCACCGGTATTCTGTACATGGCACTCCAAAATGTATTATTTTTAAGCAGAAACAGGGGAATACCTGGTGCTATCTATACCCTAAATCACTAGACATTATTAGAAGGATTTTAGATATTTAAAACATAAGGATTTAAGGATTTATCTATTTATGCATGTGTCTCAAATTTGGGTTAAAATAGATTGTTTCCACTATTGGTTGGTTTTCCCACGGTTATGTAGTTGAAATATTTCCTGTTTATAGAGTTAAGTTGTAAGTTTGTAGCTTCCAAGTAATAAGCCTGAGGCATGCCAATTTGAAAACTTGTATTGTTAGTAATCCCGCCTGACAGCTCCTGGGAGTGAATGTTACAACTTCAATGATATAAGGAATACACCACTAGCTGGGAGAAGCTGGGCTTGTCGAGTTGGGTCAAATCATGTGTGTCATCATGGTGTGTTATCACCCTGTCTGCAAGGCACCTGCAGAAGGATGACAAAGAACACTTTATATTTTTTAAACAGAAAAGGGGGAACTGTGACAGCTATAGTTGGTCCATAGCTGAACAGGTAATTTAGCATAACAGACACCAACTCAACCAGCCTAGCTCATTAGAGAACTGAAGCAACTGAGCCCCAAGCATGTTGAGGGTAGGTTGGTTTCAAACTTAAACAGGAGACCTCAATCAATCCCTTTGAACCAAGAATGCACCTGAATAATTGGCCAGTGAGCTAGGTGGTGTAGGTGTAGAAGAAAGGATTACAAGTGAACTCACCCCTGATAGGTCACAGTTATTCTAATTACCACAGAAGAAGAACAGCCTTGCCCTTAATGGGTCACAGCTGGGACTAATAAAGGTAAGTGTGATAAAAAGGGTGGGTTGGCCCATTAGGGAGAGCCATGAGGTAGAGGACCTAGAGGAAAAATACCTTGAGGAGGTAGAGGAGCCCTGAGGAAGAAGAAATGATCCAGAGAGATGCAAAGAAGAATGAAACAAGGAAGAGAGTTGCTGCTGCAAAAGATCTGCTGTGAGGTCATTCTGGGCCTGATAAAGCTAGAGCCTGCTGTTGGTGCCTGCAATCATAGTTGAGCTAGGTAAATTCCTGCGGTCAGAAGCAGCAATGAAATACTTGCAGTCATATTCCAGCAGGAAATAGCCAGCAGTCAGAGACTGTCAGAGAAGCCAACAGTAGGAGCTTGCTGTAGTCAGAGTCAGAATGGCTAAGCTTTAAAGAAGAATAAACCGAGACCCTTTTCACATTGAGAGTCTTGGCTCATTTCTACCCCCAACAAGAGGTCTGCTGCAATAGGTGGAGCTAAGGCTTCTATCCAATCATATATGTAAGTGTGGGAAATTTGAAGCCTCTATAACAGAAGCTGCCCAAAAATAAACTTAGGCTGTTGCTGCATGATCTTGGTGTGGTTTTGTTGCATCCCTGTTTCCGTCATCAGTGCCAGTTATATTGATACAGTAGAGATCTGCATCTATGATGTATGAAGAAAGGCACTGCTGCTTGAAGAGCCTGACATGACCTGAAAGTCCTGTAGAGAGGGGAGGAAATCATGTCAGTCTTCTTCCCAGTGCCACTTCATGAACTGTCACCAAGATGCCAGAAGCCTGGCTGTGGGAACAGCATACGGATGGCTGAAGATTTTTGTTGCACATCCCCCAGACTGATGCACTTGCCATCTTTTACAAATCTCTGTTAAAAAATTACTATTTGATCAAATTGCCATATCTGACCATTGTTGTTTTCCATAGACTATTGTGATTTGTGCTGTGTATTTTTTGTTGGTTTGGTTTATTTTTTTGAACTATAAAGAGATATCCTATTGTCTGAAATACTCATCTTACACATGATTTTGAATGGAGAGTCTTCAGTTACAATCAGAACCAAATCTCTGAGAAGTCTAAAAGTTTTTACAAGTTTTAGCTTTGATTAAATTTAACTTCACTGAAGATTTTTATCTGCAATTTAAACCTGATAACTGCTATTTTTTATCCTTAAAATTTGCCTTTGAACACAGACTTAAAGTTATCAAAGACATTATTATACTATGGCACTGTTTCTCTGGTCACAGAGATCTTGTGCTAAAACCTTTGCCAAAAGTTTATGGTTGATACTACTGCTGAAGCAATTTTTATCCTTTTCTAAACTTTCTATCACTGTGACCTCTTAAGTCTTGCATTCTTTAGTTAGTAGAGCTGTATTGTAGTTGCATTATATGTGAGAAAGAAATTGTAGTAAATTTAGATGTCTGCTATTTCTGTTTATTATCTTTGCCTTAAAAATGTGGAGAGTTTTCCATCTTCTTGATCTACAGGTTGTCCATGCAGCACCAGCAGTAAGTTGTGCTGGAATCAAACAACATTGTGTGTGTCAGACAGTCTTTGATGTTTTAGAGCTGTCTTCCCTCTGCCTTAAACTGTCACCCGTCTCTCTTAACGCTTATACTGAGAAGCTAATCCTGTTCATTCCTTAATTTGCATGTGGGCATCAGTTGAAGCCAAACCTCAGAGTTGCCTGGGTAGACCCATAATCCTTTCTGTGTCATGATAAATTGCCTCTGGAGAAGTTGATATAGAGAGCAGCAGTCCTACTCTACTGTTTCAGTAAGATGATGACATGACAGTCATTTCTGCAGTTGGACCATCAGGATACCAGTTGCTAATGGCTACTAAGTTTGCATTTTTTTGGTATGGACTAAGTTCATCTGACTCAGAAAGAACAACATAGACAGCTAGTGCTTCCTATGATGTGCACTGAGGAACTGAAGTGAAGGTTGATGGACAACTGAAAATTCAAAAGCAGTTCCATTCATAGTCTTCAAATTAGGAGGGGTTGTTCTTTCTTTTAAAATATTTCTATTTAATATTCTGAGCTATTTCTACTCATTTTTTGCTTTTTACTTGCTTTTTCATTCTAGTCAATTTTTGATTCTATATAGTTTGCAGAGTTAATTAAAAATGGTATTTTCTTTCTCAGGATTGATCTTTTATTTTATGCCCATCAATATTTTTTTTCTTTGAGTAAACAATTCTAGTTACTTTCAGTTTTGTAAATGAAGCCCTAAAGAAGATACTGAATTTTATATTCCTTTTAGACAAAGGAACAGATTAGAAATATAATTCCACGTGGCGTTGGAAAGTGTTACATTTTTGTGTAAAAAAACTTCTGGATGTTTTTGTCCCATTACATCATTTAATGCAGTTGTTTCTGATACTTTGGCATTTGTGATGCAAAGCTTGCGTCTTCTAAGACAATATTGTCATTGTTTAACCCCACCTGACAATTCAGTACTATGCAGCTGCTCACTCCTTACCCCCCACAGTGGAATGGGAAGGAGAATTAGAAAAAAAGTAAAATTGTGAGTTAAGAGGAATTTAGTAATTGAGGTACCGTTAAAAAAACTCCAAACAACCCATTAAACCCCTAAATAATGAAGAGGGAGATAACAAAAAAAGACAGGAATAAAGTCTAAGAAAGACAAGTGGTACAAAATACAATTGATCACCACCTGCTGACCAAGCAACAATCAGTCCCTCCTGGCCAGCTGTCCCTACTTTATATACTGGGCATGATGTCCTATGGTGTGTAATATCCCTTTGGCCAGTTGAGGTCCCATGTCCTGGCTGTGCTCCCTACCAACTTCATATGCATCTGTGTACTGGCAGAGCAGGAGACACCAGACAGTCCTTGATTCAGTGTAAGCACTGCTCAGCCACAGTCAAACCATAAGTGTGTCATCAACATTATTCTCACACTGAATCCAAAACATGGCACCATACCTACTACTAAGAAAAAAGTGAATTCCATCCCTGCCAAAACCAGGACTGGTGCATTTCATCAGCTGTTTCTTTATTAGTGTTTTTTTTTTGTTTGTTTTTGTTTTGTTTTTTTTGGTTTGGTTTGGTTTGGTTTTTTGGGGTTTTTTTGGTTTTTTTTGGTTGTTTTTTAACTCAGGATGGCCTCAAAACATTAAATTTTGAAGGAAATATTTTTCATCTTTAATCAAGGTTGCTAATGGTTTAGAAGATCAGATATGATTTTCTAACTTTGTGGGCTCTTCTGTGAATCAGACAACAGTGAACAAAATTAGATATGGTATGTTAAATATGGACAACATGGATTATTAGAAAAAAAGAAACTTATTAAAATGCGTGGGCATGTGTGCTGTTACATCATAAGATGAATATGTTTTCATCATCCAATCCCATCCACACTGCCAGGTCTTGTTTGTGTCCTTAAAAACATGCTTCATCTTATGAGAAAAACAGACCTTCTCTAATAGCCAACACTGTTTCCCTGAGCTGTTCTCTACAGTTAAATCCATTATTGGTCACTTACTGAGTGACACTGTAATAGGCCATGATCTATGAAGGAAAACCATTCTCATAGTCTTAGTTACTGCTTCAACTCACTTTACAGTTGATGTAGAAAAAATGCTTCTACAAGAGTAATATGACCTACTGTGAACATCAAGTAGGATGAAACATGACTTAAAAGTGCCATTTACTTTCTGCAGGCTACAAGAGTCTTGACACATGGTTGATGTGCAGACTTTTTTTACTCAGATGACCTTTTGAATGAGTAGTCTGAGAGATGCTGGTAGGCAGTGGCTTCCATGAGTGAGAGGTTTATGTTGAGGACTGTCCATCTATCTTATTTACCAAGCAGAGTTTTGAATTTAACTTAATTAATAAGTGATCTTCACCAGCAAGTCCTGACAATGCAAATATATCTCTACCATGAGCAGGAACACCATCATAATTTTGTCAAATTTACCCATGTACATCTTTGCCCTATCCAACTTGAAACAGAACAGATAATTTCTTACATACATATTTTTTGATTTAGGTTGTTATGTGAAGTTGAGGATGGAATTAGAATATTTCGGCATTTATGGGATATAAATGAAAATTTATCTGAGGAATAAGTAAAATTATTTCTAAAGTTGGTAAGAGGAAAAATGCCTCTTTTTTGTGTATATCAATTACATTTTGGCTAAAAGTCAATTCAATAGCAATTATAGGTAAAGTAATGAAGTTACGTTAGGTAAATTCAGAATCTTGTGTGAAACTGTCCCTTACATTATTGTAGCCTTAATATATAAAATTACATTTTACTGTGTATGTTGTTCATTGCATGTAAAGCTTTTTTTAAGTGATTAATGCCTTATACAAATTTGCAAAATAGAGTACTGAATATGGGGAAGACTTAGTTAAAATAATTTTCTTTTTAATGTTTTTTTTTCTCAGAATTTTTAATGATTTTTCTCATTTTTGTTTGTCATTTAGTTATGAACAAAATTAATATTCTGAATTCTGGAAGAGAAACAGTTAGGTAACTCACATTTGTGGTTTTCCAGTTTTTTTTTCCTCATCAGTTTTAAGTCACGGGAATTGGATCATGAATTGCAATGCAATGATATTTTGTGGGGGTCACCAGAGGAAGTAAATTTCAGAGAAAACTTCTTTAAGGTCTATTTAAGGCAATCATTATTTATCTTACTAGTCTGATCCTGAATGTAAGTAAATGAATTATTTCTATGTTTTTCATGGAATTCTGAATTGAAAAATCTTAAAATCATTGGGATTTTTTGTTTGTTTGTTTGTTTGTTTTTTTGTTGTTGTTGTGTTTTTTTTTTTTTTTTTTTTTTTTTTTTTTTTTTTTGTTTTGTTTTTTTGTTTTTTTGTTTTTTTTTTTTGGAGATACCTCTTTTCCAGAGACTTCAAGGATTTAAATTAAATGCAAGGTTTATAGCTATGAAGATGGTCAGAATGAGTCTGGGGATCAGACCCCAATCACATGGATGATCTCTGCTCTGGTCTGTTCCTATCCTTTGCAGCAGTCACAGAATTTTTTACCTCCACAGATGCAGGTCTTGTACTTCAAGACAATGCACTGGTTCAGTTGACTTCTGTAAGGTACAGCTTCAGCTTCAATCATCACTGCTGGCTAGCACTGTGAAGGGTGAGAAAAAAACCTCTTAAAAATACATAAATAGTAAAAGGAGGATCAGAGAGATAATATTTTTACTTCATTAAGTCAGTCAGTTCGCAAATCAGGATGTAGACAAGGTAAAGACATCTAATATTTTCTTCACCTTTGTATTTGACACTCATGATGGGGCCTGGGACCCCAGAAGCCCTGTGCTGGAAGACTGGGGAGGATGACAAACTCACAGCCAATCCAGAACATGCTTGAGACTTGGTGCTTTATTTGGATGTGCACTAGACCCCTGGAGCCCAAAGGGATCATCCCAGACTACTGAAAGAGATGGCAGATGCCACCATGGGGCCTGTTTCCATTATTTTTCAACAGTCTGGTAGTCTGGAGAGATCCCTGTAGATGGTAAATTAACATGTGTTGTCCCAGTTTTCAAGAAGGACAAGAAAGAATCCCCTGTTAATTACAGGCCTATTAGTCCCACTTCACTATCTGATAAAATTATGGAGAAGGTTGCTCTGGAAATTAATGAAAAGTACTTGAGAGACAGCTCTGTCATTGGTCATACCCATGATGAGTTCACAAGCGGAAAATCCTCCTTAAGTATCTTGATTTCCTTTTTTGACAAGGACAGCCATCTAGCTGACCAAAATAAGTTAGTAGATGTGGAGTTTTTGTGAATTTCAGGAGATTTTTGATACTGTCTTTCACAGTAATCTTCTGGACAAAATGTCCAGCAAACAGCTAGACTATAATACATTGGGTGACTACAGCCCTGTCAGTCTATCCTTGGCTCCTGGAAAAATTTTGATCATGCTGGGTACTACTGAGAGAACAATATAAGAATCAGGCACAGTCAACTCACGTTCACTAGCCATAAGTTCTGTTTAACAATTCTGACATCCTTCTACATCAAGGTCACCTGCCACATGGATGAGGATGGTGGTTGTAGTTTTTGTAACTTTTGGTAAGGCTTTTGATGCTACCTCTCAGAGTATCCTTCTGGACAAACTGTCCAACCACAAAATGACAAGGTCTGCCATTAGCTGGATGAATAACTGATTGAAAGAAAGTGTTGGAATGAATGAGACCATCAGTGATTGCTGGCCTGTCATCAGTAGTGTTCTCCAGGGCTTAATCCTAGGACCTGTTATGTTCAATATTTTCATCAATGATCAGGATGCAGGAGCTGAACACCCCAGTGGCAATGATGACACCAGTCTAGACTCTCTTGAGGTATGAGAGGCCTAGCAGAGGGACGGGGATAGATTGGAGCATTGGCAATCATCAGTGGCATGAAATTTAATAAATAAAAATGCCAGATTCTGCACCTGGGATGGGACAACCAATTCTGGTTGTGTGTATATGCTAGAGAATAAGATGATGGAGAGCAGCACCACAGGAAGGAACCTGGGGTCCTGGTCTATGGCAAGTTGAACATGAGTCAGTAGTGCCCTGGCAGCCAGGAGGGCCACCTGTGTCCTGGGGTGCATCAGACACAGAATCACCAGCTGAGCAAGGGAGGGGATTGTCCCTCTCTGCTCTGCCCTGGGGCCTCACCTCGAGTGTTGGGGGCAGTTTTAGGTGCTGCAATTCAAGAAAGATATTGAGCTGTTAGAGAGTGTTCAAAGGAGGGCAGTGAAGATGGTGAAGGGCCTTGATGGTGAATCCATCACTTGGTCTATTCAGCCTGGAGAAGAAGAGACTGAGGGGAGACCTCATTGCAGTCATGATGGGTGCATCAGTGGTGATCTGTGACAGGACCTGAAGGGATGGCATGAAGATGAGTTGGGGAGTTTTAGGCTGAATATCAAAAAGAAGTTTTTCACCCAGGGCTAGGTGGCACTGTAACAGTTTGGACAATGCTCTCAGGCTTATGATGTGATTCTTGGGATATACTGCATAGAAGAAGGAGTTGGAGTTGATAATCCTGATGGGTTCCTTCCCACACAGCATATTCTGTGATTATGTGGTTCTGTACTTAGGACAGAGTAAGTTGGACACAAGTATGATGTGGGAAAGGGGTGGCTGGAGATCAGCCCTGTAGAACAGGATCTTTTGTTGTTGGTCAATGGCAGGCTCATTGTGAGCCAGCAGTGTGTCCAGGCAGCCAAGAGGGCAAAGTGCATCCTGGGGGGCATCATACAGCACCAGATAGTTAAAAGAGGAGATGATTCTGTTGTATTCAGCATTGCTGCCACCTCACTTTCTGAGCTGAGTGCAGTGCTGGGCTCTACTATCTAAGAAGGATGATGTGAATGCAATAAAATGCATCCAAAGGGATGTGACAAAGCTGTGGAAAGGGTTGGAATGTATGCCCTGTGTGCCCTCTTATTCAAAAGTGCCAACTGTGTCCTGAAGTACATCAAATGCCACAAAGCAATGGCACATGAGAAAACTGAATGAAGATGCTTCAGAAGTAGTTCAGATTTGACAGGTAGGAAAGGGTTATTTACTGAAACGGTTCGTCACTGGAGAGAGGTTCCCTGGGAAGTGGTCAGGGCACCAGTGCTGTCAGATTTCAAGGTCCACTAGATGATTATCATAATCTTGTGATTTAGTTTTAGGTAGTCTGGCTGGAGCAGGGATTTGGACTTGATAGTCCTTGTGGGTGGGGTCCTTCAACTTGAGAGGTTCTATGATTGTATAGTTACATGTGATGCTGAACCACCAAAGGGGAGGAATATATTTTCCTTATTTTTATTCAATTCCTAAGTCCAAATTTCCTTTTCAAGAAATGCCAAATGAAGTGTTTCTCGGGGATAGCAGGCAAAGCTGAAGAAAATGCTATTGAAGACAGCATTTGCCTCTTCTTCATGCAAGAAAGATTTACTCCATCAGGAACTCAGCCAGCACAAAATCTTATAAATCACCTGTAGCCTAGTTGAAGAATAGTGATATTGGTTTGCCATGGTTGTTTGCCATTATACTCAGGGCATTATGTTTTTGAAATATTATAATTCAAAAGTCATAGTTATGTTTTTAAACCCAAACTAGAGAAGTTTGCTGATTGTGAAATGATGGAACTTGGAATTCAAAGTACTAGTTTACCAAGAAAGAACTAGCAATAAATTGGACAAAAAAGAAGGCAAGAAAAGGATTTTGTACAGGAGGTATTACCTCACTGCTCTGATTTGGCATTGGACAATGTTGTAAGAGGCCGTCTGAAGCCCCCTCATTCTCCATTCTGCCTTCCGATTGCCACGAGAAAGAATCCCTTCCCCCACTGCATCTCCGGCCTAGAACAGGACACAGTGCAGGTGGAACCACTGAACCGTCATGCTAGCGTTCTGAACAAGGCCTGACAAGAACTTGGCAAGGACTTGGCAAGGACTTGGCAAAGACCTGGACCCAGCACGGGACAGCCTGACGCGCGGCCTGCTTCTAATCTCCGTTCTTAAGCCGAGTGAACTTTTGGGGGTGACTCCCATGGTCCTTCACTGAAGACCCCTCATCTGCCTCATTACCACTGTGACAAATAAAGAATGAGAACCCTCCTCCCAAGGACTGAGACCCCTACTATAGGGAGGAGGGGAAATTGGTGGTCTGACCACTAATGACATGACCTGTTTCCCTTCAGTAATTCAAATGGACTTATTCTTCATTGGATTCGTCTTGCTTTGGTGGTTTCTGTGGACTCACCTGTTCCCTCATGGCGATTACAATGGACTCTCATTGTTACACTTGTTCCCCCCTCTTTCCTCTGTGGACTATAACTGGACCCCTGAGTTGACCAGAACTTCGAAGACTTCCCCAACATGACAGACGGATCCCCATCGTCCAGACCAGTGAGGATCTCGCCTGTGTTGGTAGCTATTCCCATCCCCCTCTTTTCTCTCTCTCTCTATCCTTTTATCTCCTTTCTGATCTCCCACTATTGCATTTACTGTTTTGGCCCCTAATAAAGGTGCATTTGTTGTGATTAACTGATAGTCCCTTGTTGTTTGCTTTTTTGCACTTTTGGGATCGGTGAAAAGCACCACCACGACACCCCGCAACAAGCGGATCGTGACAAATGTGTTCTCAGACATCACCCTTAGTTAAGGGGGGAAAATAGTTTCAAAATGTCCATGACTTAGGGTACTACGAGAGGGGGGAAAATGGGCAGAGAAATATTGTCATACATTACTAATTATACCAGTAAGTGACATTGCATTCAGAAAAATATCAAACCAAGTTAAACATTGAGATTTGATAAACATTTTTATATTCACTTTTTTCTTGCATTTACCAGCTACTGGCAGAGAAAAGCAAACCTCAGACAGTGGTTTTGCTATTCACCTAAACCAAAAACAAATTAAACTGAAGGATGCAGCATGGTTGGATTCATTTGAGTGACAAGCAGCTTTGTTGTAAATATAAAATGATGCAATGAAGATGAACATTCTATTAAAAGAGAGCATTGACTATAGAGAACTACAGCATTTACATGTTGTTTTCTGACTTATATTTTCTGCTGCTTCTAGTTGGCAAAATGCCCTCTGGAGGTCCTGCTGTGAGTCAAGAAGCTCTAGAAGTAGTAGTTTCTAGAGCTTTATAATAGGTTCTATAGTAGCTGGAAATGGGGATAAGCATCATTAGTTTAAATACTTTATTTAATCCAGTACTCTCTGTAATATTTAATTCTTCTTTTATCCAGGTATAGCTCTGGAGAGCGTATAGGAGTTCAAGGTGGAGATTGTCCTCAGTTCTCCATCTGGGAGATGGATGGGGCAGGGGATTGACCCAAAACATCTTTGGGAGAAAAATGGGCTGCAGTTACATGGGGAGAACAAGGTTGGGTTGTGAGGCCATGGAGGAATTGGGTAGCTTGTTTTGAGACAAGCAGATTTCATCCAAGTGAGAGAGGGCATTAAGAAAGTCGAGGGAGGGATGTACCATGGGTTTATTTCTAGGCACACCAAAAGAAAATCTGTTAGAGAGAAACAATTCAGTTCTGTGGAGATGAGGTCAGCTTTTATTTTTGTTTGTTTTTGATTGTTGTGTGGTTTTAGTTTGTTTTGGTTTGGTTTTTTTCTTTGTTTTGTTTGGGGCTTTTTTTTTTGGTTGGGTTTGTTTTGTTATGTGTTTTTTGTTTGGTTTGAGGTTCAGTGTTTATTTGGTTGGCTGGTTTTTAAAATTTTTTTTGTTAACTACCAAAGCTGTGCAGCTTGATGATTTTTATTTTCCTGTTATGAAAACAGATGACATTCTTTTAGGACAGGTGCAGACGAGGGGCTGCGAAAGCTCACGTTCCAGGCAATTGAGAGTAGGGCTGGATACTTCATTACAACCTTACCACACTGCTCTGGTAATAGATGCCTAAATCCAGGACTCTTCCTCTGCAAATCATCTCTGGGTCTCAGCAGCTACAGTTTTGCATATCAAATAAATGGCTTGCTCTTCTCTATGTTGAATTATACCTACCTAAGAACACTATTACCTCCTGTGTTTCTCTTTGCATGGTATGACAAATTTTTCTCTTCAAATATGTAAATTTAGGAAGTTCACATGAAAATCACCAGTGGATACAGTCATCTCCAGTTCTGACTGAGCTCAGGACTGTCATCAGATGTCTGCACTGTGTTTTTTACCCCCCAGCCCACACTCCCACATCAACAATCAGTATGCTGAGCAACAGAAGGCTAAGTTCATCTGCTTCAAGCAGAGCTACTCCAGGGACGGCTTTGACAGTTTTCAAATCAAGCAATCCATCAGTTTAATTTTCTATTTTTCAAGAACCTTCCCTCACATATTGCATTGCTGTGTGAGGAGTTACAGCTAGTTTCTACAAATCATTCAGACGATTTACTTGGGAAAGTAGGGGAAGTTTGACAGCTGTGACAAAATACTTCTGCAGAAAAAAATGCATGGAGGCTCTAGGACATAGCTGAAATCATCCTTTCCAAATGATCAGTGCTTGTCAGCAACTTTAACCTCTTCTCCTAATCCTCTTCTTTTTGCAAGAATTTGAGAAGGAGAAAGCAAAATAAGAAGCCAAAAAGCTGACCTCTACAGTGGCAAAGCTTTATCTTTCTCTCGCCAAGTCAGTGAGTACAGAATGATCTGCATAACATAATGCAACTAAAAACCTCCTATCCAGAAGAATTCTTTCTGAGAATGGATCTGCATGTTTGCTAGACCTAGGTCACGGTCACTTTGGGAATTTTTATCTGAGTCAAATTCTCACTAACAATCTAAACGCTTCCCTGGGGTTATGAAACAAATTTTTAAAGCTAGCAAAACAACTAACCTCATCACAGTTTGATAGATGTGCCAGGTGTCTGATTGCTATAATTTCACATGTAACTCATTAAAGCGCAATTCACCAGAAACTTCTCTTGGGCAAATATTCAAGCAAGTCTCAGTAATCTTGAGAAATATTTATTGGGTAATGGTTTCTGTGCCTTGAAATGCATTTTTGGTAAAAAACAGTCAAAATGCTAACACTTTACTTAGACATAGTAAGAATCTGGTATTTCTCAAAAGAAAAAAAACTTCTTTTGTTTTGGCTTTGATCTTTTTTCCTATGGGTGTCTGAGCAATTTGCAGTTGAGACCATCCTGGAAAACTGGGTAAAAAAAGTCACAATGTAATAGGTTTTCTCCAATTATAATTTTTAAAATATTTCATAAGTTGACTTGTGTTTGAGAAAAATCTAGTGAAATCCTGTCAAGGATTCTGTAGGAATTCTGTAGGAAGCTATATCTCATTAAATACCCTGGGAATTTTCCTATTTTTTTGTCAGCTGCTAACTTGACACTCCTTCTTGGTTTATTGGATGAATGATAGAAACTGTGATCAGGGTGTCCTGTCTCCTTAATAGTGCATGTCCCTGAACATGAAGAGTTTAAAGAATTCATGGTTTTCTGATGGTTTGGGGTCTTTCTCAATATGTGGATGTATTTAATGCAAGGTTTTCTGTAATATTAGTATTAACTAATCCATTTGGTATGTGTATGAGACCTCATGATGGGCTTTGCTGCTGTCTGATGTGCATTCAGGTATTGATGCAAAAATGCTGTGACTAATTTAAATGGCAAGAGTAGAAATACAATCTTATCTAATCTTGGAGTTATATGAATTGCAACTGTAAAACCACAGTTAAAGTTGTCCTGATTTGGAGTTACAGACATCTATTTTGTACAGATTTGTTTTAAGAAGGGCATGTAAAAGGAAGATATTTGAATTGGTATTACACAGAAAAAGACCTTAATTAAACAAGGATAATTCTGCTTTTCACAGGTGTGTTACTGAAATGCTTTTTCATTATTGGAAAATTTGGAAAGCATACATATTTTCAGAAGAAAACAGAAAATAATCCAACACTTCTTCTTTTATGCCTTTTATCTCTTCTTTCAAACCAGGGCACTTCTGCCACAGGAAATCAGGCAATTTTTTGCTTATATATTTTTCTGCAAGATAAGCCCATGCTTACATATAAGTGCAAAAGGTGTTCCTACATATTTTGATGGAAGTACTGAGCACATCTGATATTTGTGTAGTTGATGCCCAAAGTGACAAGAAGGCACTTTCACCAGACAAATATTTTAAAAAATCCCGTTAAGACGTGTGTGTTGATAGCAATGTTCTCTTTGTTGAAGCAATGAGCATTACAAAGGGAGTAGGCTTTAGAAAGATGCAACCAAAGTGTTCAAGATTCATGTTTTCTAACTGAGTACAGAAACATAATTTTCTCAGTATCCTACCCATAGCTGATTGTCTTCTTTCTTCAGAGGAACATTATAACACTGTCTTACTGTTCCAATCTGACTCAGAGAAAACAGAAAATATCACTGAATTTTTTTTCCTGACCTGTCACAAGATCTACCCTGACAGATTCAAAAAAGAAGTCACAGACTAAACTGACTGCCACTGCAGAAGACAAGACTGCAGCTACAGAAGTCCATCAGAATTCTGTATTTTTTTCCCCCCTGCTCTTTTCTCCTACCTGTTTGCAACCACCCTGCTACTTTGCTGGTGATACACGCAGAATGACATGTCCCAGGCACTTCAAAAATCTTACCCAACTGCTTTAGCACCCAGATGAAAGACAATTATGATTCCACTTTTGCTAGCCATCAGAGGTACTTTCAGGGGAGGTCTGATGTGTCAGAAGTACAGGGAAAGGGTAGCTGTGGCCCACAACAAGAGGAGCCTCCCAGTGTGTATGGCCAGCAGGCAGCTCCTGGTTATATTCCCTCTTGCTGAAATAAAAGCCTTCTTACTACAGCTCTAGAAAATTCTACATATTTCATGCCATTCACTGCAACAGAGAAAAATCAGTAGGCTGCCACTGAGAGGTTTAAAGTGTTTTGTGTTCACTAATCTGAACCTTTTCATTACGTTTTTAATTCTGAGGTTGAGAAAGTCTGTCTGAGAAAATATGCTGCAACAATACCACTAATAGAATGAAAAGGGATCCATTTGAAAGAAAGTTGCATATAAAAGCAGTAGGAATATGGAGGCAAGTACATAGGGGCCTTGTTTGCTGAGCTGGTCCATACAGGAGGATGTTGTATTTTTGATGTTCGTCATAAAAGGTGTAATTTGTAAGTGTGAAGAAGCATTTTCTACATATCTCTTTGTGTGTCTTGTGAATGGGAGGCTGGCTTTTACATAGCTAAAAGTTTTACCCAGATTTTTCACCGTGCCTGAGGACTCAAATTCAGGTTTTGTTGTGAAATGTGTTCATAAAAGTTCAAGTACTTCCCTTTGTACTTTTCTTTGGATCAGCCTGTCTCCTCTTCAGGCCCCTTTCTGGGGAGTGTAGTTCAAGCATAGCATATCATGCACTTCCAAGGTGACTAAAAAAGGGGAAACTGCACAGTAATCCTGAAAGAGGCCTAGGCTGGGGATTTCTTTGGGATCCTATTGATATAGTTTAATGTTTCCAGAAGACTACCGATAATCTGGCAAAGAAATGTTAGGAATGATAGTACCTGTTGTCTTGCACACTAAAGACAGTATTGGTGAAGCAAAGCTTCACATTCTGCCTTTGCAGCATGACTCAAAAACCTCAAAATTTCCTCTGGGGAGAGACAGAAAAACAGTGTGATAAGTCCTAGGAAAAATTATGAAAAAGCTATGAATGGAAGAAAAAAGATGCTGAAGTGCAAGGTTCTTTTGTGCTTTTGCTTGGTTTTCTGCAGAGAACAGATAAATGTGTGGAAGGTAACAGGCAAAAACCACTCTGATGAAATGCATATCTGTTTTCTCAAGAGTCTGGAAGCAATAGTTGATTTACAGCATACAAATTGTTACTTACTTGTTTGTCTGAAGCTATAAAGAATTGTAGTCCAGCATCATGGACTATGAACACTTTTATCCACAACTTACTGTAATAACTATGCTCTGATGTGATATGAAAATGTTGGAGTGAGTTAGTTATAAAAAGTTACCTAAAAATAGTACTGTAAAAGCCTGAATTTGTGAATTAGCTTTCATGGCAAACTGGAAATTTTTCTCTCCTTGAAAAGTATGTCATTCCTATATTTTTCTCCCTCACAATTTAACCACCACTCTTCAGACATTAATTTCACTATTATTATAAGGAAGGCACTTGTTTGAAAATCCAACTGTTAGCCATCAGCCTGTAAGTACAAAGGACCGATCTATCCTAGCTATCTATCTAGATAGATAGCTATCTATCTAGATAGATAGCTATCATCTATCTTTAAGCTTAGCAGCTTTTCTGTGCTGTGTCTTTGAATTAGGAGCAGACCATTTCTTAAATGAGTTAGTCTTTTGAAAGACACGTCCTTGTCATTCTGGAAATCATTCTCACAATCTTAGTGAGTCTATTTCTTGGTTTCTTCTAGAAAGAATCAATGACTTGGGCCTGATATCTGGTCAAACATTTTGACTTCATTGTAGGATTAACATTTGGCATTTGGCACCATCACACATCCATTTTTTTTTAATTCTGTCCTTTCTACTCTAAAGGACATGAATATATTTATTGTACTTTTTTCATCCTGCAGCCTTGATTTTCTTAGTTCTCCTGAACCTTCCATGATCTTTAGACCTATTGTAGGCTTTTAACATATCCTTGTTCTGAAACCTGCCTTTCTCCCCTCTTCTCCAGAGTTATAATATTTTTTTTAAGCAACAGGCACTTCTTTATATTTACAGAAAACAGATGATTGGTCTCCTTCTTGCCACTTGAGCCATTTTACTACAATTTCAGTGATACAGCAATTACTGTGCATTATAGGAGTTGATTCTTGTTTCTTTTGTATATTTGTTTGTATATCTTTCCTAGCTGTGTGTATTAAAAATATCAACATAAATGTGAATGTCATATGCAAGAACTTAACTCACTTGAAATTTACAAATATATATTTCCTTTGAAGTTTCTTATAGTCTCTTAACATTAAAATATGAAGTGAAAGCTTAAAAAGAAAACTGAGATTAAGTCACTTCTAAAGTTTGTTACACAAGTAAACATTTCTTTAAAATGTATGCATATTTTAATTTTCCTTTTCTAGCACATTTGTAACTAATACTTCTTCATTCTTTATGATTTCCCAGTGTATGACAGAAATAATCAGTGCTGAACCATGTGTCAACATTTAATTGGAAGAAACATTTATTGTTTCATTTCTAAGAGTTCATAAACCCCAAGACTTATTTTATCAGCTTATGCAGGTTTGCTACATGAATGCATCTTCCAAAATACAAATATGTACATTTATTAAACCTTTATTCAGTTCCAAAGGGAGACTTATGTTGATAACTATTAATCTGAGATATGTGTGCAAATAATAAACAAACTTTTTTGTACTTTATCTTTTGTAGTGTTTCCTATCACCTTTGACACATTGTATTTCTCTAAATTTGTTTTATCCCTGCATTTAGTACTGTAATCACATGAAGAGTTGGCAAAAGTGCAACTAAACAAACTACAGATCTTGTCCTTCCTTAAGGAAAAGTTCTTAAAGTTTAATGGGAACATATTTCAGCTCCCCTTGAAGGCACAGTTGCAAGTATTTAGAAAATAACAAAGGTTTTGTTACTTGCTTTGCTTTGTAGATGACATTTCCTTAGAGGCTGAGAAACAAACATTCTTAACTAAAACGTTATTTTCATTTGTGAAATGTAATTTCCTTTTTATTTCTCTTCCTAACTGTAGTTTAAGTTAACATTTTTAGTTTCCTGGAGCATTTAATAATTCACTACTCTTGAAGAGCAGACAAAAGAAATTGAGTTTTCTCCATAGGTCTTGTCAGATTGACCTGTCCTTTCAAGATGAAACCAAAAGATATGCCTTTACAAGTAAAAGTTGGCTACTGAACTTCAAGAATTGCAGATGCTGTAGCAGTTGCTGTCACATGTGGCTTTCTTAAGTCAGTTGAACATTCTGCAGCCAGTGTGATCTACCTCTCATGCCTTTCATGTCAGTACCACGCCTTCTGTTTGTAAAAGATGCTTCTGCCCCTCAGCAGTTGATTTGAAGGCAATTTTTGGTTTTTGTTTGGAAGTACTAAGTGCACTGGTAAGCTCAGTGCTCTAATACTAATATGGTTGAGTGGTGCACTTTCTCCTCCCATTTTATTCAGTTTTGCATGCAAATGTAATTAAAAAAAAAGTGCTTTTTTGTCAAATTTAAATAATTCTTAGAACTGTGGAAGATAAATGATGACTATCCTTGGTGAAGACTGAATAGTTTCAGTAATCCTCATTAATTTGCATGATGGGACATTTTCTTCAAAAACAACCAAAATGACACATTTAAAACACTTATTTTTAATAGCTCTAGATCCAGATTCATCTTAGGATATATTAAGATGAGTGTTACAAATGTAATATGGAATTTTCTAATACTGGAAAATAAAGAACTGAATAAAACTTAGGTGTCACATCTGGAAATGTTAAGAGTGCTCTGCTGGCTTGCTTTTGAGGTAGGTGAGAAGGAATAAAGTTCTACCTCTGGGGCTCTTCTGCCTCAGGCATAATATGTATTATTCTCTCATATGTGAGGTGTAGACCCAGAAGCATATGTATTTACCTACCCCACCAACCTGTGACATTAGATTAATTAATTATAACCATTTTTACTCACTGATTCTCACAGAATAGCATACTGCAGTTGTTTTTCTGAAATACCAATTACATTTCTAAATGATTGAAGAGCTGTTAAGAACAATTACTCTTAATGTTACGTTTTGCAAATTCTTTATTAAGCCAAGCCTGGACACTAACTTGTAGGTTCACTTTAAAGGAACCTCTGTTTTACACTACAGCTGGAGGGAACATTATTTGATTTACAGTCCACATAGCCCTTTTTCTGCTCCAAGCTTAGTGTATTTTTATGCCTTCAGCTGTGTAATAGGGAAGAAGATTGCTATAAGGCTGAAACCTCAGGTCTGTTTCCATAAGGTCTTAGCAAGTGGCTGAATTTTAGTTTAGATTCTATCTGCCCTCAAGTTTGAAGCACTGAGATGATGATGGATCTTGTGTGTCTGTGAGCATGCCTCAGTGATTATGAAGCTGTCTGTATTTCACTACAGATAAATATAGATAGATTGCTTATTTTTCATTCTGCTCTTTTCAAATGTTCTTTTACATTGTCCTTTTGCTTTGTTAACTAAATACTCTGTAGGAACAAACAGGAACTATTTCCTAACAGTTTGTCCATGGTGCTGAATAGCACTGTGAGTAAAAAAAGTTAATCGCCATATCTAGCTAGATTCTCCTTAAGTAGACCTAGTAATCTCATTAAGACATTCTTCAGATATCTTCTTTAGGAATTAGAGGTGATAAGAATAATTGAATTTAACACTGAAGACTGTTCAAGGAAGTATTTAGTCCTGACATCTGGGTAGCTATTTTGCTCAAGTCTTCCAACTTCCTAATTTTCTCCTTTCAACTTACTACCTGAGTAAATCAAAGATAGAAGCTGTATCAAAACAGATTTAAAAAAAAAAAAAAATTCTAAGATTTGTGTAGTGTGGAAAAGTAGATTGTTCCTTGGACATCCTCTGTCCTTTGTTTATGTCCAAAGCATTGACCTGAGATTTTGGAGAAACTGATATATTAGTCCCAGATCTCTGCTATCACCATACAAATATACTGTGGCCTCTCCTTTCCTCCTCTATGAAACTATAATCCTACTTCAGACTTGGTATTAAAGCATTTTCATCTAATTTGCCCAATTTGATTATCTTCAAGGCATAAACAGTTTCCTACTCTGGTGGTAAAAGCATAGAAATACTCTCATATAACCGAGCTCCCTGGCCCTGCAATAAGAAAAAGGGTACGTATTGTATACTAAGCATCACATTTGACTTTTGCCTGCAGACACAGATATGGAAGGAAGACATAATTCTGACTAATTTTTGCAGTTTATGCAGAGCTGGAAGATCAAAAATTGAGAATAATGGCTCATCTTTAGTTGTTGGGGAGTAAGAATTTAAATGCATTGTAACATTAGCAAGGAGATGTCTAGAGAGGTTTCCAGCACAGCAGAGTGTGGGTGTATCATGCCCGTTGATTTCAAAGACATATGTGTTTGCATCTAGTGAAAATACCACACCATGCCTACCCACATATCTTCTAGCACTTTTGAAAATGTGACACTAAAATGCTCTTAAATATCAGTGAGGTGTCAGGGTACATTGCTGACAGTACCAGCTCTTCCCTAATACCATAGCTAAAGATTTGAGGCAACTCTTAAACATTGTTGTAAAACTTGTTCTCAGTGTAGTGGAGTCCTTGACAACTGGTTAAACAGGACTTTTGCATGATCTGTGGAAACATTTTGAGTACTTCTAAAAAATAGGACAACTATTTAGGAAGGTAATTGACATTCATAAATATATTTCTTCTGTGAGTTCATTCTTTTAAAACTGCTATTATAAAATTTATGACTATAAACAATAAGTCCATTTAAGGTGTACCTCCACATTCTTATGGAACAAGAGTGTTTAGCAATCAAGGTAGTAATTTAGTAATTATTAATTTAGAAAATCTAGTAATTTGGTAATAAAATTCTGCATCAAAATCACACAGAATAATTAAGAAAATTATTTTCGAGCCTGTAGGCAAGAGAAAATTATCCATCAGAATAAAGGATTATGCAAGCTGAAATTCAAGTACAGGAGAAAAGGAAGCATAATCCTTTAAGCAAAGGAAGCAGGAAGCACTGAAGCCGTAACTTTTGCAGTTAAACTATTCTCTTAGAATACCTGTTAATGAATGGATAGTTGTGAAATTTTTGGTTTACCATATGGATACAGAATAAATATAGTACAGGCAGATGGTAATAGTCTTGTAAACTGAAGTTAATTGATTACATGACATTCTGTAAAAAAAGACATTTATAGGCAACCTCTGGTACAATTCAATGAGTATTCTAGCCTGAGTAGATAATCTATAAAGCTAACAGGCATAAACTTTTCCTTTTTAAAAGATTTCATACAATAGCCAAGAATGCATTTTTCTAGTAAAAATTCATCACTGCAGTGCCAGATTCAAGGAGCTTGAGATTTCAAAGCAACTTATCAAAATTCTGTATATGAAGAGGATGATTCTTCACTGATCAGTCTGAACAATTTAAATTTTGGAGTGTGAAAAGCAGTCCTTCTAGTCCTTTTTCTGACTTGACTTTTTGTCAGTTAAGCTTCAGATAGAGTATAGCCCTCCTGTGCTATGCACTGTACCTTTGCAGTGGGACTAACTGTAATAAATACCTAGAATGAATAGCTGAATAGCTTTTCTCCCTAATTCAACATTGCAAGTGAAAATGTATAAAGAAGACAGTGAGATTGTTCTTTTAAAAAATGTAGGTTTTCCCATTAGAAGTTGGTTCTGTGATGCAGCAGAATGGTCTCAGCTGCAGCTATGCAGATTATTCTCTAGTGTGATATTGATAACATAAAAAATCAGACTTTTTAGTTTTTGAATAAAATTTCATAGATTTTGTGTAACTTGGCCTGTTTTTGCTTGGTCTTGAAAAGTCACCAAGGTATCTACACATATTTTTCTAGGAATGCAAAAGAAGAAGAAAGTCTCCTTGTTAATAAAATGGGAGCACCGAAACTTCAGGTGCAGATCCTGTAATTTCCTGAGTGGTTGAGAATGTCTTAGGATCATAGATAGAGGTGTTTAATATAACTTTTCTAGTGTGACTACTGTGCTATAGAGGACATAAATGCATGTCAGGTAGATATTTCAAAGTCTCTAGATTTTGGAAGATTAAAAATAGGTTTGGGAAGAAAAATCTGATCTGCATTCAGGTTTACCAAACTGTTACAATTGTTAGAACAGATTTGTTGTCAATGCTATATAAGACAAATACATTCTGCAGTCATGTCACACCCTTAATGGAGGTTATAGTAGGAGGGGAGGGAAAGAAAGTTCCGGGAAGGGAAGTTCTGGGAAGGGAAGGGAATGTAAAAGTGTATTTGTTTGCAAAACAAGATTCTGGCAGTAGGGGAGAGGGCTACAGAGATGGTTTCTGTGGGAAGCTGCTGGACGCTTCCCCTGTGTCTCACATAGTCAATGCCAGCAGGCTCCAAGATGGGCTCACTGCTGACCAAGACAAAATTCATCAGCAGCGTGGTAGCTACTCTAAGATAACATATTAGAGAAGGAAAAAAAATGCTGCTGAAAAGTAATGATACCCAGAGAAGAGAACAGTGAGAATATGTGGGAAGAACAGCTCTGCAGACACTAAGGCCAGTGAAGAAGGAGGGGGAGGAAGTGTTCCAGGCACCAGTGCTGAGATTCCTCTGGGGCCTGTGGTGCAGACCATGTGAGACAGAATGTGACCCTGCAGTCCATGGAGGTTCATGGTGAAGCAGAGATCCACCTGCAGCCCATAAAGGATCCCAGTGGATGCCTGAAAGAAGGCTTTGACCTCTGGGAAGCTGTTATGGTTTGACACTGGCGCAATGCCAGCGCCCCCATGAAAATACACTTTCCCAAAAAAATGCTGTGCTGTGAGATGTTATCAGGAACAGAGCAGAGCAGGCCCAAGCTTAATAACAAAGGAAAAAAAACTTTATTAAACTACTACTACTATAAAAGACACACACACCAAATCCAGGATGAAGACCCTCTAAAACACCCCTCCTCCTCCCAATTTCCAAAACAACCATTATGAAACATAATGGTTATCCCGGTAATATCTCCGGGATACCGCCTGGAGAAAATCTGCCAGTGTGACACTGTCTTTTCCATGTCACAGTGCTCTCACCACTGTGCATGGACAGACTGCCCACAGGGCTCCTTTTCAAGGATGCTTTGCCAAGGACCAAATTAAAACAACAGTTCAGTTTCTCATTTTCGGACCATAGTCCCCTCCTATTTCCCCCTGGGGCTGAGGGTCCAACAGCTTTTCCTTTTTGGGACAACAGTCCCCCCCCCACCCTATTTTCTTCCTCCCCTGGGGACAAGGGTCCAAGAACAGAGATCTTTTTCTTCTCTTCTTCTTCTCTTCTTCTTTTCTGAAGACAGAGGGCATCACCACACCCTCCTCAGCTTTCCTCTGTTCTTGCCATTCCTGTACTGGTAGTTGCTGAAGCAGGTCTCCTTGGGTCCCTGCATCCCTCTAAAATGCAGTCTCTATTGCAGGAGAATTTGGTTCAGTCTATGGCTAACAAGAAAAGTCCAGCCAAAAGCTACTCCATCATCTCCTCCCACCTAAAAATTTCTTCTTCTAACATCTCAGGTCCCAGACTGTCTCTCTTCCACTATAAATCGAGGAGAAGTAATATTTTACAAAGCCTTCATTTCCCAGGAAAGGGTTAAAAGTTCAGACTCCCTGGATAGCTGAACTCTCTGCCCAGAACTCTCGACTCCCATGCTGGGCGTCATCCCTCTCCTTTCTCCTTCTCCTCTGCCGGCAAATCTCCAGGTGCTGTCAGGCTCTCTGTCTCTTTCCCTCTGAGGGGGGAGGAACAAAGGCATCTCTGTTTCTCTCCACCCTTCCATCTGCAGGAACTGGCTCAGTTCCAGGCTTTCAGCCCCCTTGGCCTACCTCGACCAGGCCGCATGGCTTCCCCTCCCCCACCCAGCCCATGGCTGGGCAGGGGAGAGTCTGCACTCTCTGATGACTGGAACCAAAGAGACAGTTCCCCTGGGAGTTCTTGCTTTTAACCCCCTGTGTTCTCAGAGGTATGTCCATACTTTCAGTGGTCACTCCAGGTACCAATATTTAAACCTGACCACTAATTAGTTTGAGCCAACTTCCTGAAAAAAATTCACTTCCATGTCAAACCACGACAGAAGCCCACACTGGAGTGGATTTATTGGTAGGGCTTGTGACCCAAGGGGGACCCATGCTGCTGCAGCCTGTTCCTGAAGGACTGTACCCATAAAAAGGGACCCACACTGGAGCAGTTAATTAAGAACTGT
This sequence comes from Vidua macroura, assembly GCF_024509145.1. Taxonomy (NCBI): domain Eukaryota; kingdom Metazoa; phylum Chordata; class Aves; order Passeriformes; family Viduidae; genus Vidua; species Vidua macroura. Next base: position 50,472,734 of record NC_071611.1, read on the forward strand.
AACACAAGGGAAGGACTCACACTGGGAAGTTCATGGGAGACTGTAGGGAGCAACCCCACACTGGAGCAGAGAAGGAAGCAACCTCCTTCATGAAGCAGTAGCAGCAAAAATAACTTGTGATGAGCTGACCATAATTCCCCATTCCTATCTCCCTGTCTGCTGGAGGGAGGAGGTAAGGAATCCTGAATAAAGTGAAGACTTCCCCTTCTGGGAAGAAGGAATGAGAATGACAAAGTTGTTTTTAAATTTGTTTTACTTCTCATTATCCTGCTTTGGTTTTGATTGGTAATAAATTAAACTAATTTCACTAAATTGAGTATATTTTGCCTTGGACAGTAACCAGTGAATAGTCTCTTAGTCTTTATCTCAACTCATGAATTTTTTTTGTTATATTTTCTCTCCCTTGTGTAGTTGGGAAGTATTAGCATGGCTTTGGTGGGCATGGGACATCCATCCATCCATCTATCCAGGGTTGAGTCACCAAAAATAGAATATTCAAATTGAATGGGGCCTGCAATAATTTTCCAGTCCAACCATCCAGCCACTTCAGAGTAATACAAAAATTAAAGCATGTTACTAAGAGCATTGTCCAAATATCTCTTGAACACCAACAGACACAGGGCTTCTACCACCTTGCTAGATAGTCTGTTCCAGTGTTGGATCACTCTTTCAGTAAGGTCTGTTCCAAACCATCCCTGGTGCAGCTTTGATCCATGTCTACCTGCCCTATCACTGGATCCCAGGGGAAAGAGCTCAGCACCTCCCTCTCCACTCCCCTTCCTCAGGAATCTGTAGAGAGCAATGAGCTCAGCCTCAGCCTCCTTTTCTATAAATGGGGCCAGTCCAGGATCCTCAGCCACTCCTTACAGGAGTATGCTAGCCAGCCTTTTCATCAGCTTTGTTGGCCTCCTCTGGACACAATCAAGGACCAGCACATCCTTCTCAAATGGAGTGGATCAGCACAGCTCAGGTCACACCAGTGCTGGATACAGCAGGATAATCTCTCTGACTGTGTGGCTGAGCTGTGTTTGATGTCCCCAGGATGAAGTTTGCCCTCTTGGCTGGCTGTGCACACTGCTGGCTCACAGTGAGCCTGCTGCTGACCAGCAACCCCAGATCCTCTCTGCAGGGCTGATCTCCAGCCACTCCTCTCCTAGTTTATACCTCTGTCCAGAGTTACCCCACCCCAATTACAGAATCCCACTCTTGGTCTTGCTAAATTTCATGCCACTGGTGACTGCTCAATGCTCCAATCTATATAGATACCCTTCAAGGTCTCTTGGGAGAGCCAGCACTTCCCAGTTTTTTGTCAACAGCCAGATTGCATGTTCAGCCCCTGCATGCAGATCACTTACGCAAATATGGAACAAACTGCCTCTAGAACAGAACAGTGAAACATCAGTTTATCATCAGCACTGTCTCATGATCTTGTGCACAGATGTGTTTTATTTTCATTTAGATCACTAGAAACACTTAATACAATGCTTACTTTGGCTTTTTGCATTTTCTAGAAGGACAGGTTATCAGATTGCATTAGAATGGCATAGGGAGATGATGCATTACTTCTAAAAGTAACTGTCTCATAGACAAATAAACTGTATTTGAATTAATTTAAAGGTGGGATAAGTTTATATGATCAGTGTGTATTGTCATGTAATTGCAGTACCACTTGCAAACCCCCAGTTGCTCTATTGCAGAAGTGGAGTTTCAATATCATGGACTCAGAAATGTTGCTTCCATCTGCAAGACGAAAAAGGAACACCCCCTCCCAAAAAAACAAGCAAACTAAAAAAAGCAACAGTGTTGTTACCAAGGATCTTTCCTAGTTCTGGAATTACATTAATGAGCAGAAAGTGATTAGAGTATTGGGTTGCTCTGGCCAGAGACTGCAGTGATGAAAAGTGTAAATTAAACACGAGGTAAAGAGAGTTCTAACCATCAATTAGAGTGTCCCCATCTTTTCTTCTTTATAAGTTATTGTTCTCTGTGTGTGTGTCTCATTTGGGAGTTAACTAATCAAACAGAATGTGAACTCTCTTTTGTTCTTCACTGTGCTCAGGACCAGGTTGCCCTGTTACTGTAAGAAACCTTCCCAACAGCTGTCTCTTTGAAGAAACAGATGATACAGAGGATGGCAGCACTGATGTTTTTGAGATTGCTGGGGCTGTTCTCTTGTAGAATACACAGAAGGGACCAGAAATTGTTTCTAACTGATGTTGAATTTTAATATAGTGACTGGACCTGGAATAGTAGGGAAGACAGTCATATGCAGTGCAGGCTGATCACTGCTGTATTTGCTGATGTCTCTGAATAATTTAGATAATCCTGAGACTGTCAAGTAATTTTTGAGAGGTTTCTGAGGTCTCTGCTTCAGTTTAAGAAGAAAATAAGATGCATCCTATATTAGAAAAATACACTAGCAAATAATATAATGGCATTTATATCAATAAGTACTTTTATTTATTATTTATTTACTCTAAAATTAAAAGGTAATATCTGTCTAGAGCTCTTGGAGTAATGACAAGCAATATGATCAATAAATCTTTGCAGGATTGAATTTACTTTTTTCAGCAGAAACACAGCTACCTTCTTCTCCTTTTGTCATGGCAGGAAACATTACACTGCTAAACTTACAGGCAGTTACCTCTACTACAATATTGGAGCTGTAAATAGAAGCTTACATTTTCTCTCCAGTGCTCTAATGCTTTTGAAATTCTGCTGTTTACTTCTTTGTGAAAATGTTTTTGTGGGGATGTTTTTTTATTAGGTATTGGAGACTTTTGTTTCCAAGGTTGTTAATAAACAAACAAGGAATAGAAGATTGAAAATACATTCAAAATATACCACAACAATCACAGTACATGTATGCCACTTCAGGTTTCAGAAATATTTCAACAATGAGAATTGTGCCAAAAAGGGAAAGAATGAAAGTTATATGCATTCATAGGAAATTATAATAATTTTGTATGAATTAAGGCTTAATTGTTTAGTTGAATATCTGCTATTTTCAAACCACTTCAAATTGTTAAATGAGAACAGTCTTTCTCCTCATTAGTCTTGTCTTGCTCTTTCCTCTGACACTGCCTGCCTAGATATCTCAAAACACATGTCAGGGTTGAAAAAGAAGCACAATCTCTGTTCTAAAGATAGTAAAAATGAAGCACAGAGAGATTACAGAGACAGATGTTACACTGTTGGTACAACTCTACTGACTTTGTGGAATAATTCCTAAAATCTGAGGAATTTCAAATGTGCATGCTTAAAGAACTTAAAATTTGGGGTTCCTAGGTTTTGGTTCTGAGTGCTAAAGATCTCTGAATAGATTGTGAACTGTTACATTCGAGAAGTCCTAAGTTTTCGCTGGGTTCAGGTTAAAGATATGCATATTGTCCCATGGAATGGTTGCAATTGCTAAATGTGAAGAGGTACTGGTCACTGTGCTTGCTTAGACCAGCTCTCACTTCTAGGTGACCCAGGAGGAAACTGAGACAGAAAGTGAAAGTGGATGTGTCAGGCTTATTTGTGGAAACTGCCCTCAGGATTTACAACACCTGACTCTCAGCCCGGAACTCTCCCCAAGCAAGCACTGGCCTGTGACTATGTAGATACTTCTGGCCCTTTTTTTGGTCCAAATCTTTCTTATGTGTGAGTCATCATGGGAGCAAGAGGAAAAACTGTGAAAATGCAGGATAGTTTTATTAAAGGATGAGGATTAAAACCTGTTGGGGCCCTGTTGCTCCTGTCCAAGATAGGGAAGAAAGTTGTCATAAAGCATTTTCTTACACAGAGGATGTCCCCATCTGCACAAGGAAACATTTTGAAGTAGATAATATTAATATTAACATTAATATTAACATTAATATTAACATTAATATTAATATTAATATTAACAGTAAAAAAACCACCACCAACAAAAATAAAACAACAACAACAAAAATAATAACAGTAGCAGTAGGGCTTTATTAAAAAAGAAAAAAGCTTTTGTCAGGTGAATTAAACATGTGAGCAGTAAAGATCTCTTGAGCAAAGGCAGGGATAGAAAAAAAAAGCCAAAATATTCAGAAAAGCTTCCTAACATGAAGCAGTGATACCACAGCAACAGGAATTTAAAATTTCTCTATGTGAAGTTGCCCCCTTTTTTACCTCATTCACTTTACAAAGTAGTAAAGACAGGGGCCGTTCTCAGGGCTGATAAGTGTTGATATCAAACTCAAAGAATCTCCTGAAAGGCTTTATAAACCTCTATGATTAACAGCTTTACATCCATACTGAAAAAATAAGAAACAATCCATTTAATGTTTTACTAACTCTTTAGCAATTTGACATCCTCTGAAAGATGCCATAACGTTCATAAAGTAATAATTTTCCCTAGATTAGACATGCATGATAAGGATTTATTAGCTATGCAGCTCAGTAGAAGTAAAGGGACTAGCCAACATTTTTTTGATTTAAAGTCTATGTAAGTACACAGGCTGGTATTTTTATTGAACATTGTATGCCCCTTCTAGACTAGATTTTTTGTGCAATATTTGCCTTAAAATAGGAAAACCTGCATTGAAAATGTTTATACACTAACCGAAAGAGAAACATAACACCACAGAGCTCACAGGAACTGCCCTTGGCAACTGTTTCACATCTTCTTCTGTCTACTGATCAACACTGTCGCTTACAGTTGAGCTTAAGAAAACGAACAACTACAAATAGTATGTCACAGCCTTTCTGCATAATTTTAACTAGGACCAGAAGAACAGTTGTGAAAGATATTAATAGAGAAATCCTCCCTTAGGTTAGCTCCTGAATCTTGAGGTAGGAGGTCTTTAGTGTAATCAACCGAGGGGATCCATGAAGAAAGAAACTATTTTCTTGACTTAATGGAGATACAAAATTTGTCATAAAAAAGGCAAGAGAATTTTACTGATTGCAGTGGACCTATATTTCTCATTAAATTTATAGCTGAAAGGGTAAGAACCCTTTCAGACATAAATTAGAAAACTAAAATTTGTTCAAATTGAGAAGGAAATTATACAGTGTGGCAAGCACATTTCTCTCTCTCTCAGGGTTTTTCATAGAGGTACACAGAGAGAAAGAAAGAGAAAACAATTTCTATTTCTGCTCCTTGTTTTTCCCATGTGGAATGTGCTTGGAGAATTGTTTAGCTGGGGTGATTGCTTGATTGGATTCTGGTGAGGATTGTTTGAGCCTGGTGGCCAATCAGATGTACCTGTGTGTGGACTCTGGCGAACAGGGCCACGAGTGTGGGTAGTTAGGTATGGTAGTTAGAGAAATTAGAATGTTGTTTTTAGTATCTTCCTTTATATAGTATATTAATGTATTATAGCATAGTTATAATAAAGAAATCATTCAGCCTTCTGAAATGGAGTCAGACATCATCATTCTTCCCATTGGGTTCACCTGCATTTTACAACAATACAGTCTGCTAGATTCTAGTTCAGATGCAGCAAGCCAGGTGATAGGGCAATTTTTTTTTCTTACAGTCTAATAATGTAATCTGTTAATTTAGTTGGGAAGTTCCTTACTAATTTCTCTATAGGAACCCCTCTGCTGATGAGCAATGGTGAGTTTCACCCTTTTATTCTTCCCCAAAGGATGAAACTCTGCTGACTGACATTCCCTGGTGAACAAGGCAGTGGTGTCATATGGCATTAATACATGCCATTCCTTCTGAGACATTTCAGGACCTGTGCATGCTCTTTTGACCTATTGCCCCTATTTGCTTCAGGTGGCTTGAAGGCAAGAATCATGGAGACAGCAAGACCATGACCTTGCCTTCTACAAATGAAAGCACATGTTACAGGGTAGTAAGAAATATTTTTCCTTGATTCAACCTGAGTCTGTAAATATGTGTCTTGTCATAGAATGTAGGTGGCAAAAGTGTATGATTTCCTTCCTTCTACTGAAAAACAATGCATAATGAAAGTAGTTTAGAAGACAGAGAGATTGGTGATTTCAGATTCTCTGGTTGTTGCTTAAAATATCATATTGCAGTGGAGATCAGTATAGAAATTTCTTCTTTGGGTACATGGGATAAAAGGAAAGACAAAAAATTAGCATAAAATCCCTTTCTTGCTGAGATTCAGGAACAGTTAACATTCAGAAAATTTCCATTTTGCTGTGGCTAGAAATAAAAGAGTTATTTTGCTGGAGCTGCAGTGCAATCTTCTGTTAGACCATACCTTTTAAATTAAAGGAAACCCTTTATCCTTTTATCTTTTGCTTCTGGATATTACTTGTAATTAACATTGCTATATAGTTTTAGAGACAAATTAGAACATTGTATTAGATGAGGCCACAAGTTTTACCTTAAAAGACTGTTCATTTCCTCTTATAAGCATACCATGGCTAAGATTTTTACATTAGGTATGGCATCAATTTGAAAAACTTGCAGAAAGTTGTAGCAGATGAGGGACCTTTTTTTCCCACAGAGGGCAGTGTTTATCATTTAGTGTGTGCATTGCTATGCAATATACCCTTACCACAGGAAAAGAGCAGAAAAGGACACTGCAAATAAGTCCTACCTTAGGGTTCTTTCTTTTTTTATTAGTACTGCTGGGAGCATAAATGCCTTTTTAATGAAGATTTAAAACAAAAAAGAAATAAATGTTTTCCATATCACAGATTTTGAGACAATGAAAGAGGAATTCCTTCCTACAGTAAAAGTATAACTTGCTGCTGGAAATATACAGAGATGTTTAAACACCCGCCACACCCAAATTATCATACAACATTCTTTCCTTTTACACACAGGTACACAGTGCCACCATTCTCATCAACGAAGAATTTAGTGAACATTACAGTGTTCCTTAATCAAATACATCAGGATATAAGTGCTTAGCTTGCCTTGTTTTATGCTTAAGTTCAGGTGGTTTTGGTCAAAGTAACATAGGTTTAGCCAATTGGGGCATCTTACAAAAAATGAGACTATTAAGTTAGCTGCAGGTGTGGAATTAGGTATTAGGATAACTTGTTGAATTCAAGGAGTGCAAGCAGCCTCATGGGGCTTCAAAGTCTCAAATCTCAAGTTGTGTTTTTAGGCAGTGTTATTACAATCTCAGCAGAAAAAGTCACATGGAGCAAAAGGATCTCCTTATCTTTCCTATCTCCCTTTTTAAACAAAATTGTTTTAAAATTAAATATTAGAGAATGTGTCTCTCAAATATTTGTTGTTGCCTGCTTGAGTGACATAACAAAATTCTTCTTAGCATCAGTAGAGTTACTTGATAACTATGACTACTTATAATGGGTATTCTGGGACTATCTTCTTCTCCTTACATCTTGAGATAATAAAAACCAAAAGAGATGACCTTCTTAGCTTGTCAGAAGTTGAAAAAGCATTGGATTTCAAAGACTTATTTGATACAAAGCTTTTACAATAAATAATCCCTAAAAAATATCATATTTAGTATTTAACGGTCATCAGTGCATTGCTAAATTCAGAAGTCCCATTCATGAAAAAAAGCACATCAAAAAACACTTTGAAAATTGAGAAGACAAAAGAGGAAACTATTCTGGTCAAATATCGGCACAGAAGCTGAAGTCTGCAAAATACACCCAGGCTGGAGCCTAAGGGTACCTATGGCCATAACATAAAACAAAATAGTGTTTGAACAATTAAAAACAAAACAAAACAAAACAAAAAAAACAAGCAAAACCCCAAAATCCCACCAAAACCAGAAAACCACCCCAAAACAAAACAACAGCAACAAAAAAATGCAAGTTGTTAAAATGAGTCCAGTCTAAGAAGCTGCTTCAGCAAACCAAGTTCATGATAATAAGGACCCTTTAGTGTATCCAAAGATCAGTAATAACATCAGCTATAAACAAAGGAAACAAAGGAAACTGTACAAGCTTCCAGCATTTCCACCAATATAATACCACCAATAAACTTTGATATCGACTTCAATTACCCCAATGAAATGGCCAATAAAAATCTTTTAAAAGGTGTTGCCAGTCAAAAACTTTCCAGATATTGCACCATTGAAAACTCCCCATGATAACCATCTGTAAAAGGTAATTCCATAGACAGCAACAGGAAAAAAAGATTAAACCACAACCAAAAAATAACCCAGAACACACCTCCAAAACCAGTTCATTTGTATTAATAGGAAAGTTTCATTTCTTGAAGAATAGAAATAAATAAAATTTGGTTTGGCAAAAAAAAAAAAAAAAAAACAACAACAAAAAAAACCAGCATGTTCATTCTGAGTCAAGAAATAAAAAAACACTGCCCAAATAAATGGAGTAGCTAGGAACAGTTTTTTTAGGAACTTGTAGCCCACCTTGTAAGGACCTAGCCTGTTGGATACAGAGGATAACCCATCTTTAGGAAGGCAGATATTAAACCAGTGAACACAAAACATAAAATGTATTAAAAAAAGATTTTGTTTGCAATAGTAAAACCAAACTGTCACCATAAAATGCATCTCAACATTGTGCACTAATACCTGTCTTAGAGTGTTAGGGGAAGGGTTTTTCTCTCTCCTTGGGGGCCTTAAAGGGCCAATTAGATTTTAATAATCAGTTTGAACCTACATTAGATTACTCCTAAGACACTTTGAGGTTCTTCTTTGTGAAGCCAGAGAAGACGTAGCAGTAATTCTCACCTCATCATCCTGAAACATTTATTCAGGGTATCAGTCCTCATTTCAGCAACTAGTGAACATAATTAAGCAGGTCTGTGCCAGAACAAACTCAAAACAGATCAGAGATTGGGTTTGAAGTGCAGTATGAATAATAGAGCTTTTCTTCTCCGGTGACTCTGAATTGGCACAGGCAGACAGCTGGGAGAACCACAAACCCCTGGCTAAACTTGTTTCTGTTACCTTGTTTCTGTTAACTTGTTTTTGTTACCTTGATAACTGGGGGATCCTGGAAGTAACAGTCAGGAAGGGGCACACAAGCAGAGATGCAGACATGGCTAAACTCGGTCTGTGCTAGAGAATCACCAGTCTGCTTTTCAGACAGGTTTATCAAGGGTTATTTCCAGCTGCAAGGTCACTTGAGCATATTTTCAATCCTCCTACCAGTTTTCTACTTATCCCCACATTATCTTTTTTTTTTTTTTTTTTTTTTTTTTTTTTTTTTTTTGCTTAAGCCATTTGCTGAATTCTATTCCAGCTTTAAGAGAACTTCATCCACTTCCCTAACACATTTTTCTGAAACTCTAAAAATTTTGATCCCATAATATTTCTGAGTACTGATTGTTGGTACAGCTACAAAGAGGAAAAATTCAAATCTATGAATTAAAGTTAGCCTGTGCCTGGCTAGCCCAGATTAATGATGATGCTCAAACATTTGTTCACCTTCTTGATTGCTGAGAGAAATCTTATTCCTTGCTTCAGATGTACTTCCTCCCCATGTACATCCAATTTAATTTCCAGCTGGTAATTTTCACTTTAATTCCTGATTTTTCAAGTTTGTACCAAAGAATTGCTGAAAAACTGAACTGCTCTTTCTCTGTCATCTTCAGTCAGCGAACTTCAGTTTTGGAAATTTAGCTGAGAGTCCCTTAGATGTTTCCTTATGAAGCACAAAGTACATGTTTCTCCGTCCTGTTCCCTGCTAGTGTGTGGCCCACTGCACAGTGCCATTGGATAACTCAGGACCTTGGGAAGTCTCCAGTCTGGCCACTGCCTGGAGAAAGCTCAGCCATGAGGTAAGACCTGGGCTTAGGACTCTATGCTGTGAGGGCTGGAAACCTTACCAGGAAGGAGTCAGCCCTGTTCCCACTGCCCTCATGGGGAAAAACTTCCCTTTATTTCCCATCTGGCTGACTTTGCTCAGCCTCTCCACACAGTTTCTCCCAGCTCCACTGGCATTGCTGGTGGGCAGAGCCTGAGTGCTCCTGTCTCAGTTGTGTTTGGGTCCTTTTGTCCCCTTCCTCACTCTGGCCCATCTGAGAAGGACATCAGGATTACATAGAGTATTACAATCTTGCTGGCAGTGACAAAGCTCTTTAGAACTTGATGGCCTTTACTAAAAGCAGAAGCCTGGATAACTCATTCTATACCTCTAATTTTCTGCATGTTCTAGTAGATAGTGTATGAATGAGAAGTACTCATTTTTTCCCTTAGTTGCCCTTTAATTTGCCTCTCCCCTTTTTCAAAGTATTTCTATGTCATAGTTTTCTGTGATTCTTTCAGCATTTCTCTTTTCTCTACTATTTGATTTTACCTTCTATTTTTTTATTTTACCTCTTTAGTGACAGCAGTTTGCTTTCACAAAATGACAATTAAAAACAATCTCCTTAGAGACTAGAGTAGAATATATTTTGTCATTCCCAGATTTTTCTTTATTCATGTTTGAAAACTACATAATTTAATTTTTAGTGCCACCTCTGAATGCCTGAAATTTTCTTCCAGTCAGAGAGCTGAAACATTTTCCTCATCTGAGATATATTCTTCTGTAAGTTGTATTTGACTGCTAATGAGAAATCAGACACTGTGAAATGATAAAAAATGTGGAAAAGAGAATGGCATACCTTATTAAATCCCTAATTTATTTTCCATTCTAGAGAATTTATCACCTACCTCTTTTATAGGCTTTGAATTGTTAGGGGAATAGTTGTTGAGTTACAGCATAAAATCTGGAGCAGGGATAAGAAGTTCAACACTTAAATCTTGTAAAGAGTCACCAGGAAGACATGAAAAAATACATGAAAATATGTATTTTCTGGGTCATGCAGAATACCTCATGAAACACTGTCTGTGTTTCTGTGCTGCTTTTGGCTGGGGTAGAGTTATTTTTCTTCACAGTGACTACTGTAGGGCTGTGTTTTGGATTTGTGCAGAACACAGGGCTGATAATGTAGAGATGTTTTTGTTATTGCTGATCAGGGCTTACACAGACCCAAGGCCTTTTCTGCTGTTTGTCCTGCCATGGTGGTAGGGATTTTGGGGGTGTATGGGAGCTAATGAGGAGACACAGCTAGGACAAGTGACTCCAGCTGACCAAAGGGATATTCCAGACCATGTGACACCACGCTCAGCACACAAAGTGGGAAACAGAAGAAGGAAGGGGTGCACATTTGGAGTGAGGATGTTTGTCTGCCCAGGTCGCCATTATAGCTGATAGGACCTTGCTCTCGTGGAGATGGCTGAACTCCTGCCTGCCCTTGGGAAACAGTGAATGAATTGCTTGTTTTGTTCTGCCTACACACCTGGCTTTTGCTTTTCCTATGAATTTTGTATCTCAACTCATGAGTTTTTTTACTTTTATCCTTCTGATTGTCTCCCCAGTTCCACTGGTAGGGGACTGAGTGAGCAGCTGCTGGGGCTTGGCTGCTGGCTGGGGTGAAATCCTGACAATTTCATATCAGTTATGAATCTATTCAGAGAAGTGCAGTTTGTATATTTCTTTGCCAGGACTCTAAGCCTCAGAAGCTCTAATTGCAATACCTGTATAGATTTCAAGCTGCAGTTGTAAACCCCTGTTCTCAGAAAAAAATATGGTAAAGTAATGAAGTATTTCTTATGCATAACAGTTCTCACTAATTTAAAAGAAAATTACCTGGTTTGCCACTCTTAAATAAATACACACATAATAAAGTGTTGCATTTATCCTATTTTTTTACAAATTACAATGTTCTTCTAGCTTTGATTTTCTGTAAGATGTCAGACCAAAAGGAAAATATGATAGAATGTTGAGTGACCTAGGGTTTCTAGTATTTCAGATGTTTTGGTTATTTGGGGTAGCAGAGTGAGAGACCCATTACTTTTGAAGGTAACAGCAAAGAAATTGACTAAATTTTGTAGGCCTCTTTATATAGCAACATAAAAGGCAATTTTAATTTTAGGTTTGGAACACAAGTTTCTGGATGTGTCTCTTGAACTTTTAAACTGAATTATCCCTCAAAAACAGGTTACAGCATCTCAATATCAGAATCAAAGATTGGCTTGGGCTGGAAATGGTCTTAAAGATTACTCAGTTCCAGCCCCTGGCCAGGCATGGGCAGGGCCACTTTGCACTAGCTCAGGTTGCTGAGAGCCACAGAGGTCTTGAACAGTTGCAGGGATGGGGCATCCACAACTTCTCTGTGTAACCTATGCCAGTGCCTAACCACTCATGCAGTGAAGAATTTCTTCCTTATAGCAGTCTAAAGGTACTGCTGTGTCAGTTTGAAGCCATTCCTTTTGTCCTATCACTACATACCCTTGTAAAAAAACTCTCTCCAGCTTTCTTATAGCCCACTTTATGTACTGGAAGGTGTAAAAAACAAACAAACAAACAAACCAAAACCCCAAAAAACTTCTTTTCTCCAGACTGAATAGTCTCAATTCTTTTATCTGATCTTCATAGGACAGCCTGTCTTCACAATTCTGTATGTTATTCTTCTGTAATGGGAGTAAATACAAACACTACAAATAACTAAACATGTAATTTATTCTACTTTGCAAGACATGGGTTGCAATTCCTACGTCACAGACATATTTGAAGCACAATTAACTGGTGTTTCTGGACTAATCTGGCCTGTAGCATGGTCTTTACTGTTATTTCAGTCGGGCGCTACAGCAAGCACTATGGGAGGAGAACAGTAGAATTTATACAGGGGAGGGGTTTGCCTTCAGTAATGGAGTGAAACCCTGAGCATCATGCCAGTGGGAGTGGGAAAGAGCTCACTCCATATATAAGCTTTGTAGAGAAAAGAGTGCAAAACTAAAATAAATGATCATGAAAGAGCTACCTGTTAATTGATCTTTTTAAAGAAGGTTAGTAAGTTTGGATTCTGGATTACTAAACTTGCATTACCTGTTTGGGCACTGCTCGGGGAAGCTAGGCACAGCACTTGTGCCTAGCACAGTGTGCTATTTCGTTAACAAATAAAATCTGCACCATCCCTTGATGCAAAAGCATCACAGCATCGTACTGAGATGTTTGCAGAGTAGAGAGTAATAAAAAATATGTTTCAAAGCCTCAGTAGGAACAATGCTATATTTCCTCAGATCATTAATTCCTTATCTGGTGTGTGTATGCCTTCTAACCAGCCTCTTTTGTTTACTTAACTTTCATCAGTTTTAGTTTCTGCGCTGCACTGCACTGCATTCTTGCAGTCTATTCATGCAGATTAAAATTGCTCTGTTTACTGAGTTCCAGGAAAAGCACATATATTTGTTGAGAAAGGGAAAAGAAAATTGCCATATAATTTTTACATTTAGAGCTTGGATTCTGAGAGAAATGTAATGAACACAAACTTCATGCTGCAGTTATCAAGGCAGCTGTATTCTCCTCTTGACAATCACAGTTCTGCAAAAGATTTTCTTCTTTCCTAGTGCTCTCTGTCATAAAAATAGGAAAGTTGTGATTGTCATAATTTACTCAGCATTTATTGCATCATTACAGAGTGTACGTTTCTCAAATAGCTGCCTCACCATGGGCTTCTCAGATGGCCATCAAACAAGCCATCAATTTGCCCATTTTAGTCCGACTTTTATGCTATCAGCATATGCCCACTATGAACTGCAAACTAATTTTGTGTGAATAGCTTAACAGCTGCTCACTAACAGTGACTTAGAGATTCTGATTGTGAACACTTAATCATACAGCTCCTGTATGGACTTCAATGAAACTGCTGCCTGATAAAGCAGTTAAACCTTTCCTCACATGCTAATATTTGTACTTATTAAAAATAACGTCTAGGTTTGGAGATGAGGGAATTTGAATTACATCAAAATAAGCCAAGTACCAAATTTGTGTACTGATTTGCCAATCTTCTGGATTGTATATTAGTACTGTAAATAGTTCTTTTTGTCATATGAAGTGTTAATTATGGATCCTTGGGTATTTAAGCAATAAGAAAGATGCATCTTACCATCCATTTTAAATGATAAAATTTCAAAATATTCTAAGTCTAATACCTATAGTCCTCAACAAAGGGATGGTTTTTATACCTAAACTTTTTTTTAAAATGTTCTCATTCTCTTTGTTCGTGGTAATGAATTAAAGGTTGCAGAATATCACAACTCATAGCCATTCTTAAAAAGGAGAAAGAAAAGGTTGCTGCTTATGTTAAGATATTATTGGTAACTTTTACATAGATTTAATGTTGAGCTGGTATTTTTGAGGTGATTTTAGAGTTACTGTCTTTCAAGACAAACCTCATTAAGTTCTTTAATAATTGTTAGCAAATAATCAGAATTATATAAAGGTTACATTAACAGTTAGTTTATGGTCTCCTGGCTCTTAATTACAACTAGTGAGATTATATCTTATGAGAAGACATAGTCTTGACATGTGAAGAGGCTTGTGTTGCTTCTGCCTTGCACCCTGAGTCAAGGCCCTGCTGACTGTATCACTTTCATTATTGCTGTGGCTAAAGATCAGCTGTCCAGAGAGGCCTCAGGATGTCAGCAATCACATCTATACTCCCACTGAAGGTGAGTATGCAACCACAAGAATTGGAACAAAGAACTGAAATACTCATAAAGACAAAACTATAGGTTTTGAGATTCATTTGAGCTGAGAACCACTAACTTCCAAATAATCTTCTGTTATGCAATTACAACAAGATTAGTTAGTCTTTTAACTTATTTCTGCTTACCCCAATGTTTCATTAATGGACTTTCCCCCTTTTTTTAGTGGGTAGCATGGTGTGATTTAGATACTGATATATAAGTTCTGAGTCTGGCATGACAACTGTCAAGGTCACATCATGGTCATCAGTGTTAGAGAATTTGGAGAAGAGAGACATTAATTTAATTTAAAGTGTGGCAAAGAATATACAGAATTTTACTAATGAATCATTTCTTAAGGTGTATAATGATAAATTGAACTTTTATTGTGATATAAACTTTAATTATTAAAAATCAATACAGAGATCTACAAGCCCAAGAAATGTGTCTTACTTTAGGTAAGAAAACAGAGGGGTGGAAAATGAAAAAAGTATGACAGTTTAACTTCACAGGATAAAAATGGCTTTTTCTAGAGACACTTATATGCTTTTGTATTGTTTGTATTGTATTGTATGGAGGGTAGACATTTTTCCAGTTTGAATGTGAATGACCACTATTGATGAAATGTAACTATGGAAAAACTTGCATGTTCTGATAACATCACATACTGATTTGCAAACAAAGTGTATCTTGACCATTAAACAAATCACTTCTCTCATGCTTTGTACAATGGCTGTGTTTTACTAACAACTGATTTACTGATTTAAGGGCTGATTTTCCATTTATGTATAATTGTTGCTGTAATTATAATGAATTATATCATGCACGAGGAGATATGTACTCAAACATTAACATTTAAATTAGGTTATCAGTATAATAATAAAATGAGGTTTTTTTTTTTAAAGAAAACCCCCACATTCTACCAAAAATCCCAAACACAAACAAATATACTCTGAAACTGATACATTATCTTTTTTCTCTCTCCATTTTCATTCTGTCACCACTTTTTCTCTCATTCTCTGGAATGCAACTGACATGGGTTTTAACATATCCTTCAAAGCCGTCTTGTTACCTTCTACTTTAATGTATAGCCATATGAAAAATCCTTGGTAAGCCATTTTTATGCCTTTAATTTTCCATCCTTTCTTCTACCTTTTGATAGAGTTGAATATTTCATTCAAGAATTGCTCATTTAATCAAATGTTAATATTTGAAAAATTATATATTCCCTGTAATGATGATTCTGTATAGCTGATGTTAAGCTATTTTGGGTCAAATTCTACCACCACTGCAAATCCAAATCATCTCTGTCAAGGTCATAATATGGTGTATTTTATTCTCTTCCTGATCTTCTCTTCCTGACTGGACCTTTTTCATGCTTTTGGAGGTGAGGTGTGCAGTTTACCTGGCCTCATTTGAAGGGTCTGTGTACCAGCCCTGACCACAAATCATGCCTAATAGGGCTTGGATATCTCTTTTGAAATGGAAATCTACTTTCAGGCTTGTGACATCCTTTCTAGAGCAAGTGTGGTGACAATAGACTAACAAAGACTTTCTATTCAGCAGGAAGAAAATCAAAGAGAATTTCTTCCAGCTTTTTGTTTTCTTAATTCTATAGTGGACTAAATCTTGTCCACTTCATTGTCTGAGAAGCTCAAGAAGATAAAACTCATTATTACTTATCTCCATTTTCAGGGCTGGTGCTTCTATCCTCTGCTCCGAGAACATATTTCTAAAGGTCTTTTTGTCCTCTGGACTCTCTCTCCCCCGGTTTCCTTTTTGTAAGTGTGGCACCTATTTGGTTAGGAGAGAGGCTAGACACTGCTTCCACTAACAGTCTGGAACACTTTTCTTTCCTTAAAAGACAAACCAGTAGATACAGGCCAGTGATGATATAGGTGAATGTGCGCTTAACACACAAGAAACCTCTCCTCTTTCCAGACAAGGTAGCAGTATCCTTACATTAGTCCAAGACATTCAGCTCCTTTCAGGACACTGTGCATAAACCTTGTTTAGGTCCATGTCCTGGGAGTAATTTTTGGTTAATTCCCAAGCTCATGCTCTGTTTTGCCTAGAACAGGGGTGGTCTAGTTCTCTGAGCATGCAAAAGGCTCATTGACTCTGTTTTGTCACAGTAAAAGAAAACAGGATTGTGGTAGAAACTACGGGCAGGGTTGGGCAACTGAATAACCTGCTTCCCATTTTATTACAATCTATAAGTGGCTGTGCAGCTGGATATCCTAAAGTAGGCACTAAAGTATTTGCTTAGGACTAGCCTTTCAGGTGAGTGACTATTCAGTTCTGTATGACTTGGCTAAGCATGTCTACCGGAGAAACATTAAACTATATTCAGGTTCGTCCAAGGAAACAATAGGTATCAGATCTGGGACTCCCAATGCTTGTTTCACAAAGCTGGTATTTGTATCTGTCTCTTTTAGCCCATTTTTCAAAATTGCCATGTGGCTGATGAAAAACAGGTGTTGATCCATCTCAGGGGACAGTATGCCTGAAGATATATAGATCACCAAAAAAGCCAATTTAAATTTCTGTGTTACACATATTATTAGAAGGAGAGAAGAAAAGCTGAAATTGCAAACTAGATCTAGTGTTTGCTACTAGATTGCAGATGCATGAGTCATGAATCAGATTAGATAAGCAGATGTCACTGCATTGGCAGAGAAAGCAATACCCCAGAAAGGGAAAAAAAAGCCTCAGTACTCTTTCATATTATACTGAATTTCTAAATGACACTTATAATCTCTTCAAGCTTATCCAGTGCTGCCAGTGAAGGTATAACACATCAAAGCTGCGTAAAACTTTAATTTATTCACCTGTGATATCAAATAAGGAGAGCATTGAAACTTATTGAATCATTAGCAGATGTGTTCTCAGGTAGTGTGATATGTATATATATATAAAAGTGCATGTACTTGCTCAAAATTTCACATTCAGATGCTTGCCCTCAGGGCCAAGCAATTTTAGGGGAATTTAAATAAGCATATATTTATATTTATATTTATATACTTATATTTATATAGTTATATTTATATAGTTATATTTATATTTGTTTATGTTTATTTTTACATTTATGCTTACGTTTATGCTTAACCTTATTAAAAAAGGACATGATATGGTATTATATGATTGATATGATATGATATCCGTATTATGAAGGATATGATACCTTGGATTTTCAAGACAGTTGAGAAATATGTGATTTAATTTCTAAATAAGCTTTAAATGGTCCAAGACAAGGAAGTAATTCACCCAAAACCTAGCACCCTTTTGGTATGCTTAGCAAGTGACCAATCATTAGTACAGTACAGAACCTCCAATACTCCTCAGACTAAAGGGTGTTTTTTGCATTAAAATAGTGACAAGTTTTTATAGATAGGAGATTTAATGAATTCCACGTAAAAGGAAAAATTAAGAGAGGCAGGCAACAATATGTGGATGGTCTTCGTTCTACTTAACTGTATGTTTTCCCTAATATTTGCCTAAGGCATCTCTTCTTTATGTTCTTCAGTTATTTCAGAGGTTTCTGTCTTTTTTTTTTTGTTGTGGTTGAGAAATAAGGCTATATGTGGAATTTTCCCACTGGAAAATTTCTGTTTCTTTTGGTAAGGCAAATATGTTGTTTTCTGCAAACTTTACATTGACATTTGAAGGTAGTATTTAATATTCTATGAAAAACAATTGGCAACAATTCATGCTGCAATATACATGTTTGGTCATTAAATTAATGGACTACTTTCAAGATTCCAGCTGATATCTGGGGTGTTGGACTCAGGATTTTTGTCTGTAGAAAATACTGTTCAGTGTAAATTATAACTGACTGGCATTGTATTATGATGGATAAGACTATACAGCAGGTTGAAAAGGTGAACTCCAGTGATTTCCAGCAGAAGAAATTCAGTGATGGTAATTTAGACCAGTTGGTGATTGGCTTTATAGTTTTAATGTATCTGTTCATATTTCCCATGTTCTCAGCTCAGGGTTTGTTTTATTAAGAGCCAGCTAAAATGGCTGCACACATTCTGCACACATGAGAGATTTTGTTATGTACCTACTATTGCAGAGAGTGGACTGAAAGGTACTAGGAGATGTCACAACGAGACTGGAATGTAGATCAGTACTTTTTACTTCTCTTTCCGTATTTTTACTGGAGTATGAAGACCTTCAGAAGTGAATGTAGGCTACTAGTTCCTTGAACAGCATTATTGATCAAACTATATCAAACAAGACATTGATGTTGTTTAAAAATAGGAAAATCGAGGCACAAAGAAGAGGTGACTGGAGGTCATCGGGGAAACAAAGACCAGAAAGGTATGCAGTTGGAATACAGTTTAATTTTATTTTAAAATTATTTAAAATAAAAATATTTTTTTATTTTAAACTAGACCAGTCCTTTGCTCTTAACCGTACAATCCACCCTTATTCACATGGTACATGAGTTCATTGAGAAAAGGTTTGGAAAAGGTCATTAAACTGAGTTGATAAAGCTTAGGAGGACTTGACATATAAAGTAACATTAAAATTACATTTTGTGGCACTACTTTAAGCTGCTTTTCAGGAATTTGCCACTGACCCAGAAGTTCAAGTATTTCAGCAATTTTTCTACATACTTCCAAGAAATTGCATGAGGCCATTTACCTTTGGTCCTGCCAAGTGTTACCAATCTCTCTTAGCAGGTATTAAAATGGTGTTGAGAGGAAGAGAAGCTGGCAGTGTGGGAGACAGAAATTACACTACCTGTGATAACAAAGCAGATTCTTAAAATTCCAAGAGAATTTCTCTATAGTTGATAATCTGGGTTTCAGAACACACACTTTTTTGTTCTGCCTGTTGATGATGAAGCAAGTTTTGTACCTGGGTAAGATAAACAGGATATTAAGGTACCATGGTTGGTTAGGCTTAGGTTATTGCCCATTTCCTTTGGATAAATAAATAAGAAGAAAGATATCTCTCTTTTGTGTAGGTGAATTTGTTTGTGCTTAAAAATATATATGAATGAAACTACCTTCCTCAAAACCAACTAGTAAAATAAATAGCCTCAAGAACTCCCCAGCTGCTGATGTTGCCAAAGGGAAAAGAAATTATATTCACTTTAGCTGAGCACAGGATTATGCTCTGAATAAATCACCTTTCAAACTATCTTTTTTTTTTTTCTGACATGACTGTCAGGAAAAACAGAGAAAAAATTTATAGAAAAAATTAACTTTATAGAAAAAATTAAGGGTAAATGCACTTACCCTTTGACTTACCCTTTGTGCATTACAGTGATTGAACTTCATTAAGAGAATTGTTTGCCAGCCCTATTTATCTTTCTTTTGACAGCTCTGGCATAAAAATTTAATTTATGTTCCAAATTAAAAAAAAAAATGTCTCTATAAAGACAGAGCAGTACATGCCCACTATGAAAAAAATGATTCTTATATATTGCTGTGCCACTCACAGTGTAACATCTCTGTATGAAAGCTGACTGTTCCTTTATAGCCTGAAGTTTTAACTGTTTCATTGATGGGCTGAAGAACAAAGCCTGGAGAGTTGGAAAAATGCACCAAGTGAAAGAGATGCCTGTCATTGAAAGTTTTTTCTTCAAGCAAGGATCCTTTTTTTGTTTTAACATGATATTTCTCTACATTTGCTAAATTATTTCCGAAGCAGATAGAACAAAGATCTTTTTCTGTCTAAACTTGGGGGTAAATGTATCCTTAATACAGGACAAGGGATGGTAGTGAATGTCATGAGTAGGTCACTCAGCTAGGTGTGTTAGGTACCTGAGTCCCAGAAGCAGTAACTAAATATCCATTTTTAAGGGCTTTTCTTGTACGTAATCACATTGGATTCATGCCATTTTGTCCTAAATAGCAGTGAAATCTCCATTAACATTTTCTATTTATTAATTTTTAAAAATTTATAATATGAAAATTCTGCAGTTCAAATCCTGTATAATCCTGAGTTCTGTTGTGTACAACACTTTATCCATACATACAGTTTTTCTGTCGATTTTCTTTTTAACATTTTAAGTAAAATCATACTTTTCATTCATAATGACTGTTCCTTGTAACATATAGGGATATGAACCTGAGGCACCAGAAGAATGAAAATTCAATAGCCCTGATAATGAGGACACTGTAGAAATGGTTTTACTTCAGAAACCTGGAGATATCCTTTCAGAATGTGAAGAGAGCCTACAAGAAAGGTGGAGGAAGACTATTTACAAGGACATGAAGTGATGGGACAAGAGGAAATGACTTTAAAGTAAAATATTAGATATTAGGAAAAAATGTTTACTGTGAAGGTGGTGAGGCACAGGAACAGGTTGACCAGAGAAGTTGTGGATGCCCCATCCCTGGAAGGCCAGTTTGGATGCAGCTCTGAGAAACCTAGTCAAGTGGAAGGTGGCCCTGCCCATGGTAGGGGAGTTGGAAAGAGATGATCTTTACAGTTCCTTCCAGCACTGGCCATTCTATGATTATGTGATCTTTCCTAGGTTGCAGTGAATTTGATACCTCTAAGGTTTGTGAGTGAATGTGTACTTCTGGACACAGCAAATGGGAAACTCAGCCACATTGTATTATAACCTGGATGTTCTTATTTAGTGAGACACCTCAATGCTAGAAATAAATGCTAAGTCATCTGAGCTGAGTTCTCTGAACATTTTCCTCTGTTGACCTTACTGTACTGCTAAAGAGATGAGGAAAGAGAAAATAAATGTTTTCAAAAATGAGAATCAGTGCAATACATGATTCCAGTTGGTTTCTTAATTGTCCTCAAGTGGCCAAGAGACATTTTCACAACTTGCTATTTTTAGTAATTAAAGAAATCAACAACATATTATTTTCACAAATAGCACCTATTTATAGATTTTATTTCTATTCTTCTTCCTTCATGTGCTGCTTAAGGTTTTTATGTGAGAGTAAACAAACATATTGTCCTATTTGTATAGAAAAAGAGAGGAATCAGAGAGGAATCTTTTGTGCCCAGAAGAGTTAATTACCTGACAGTTTCCCATCAATATATAGCAATCTTCACATGATAATTTTAATGGGTGTAATGCATGCAGGGTAATTCAAAACAAATTTTTGTCTGCTTCAGACAACGAATTTCCTCATCTGGTATAGTACTAGTGTTTATTGTCAATTTAGATTAAGTGAGAAGTCTTATAGTCTGAAAATTCCTAACTTTTTTAAAATTATCTTGTGCATATTTGATATCAACAGTCATCTGGTGGTTTGGGGTACTAGCTCTTTCATACAGGAAACTCATGATGAAGTTAAAACTCTAATAGTTCATCACAGTGAAAGGATTTCCTTTTTCTTCCTTTTTCTTCCTTTTTCTTCCTTTTTCTTCCTTTTTCTTCCTTTTTCTTCCTTTTTCTTCCTTTTTCTTCCTTTTTCTTCCTTTTTCTTCCTTTTTCTTCTGCTGCAGACTCATTATTGCAGAGCTGGGATATCCCTCAAATTTTGAGTTAAATTAGATTGGAACCATTAAAAAAATGAGAATTCATTCCAAGTTGTATGTGTATGTGTCTATGCTTTTATGTCTATGAGATAGGGAGAGGAATTGATGCAATGAAATAAGACTGTAAAAATACTTATTAAAATTCTTTATGTTTCCTTTGACAACCAATACAGCATTAAAACAGTAAGAAGGGAAAGATTCCCACAAGTATTCTTTTCTGAGTAATACACTGAAGACTTGAAGCATGCATATGTTTCTACCCATGTGTGGCTGATAGTAAAAGGGTTTTAAAATCATGGGGATTTGGGGAGTTAGAAGGAAAATTAAGCTTAGTAGGCCCTGGGAAGATACCCTGGGAAAGTATAGGCCTTGTACTTGCTAGAACTGCACCTGTGTAGCTAGTATATGATAAATGGTATAATTGTTAGATGCGATGATTGGATATAATTACTGTTTAATCATAAGAATAATAATGAGAAACTGTGGTCAGGGGCTTGAGAAAGATCACGAGAAACTCATGCTTGAATAAAGTCAATGTATACAATAGAACAATATAAGTTTAGTAATTAATATGTAAGTTATATAACGATAGAATATAAAATACATTCAGCTCGAAAGCCATGTCGGAGTCAGATTTGGGTCTGTACCCCTTAATTCCCAGAGCTCTGCAATAAAAGCACCTGCATATAATCATATCCTGTGATTATGTGTGTTCCTGAACGCTAACATGGCAGTAGGCTCCAGACATATCCAGATGTAGGAAATGTGGTATATTTTCAATACTAATGACACACATGTGAAGATTATGTGCAAAAACTTACAAATCTGCATTAATTCTGAAAGTGTTGAGCAGTTTTGTTTACAACTCTATTGTGTTTAGAATAACCTCTGGCTGATAACCAGAATAACCTTGCTGAAATCCCACTTAGAGTAGAAATTTTCAAGGGTCTAATAATATGGATGATTATATTCTCTCCACTTAGATTAATTTAAGATAAACATCAATCATGTCAGCTCATTCATCTAAGATCTTAACCACACAGTAAAATTAATTTTTTTCTAGGGACATGACTGACTTGATTTTCTCTGTAGGACCAGTTTGTTTCATGACCTTTTTTGTATGAGTCAGCTGTCAGTAGCCTTGGTTGCATTGCTGTTATCACAAAAGGTCCATTCCCCATTAAAAAAAGATATCCTAAATATATTCCTGATCTTATTTAAAAATGTGGTAAAATCATGCTATCTCCACACTAGAGCTGCTCTGCAAGGCAGTTGCAGCACTTTTAAAATGTGTCCTTTACTGTTGGTTTTTGTGCACTTCTTATGTCTCTAAGTTAAACCTATTCCAGAGGGGAATGTGCATTGTCACTGTGTCTGGTTTGTGGTGCTAATAACTTGTCTTCTACAGCTACAACAGTGGCCCAGCCTCTGGCAGGGTTTTCTATTCCTACACTTAGTGCTTATTACATTTGAATAAAAACCTGTTAAGCAATTTCATTGCTCTTTTACTTTGTATAAACAATACTATGTTGAATTAACACTTTGAAGTGTGTGGGAGGTATTCAAATACATACACACATCTGCTGTAAGGATTAATTGTATGGCTTTGTTTAAGTTAAATAATATTTTCAGTCCTCCTATATTTACTGTTTTCTTACATCTTACAAATTTATTTCATGTCTGTTCACTTCTCTTTTCTATATCTATCACATCTTGGATGTCTAAAAATATGCCTAGAAAAATTTATTGAATGAGGAGTTGAATTTCTTTCCCTTTCTTTCCTCTTTTGTCTGTATAGATTAGGAGTTTATTTTGATGAGGTTTTGGTTTTGGCCTCATTTCTTCTTTTCTGTAAGAAGTTACACTGAGTATAGTTTTTTCCCATTTTCTACTTCCTTCTGCTACCCAAATAACATTTAACCTGTAGATCAGCATCAAAACTAACAGAGCAGGAGATGTCTCAAAAATAATGGAGTTTTTATGTATTTTGTGAAAATAGTTACTCAGGAATTTCTGAAAAGCCATGTAAATAACAGCTAGGTGTGGAAAGCTGGGTGCAGCATGGGTTTTCGCTCTCCCCGGCTGCACGCGGCTCTTGGGAGCCTGGCTGTGGCGTAGCTTCCACGTGCTGCCGGGGTTTGCTGCCGCGGGTTCCCGGACACGGCTCCGTGTCTCGGGCGCATGGGCTGGCCAGCCTCTGTTACCGTGCGCTAGGGACCCGGCAAAGAGGTAAGGAATTTGTCCATTTACTCCGTGCTTGGCAGGAACGGTTTATTGGTCACACATGGCGCGGTTCGATGGAAAGACGCGATCGCTCCCGGCACTCGCATGGGAGAAAATGGCGCCTGGCTGCCGGTGGGATAGGGTTTTATGGAGGGGCGGGGTGAGAGGATCCACGGCCTGCCGCCCAATAGGGGCGGCTGCCGCGGCGGTGACGCCAGCAACAGTGACCAACCAGAGAACCCCGCAGGGGCAGGCACCGAGCCACAGGCTGAGCGGGATCGTGTGGCTCGGGGCAGCCAGCACGGGGTTTCCCGGGGCCGGACGGCAGGGTGGTTACAGGAGCGGCAGAGGGGTAAGAGCTGGCAGCGGGCAGCGTGGGGCCAGAAACCGCGGGGGGGAACAACATGGGGGAAACGTGGGATTACAGAACTTGACTTATTTTAACATAAATTAAAAATTCTAATCTAAACCCAAACTCCGGGATGCAACATCTCCCCGCTTAATTAAATATAAAAAGAAAGCAGTGGTGTTGATTCAGTCTCTCAAGCGGTGGCCTCTTCTCCCAGCTTCTTCTGGTGCTGCAACTGCGGTGACTGCTACGCAGGTGGAGAGGGCCTGGAGATGGTGCTGGGGCTGGTTCTTCTTAGGGTGTTTAGGGATAGGGAAACTGGGACAACTTTATTACAAACACAGGAACTGTGGGTATAACTGGGCTGAGGTAGCTGTAAGGGAAGCATTGGTTAGAGAGAGGTAGAATCTCTTCCTTCCTTGCGGCATCTGCGATTGGATGCAACCCCTAGGTTGGTGGGATCACAGGTTGCATCCACTGGCACCGTATCACTCTGACTCACTGACTGTTCTGCTGTGTAGGGTTTAACATGCCTCCTGGGGATCCAGCTGACTCCTGAAGGCGTAGACACGCAGGCGTATCCCCATCCCCAAGTCAAAAGTGGAAATGGACCCTGGATTTCTTTAGAGTCCGGATCCCTCACTAACACTGGAGGCCGCTCCTCTGGCTGGAGCTCCTGATGTTGTTTGAAATGTCTCAGGGCTGGCGGTTCTGGTCTGTCAAAGGAACAGTTTAGGAAATTGATGGTAAACAATGCTTTACAGAGCCTCTCGTGCGGTGACAGCACTCGCACATCCTTTCGCTGCTTTTTGAGGACTTGCTTTAGAGTCTGGTGGGTTCTCCCTATTATGGCCTGACCGGTGGGGGAGTGGGGAATCCCGGTCTTATGCTGAACCCCCCAATCTTGCAGGAAGTTGCGGAACACCTTGGAAGTATAGGCTGGACCATTGTCTGTTTTAATCGTGGTTGGGACCCCTAAGGTGGCAAAGGCCTGGACAAGATGTTTCCTGACGTCTGTGGCCCTTTCCCCTATGTGTGCTGAAGCAAAAACTGCCCCCGAGAAGGTGTCCACAGTTACATGGACATTCTTGAGCTTACCGAACTCAGGGACTTTGGTGACATCCATTTGCCACACCTCACAACTGCGGAGACCTCTGAGATTCACACCTGCTCCCAGTGTTGGTAAAGCTGCCTCCTGACAGTTGGGGCATGAGGCCACAATTTCCCTGGCTTGGTCACGCCGCAGATTAAACTGGCGTACCAGCCCCGGGGCATGCTGATGGAACTGCTGATGGCTCAGCTTGGCCTGCTCGACTATGCTTGGCTGGCCTCCTAGGTGTACAGGGGCTGCCAAGGCGTCTGCTCTGCGGTTTCCCTCGGTAATAAAGCCTGGGAGATCCGTGTGTGATCTCACATGTACCACATAAAAGGGATGCTCATGGTTAGAAACCAGGTGTACTAATTTTGAGAGCAACCCAAAGATGACCTGATTTGGCACCTCTTTTACAACTGCATGTTCAGCTCTAGACACTGCTCCAGCTACGTATGCCGAATCTGTTACCAAATTAAACGGTTGTTCAAACCTCTCAAAAGCTCTCACTACAGCATCCAACTCAGCCACCTGTGGGGAACCTTCTACTACCTTAATATCTGATACCCACACCTGAGTCTCTGGGTCCCTCCAAGTCACCACTGACTTGTGGGACTTCCCTGACCCGTCCGTGAATACTGTTAGTGCTCGGAGGGGTTTTTTGCTCTGTAATTCTTTGGGTAACAATTTAAATTCAGTATTGAACAAATAATGGCCAGGATGTCCGATCTTAATTTGGCCTGAGAAGCTGTCTAGAGCGAACTGTAAGTTCTCATTCTGCCTTAGCAGATGTTCAAAAGCTTCTTTGGTCATCTTCCCCGTGGATGTTTTGATGGGGAGATGGATACATGTAAAGTCACAGCCAGCTAGTACTTGCAGACGAGCCCTGGCCCGTATTATGAGCTGCGCCATCAGCTCCTGTGGCCTGGTGATACTCTTGGACTGCCTATGGCCAAGGAACACCCACTCTATTATTAAGAGGGGGTCCCGTTGACACTTGTCCCACTGAAATATCACACCATACAAATGGGGCAACTCACCCAAGACGATGAATCGGAAAGGCAGCCCAGGTTGGCAACGGTGGGCCTGCCTGCTCGTGATGGCTTTCTGGACCTTCTCGAGTGCTGCTCTGGCCTCTCGGGTCAGGACTCTCGGGGAACCTAAACCCTCATCCCCCTCCCTTTCTGCTAACAAATCAAAGAGGGGGGATAATTCCCCCGTAGTGAGTCCTAGCCATGGCCTGATCCAATTTAATGACCCGCACAGGCGCTGGAGATCATTCAGCGTCTTGGGGTTATCATTTATCTGTATCTGTTGGGGTCTGATCGTCCGGTTGTTAATTTCCAGGCCCAGGTACTTCCAGGGTGGCAGCAACTGTACCTTTTCTTTCTGTAACTCAAATCTGGCCACCAACAAGGCCCTAACAGTGTCCTCCAGTGCTACTTGCAGGATTTCGCTGTCAGGGGCACAAATCAGCACATCATCCATGTAATGATAGAAAATACAGGATGTCCACTTGGCACGCATTGGGGATAGAACCCTAGCGACATACCACTGGCATATAGTAGGGGAACATTTAAAACCCTGTGGTAGTGCCGTCCAGTGGTAGCGCTTCATTGGGGCTTCTCTGTTGATGGAAGGCACAGAGAATGCGAAACGGGGAGCATCATCCGGATGGAGTGGGATTTGGAAGAAACAATCTTTAATGTCAATTACAGCCAAATTGTAATTCTGGGGTAGCATAGATGGAGATGGCATACCCGGTTGGAGGGAGCCCATATCTTGCACTGCCTCATTAATTTTTCTCAAATCGTGGAGGAGTCGCCACTTGTCTCTCCCCGTTTTTTTTATTACAAACACAGGAGAGTTCCAGGGGCTGTTTGTTTCTACAAAGTGTCCTTTTTCTAACTCTTTGTTAACTAATTTGGTGAGCGCCTGCAGCTTTTGCTTACTCAGCGGCCACTGCTCCACCCAGATGGGCTTATCTGTGAGCCATGTTACTTTCTGTGTGGGGCGCTCTTCAGTGGCTGCACCAAAAAATGCTGGGGGACCGGAAATTCCAATTTGGCTCCCCACTGTGACATGGCATCCCTCCCCCATAATGTAAATTTGCAGTCGATCACGAACGGACGCACTGAGGCCAGCAGCCCATTCGGACCCTGAATTTGGACAATGTTTTTGGATTGTCTTGCCGGCTGTGGCCTGCCTAGTCCTAAGACTGGTGTGGCCACGCTTTGCAGCTCCCAGTGTGACGGCCACTTTTGTGGTGGGATGACTGTCACATCTGCCCCTGTGTCTAACATCCCCTGTAGGTGTACAGATCGCCCCTCGCATTTGAGTTTGCACCATATGAGGGGTTTTTCCTCTCCCAACTTCCCAGCATAAAACACAGAGAGCTCCAGGACATTGCACAGAGCACGAGGAATGGGAATTGCTTGTGCAATTACCTGGCCCTTAGGCAGGAAGGGGGGGGGTGGACACAGCGTGCTGCGAGACAGAAGAGCCTCGGATTGAGGGTGGAGATTACTGGAGGGACTTCTATCTCCAGTGGAGTGCTCTTTGTGTCCCCTACAACGAGGTACCTGCAATTTAAGAGATCTTCCTTTTTCCTGGTCTCACAGCGGCAGATGTGCGATAGAAGCTCTGCATCTGCTATGAAAAACTGCCAGTCCTGGGAACGGAAATGAACAGAGTTAGTGAGTCGGAGTCGATAAAGACTCCTGGTTGTCACTAGTTGAGAGGCAGCCACTTACTGATGGTACTAGATGGTGCATTGCGTCTCCTCTTGCAGCACCGCGACTTGCCTCATTTTTGTCTGAACGCGCGGCAAGTGCGCGTTCATGGGTCAGTTTTTTTTGACCGCGGGGTTCCCATTCCCCCTCCCCCCTCCCGCAACTCTGGGTAGCGCAGTCCCTAAAAGTGGGCATTGAGTCTGGAAGTGTCCCTCCTGATGGCAATGGTAACACCGGCGTGTGGATGGAAGTCGCTTCAGTGCTGGGTTCCTCGATGATCTGGCTGAGGGTTGGCGGTGGTAAGGCCGGCATTGACATGATGACTCTTTTGCACATGGCGTTGGCATTCATGTGCACCACTTCTAGGATCATTCCTTCCTGGCGTTCAGGTACTTCTATGCGTCTCTCCATGGCTGCCCGGACCCGATCTACAAAATCTAACATAGGCTCCCCCACGGCTTGCTTGACTGCCGTGTAGGGTATCCCGGGATCCCTGGCGGGCATGCCCAGGAACGCACGCTCTGCTGCATTCCTGGACATGTCCAACACTGCTGTGGGAATTCCCCGAGCTTGCAGTTGCCCCTCACTCCATTCTCCCTCGCCCACAAGATGGTCTAGGGTGATTTGCTCTTCCGCGAAATCCAGGCCATAAGGCCCCTCGTGGATTTCGGGAAGCAGGTCTGCCGCTAGCCTTTTCCACCTCCTCTCCCACAGGTCGTATTCAGAAGGGAGAAGCAGGCAGTTGAATAGACGCTTAAGGTCAGCCGGCACTACAGTTTTAGATGTTAAAGTGGCTTTTAGAATCCCTTTAAAAAAAGGACTCTTTCTGCCAAATTTTTGCAATGTCTTGCAGACCTCTTTGAGTGAATCGTAGGAGAGGGGTGTCCACGCAGGGTTTTCCCCTCCCCTTGTGTAGGGAACTGGAGTGTGGATCGACTGCTCAACTTCATGGACCGGGCTCCGTTGCACCCCCCCTCCTCCCCCCACCCCAGGTCTCCGAGGAGCAGGAGGACGCGGGGGCGGAGCGCGAGGGAGAGGACGGACAGGGCAGGGAGAATCCTCCTCTTCGGAAGGTGGGAAGGAGGCTACTGAGCCCTCCCGGGTGGGAGAGGGCAGGGCTGCTGATGCGGCAGGTAGAACATGCAAGGAGGGAACGCCTACGCTTACCCGAGGAGGGACAGGGGGAGGTGTGGTAACCTGATGCCTTGAGTGGGCAGTTCCCGCGCCCACCGGGAAGCAGGAGGGGGTGTGGTCATAGGGAACAAAGGGAAGAAAGGGATTGTGGGAAGGGGAAGCCTTGCCATGTGGCCGCCCTCCATCTTGGGAAGACAAAGAGATCGACCACGTGGCCTCGGCCTCCTCAGAGGGACAAAGAAAGGGGTTTAAAGAAACAGAACTGCGCGGGGTAGCGCTGAAACTGGGATTTTCAACTGGGAAAAAGGGATTGGAAGGAGGGTTTAGGGTCGTGGCCTCAGCGAATCGACCAATCTCGCTAAGGCGGGGACGCCGGGATGGCTTGGGGGAGCCAGGAGCATGGTCCACGTTTGTGGAGCTGCCCTGCGTCTCAGATCGACGGGGTGCCCCCCCTCGCTCACCTGGGTTAGGGGAAGAAGGGGTAGGAGAGGGGGATGGGGAAACAGATTCAGGGGGAGTAACAGATTTTCTGAATGGTTCTTTCCTTTCCCCAACCGAGTTTCACACGGGGTCTGATTTTACTACATCTGTGATCAACAAATAGAATTTAGGGAAGCAGTCATCTATGGAGGGATCCCTACCGATCCCCTCTGCTAGCCTTTTTCCCACTTGCTCCCAAAATTCTGTTTTGCGCGCGTCCTCGGTAGACAGACGGGGGAAAGCAAAGAACAACCACCGGACAAATTTCTTCACTAATTTTTTTGGGTAGGGGCCCTTCACCAAAAGGATTTCCTTAACTTGGGAATAAAATTCCTTTTGTTGGGCAGATAGCACGGTCCCCATGCTTCTTCCACCCAAACCACCTCACCCCTGGGGCAGTAAAAAAGAAAAAAAAAGAAAAAAAACACAGGCGACTCCAGCGACTGCCGTTCGTGCTGCGCGCCGCACGTCCCAACCTCGGGAACACGGCCAGCCCTCCCCGTATTAGCTGGACACATTTCCACGACTAATACTTACCAGACTGAAGTCTCTGCAA
The DNA here is from genome assembly GCF_024509145.1 of Vidua macroura. Classification (NCBI taxonomy): domain Eukaryota; kingdom Metazoa; phylum Chordata; class Aves; order Passeriformes; family Viduidae; genus Vidua; species Vidua macroura. The sequence continues at coordinate 50,503,170 of NC_071611.1, forward strand.
AGAAAAGCTGCCACCAGGGTCCGGGAGTCCCGGGAAGTGTCCTTTCTTCTGCCCTCTTGGCTGCGAAAGTTTGCACTTCCCGTCCCACGCAGGACACACTGTCTGGTCCCTCGTGGGCGACGGAGACTTCACTGACGTACTTTGGAGAGCCCCTGCTCTCGGTTTCCGTCCAGCACGGAGCTGTGGTCCGGCGCGGACCGCTGCCCGCTCTGGCTTGGCGGCGGCGCTCCCCCCTTGGCGGCAGCGCGGCCCCTGGCCGGCGGCGGCGGCTCCCGGCGCTGTTCCTGGAGCTCCGCGGTGAACCTCCGTCCACGCGATCAGCTCAGCGCTGGCCTCTGCCCCACCTTGGGCGCCAATTGCGGCGTGGGTTTTCGCTCTCCCCGGCTGCACGCGGCTCTTGGGAGCCTGGCTGTGGCGTAGCTTCCACGTGCTGCCGGGGTTTGCTGCCGCGGGTTCCTGGACATGGCTCCGTGTCTTGGGCGCGTGGGCTGGCCAGCCTCTGTTACTGTGCGCTAGGGACCTGGCAAAGAGGTAAGGAATTTGTCCATTTACTCCGTGCTTGGCAGGAACGGTTTATTGGTCACACATGGCGCGGTTCGATGGAAAGACGCGATCGCTCCCGGCACTCGCATGGGAGAAAATGGCGCCTGGCTGCCGGCGGGATAGGGTTTTATGGAGGGGCGGGGTGAGAGGATCCACGGCCTGTTGCCCAATAGGGGCGGCTGCCGCGGCGGTGACGCCAGCAACAGTGACCAACCAGAGAACCCCGCAGGGGCGGGCACCGAGCCTTGGGCTGAGCGGGATCGTGTGGCTTGGGGTGGCCAGCACGGGGTTTCCCGGGGCCGGACGGCAGGGTGGTTACAGGAGCGGCAGAGGGGTAAGAGCCGGCAGCGGGCAGCGTGGGGCCAGAAACCGCGGGGGGGAACAACACGGGGGAAATGCGGGATTACAGAACTTGACTTATTTTAACATAAATTAAAAATTCTAATCTAAACCCAAACTCCGGGATGCAACAGCTGGGAACAGCTGCAGTAGGGACTCAAGTCTTGTTGAACCCTGGAGGATGTGTCCTTTTGAATGTTTCAAGTTAAGATAAAAAAAAAAAAAAGAGTAGAATTCTGTTGCTTTAACCATCTATTTACAAAATGTACAATGCATTTGTGGAAAAGGACATGATTTATCCATGGTTGCAATAGAGGGCTGTGGTTAACTTTCAAGATGCTGAGTTTTGCCTTGTACCTAGTTTATGGCTGTCCTCCAGTTGGATAAATATAAACTGGAATGTCAACATTTGCTTTCATGCTGTGGCCTTTTTTCAGGTCTCACGGTCTTGTGTCACTGAGGGCCTAGGCCTAGTACTTTGGTTTGCATTCTATGAAAAATCCTGCTAGAGGAAAAAGGGCAAGAAAAATATTTTTGCAGCAGTTTATCTTTCTGAGAAGCATTTTAGGTTATTTAGAACTTTCCTTCAAGGTGAGCAGCCATTTGAGTTACTGTAGAATGATTAGGGGTTCAGGGATATTGAATTAATACAATTCAAATAAGAAGGGACGCCAAGGCATGGCTTTCCCCCAGTGCATTGGTATCCCTGCTGATTGAGTCTGGATTGTACTCAGAGTCATAGGAAGCCATATAATATGTACTGAATTGTAAGGAGCCCATTAGGATCATCCAAGTCCAACTCCTGGCCCTACACAGGACACCCCAAGAGTCATACCATGTGCCTGAGAACATTGTACAAACCCTTCTTGAACTCTGTCAGGCTGGTGCTGTGACCACTTCCCTGGGGAGCTTCTTCCGGTGCCCAATCACACACAGGGGCAAGAACTTTTTCCATATATCCAACCTAACTCATATATCCTCTCAACTCAGCTTGATGCTATTTCTTCAAGTCCTGTCATTGGTCAGCAGAGAGAGGAGATCAGTGCCTGCCTCTCCTCTTCCCCTCACAAGGAAGTTGTAACTGCAGTCAGGTCTCCCTGCAGTCTCCTCTTTTCCAGGCTGAACAGACCAAGTGACCTCAGCTGCTCTTCATAAGTCTGAGGAGTAGTCTGGTTCATTCAGTTACATTAATTGTTAAGATTAAGTCACTAATTGTTAAGATTTATGGGTCATGAGGAGACAGTATTTGTTGGGAGAGCACACATACTGTGTAAGGATTAGGAAGTCCATACAAATTAATTCAGAGACTATATATCAATGTGACTTACAAGTCACTTTCTTGTGGACTCAGCATTACTAGTGATTGAATAGTGGTTATTACATGATTTAGGGATGTGAGAGATAAATCCATTCAAATTAGGTGAATTGCCTAATTCTGTATGCTTGAAGAAATATCCTCTGCTTGTAGTAACAATGCCATTTAGATAACTTTAAAACCTGGTTTTAAGAAAAAAAAATATTTTACTTTATCATCTAAAATCTTCAAGCTGGTACAAGTGCATGTTTTTAAACTTACCAGCAAATTTTATCCTGGGCTGCATCAAAAGGCAGAAAGGAACAGAATGGGGAAAAGGACAAAACCAGGCTGGCTAGAGAGGGATGGTGGGCCAAAGCTTGAGGAAGCAAACATTACTGGGATCACTCAATCTGCTCCATGAGGTGTCAGCTACAATGAGTGATGCACAATACAATTGTTCTCCATTCACTGGCCAATGCTCAGCTGGTCTCTAAGGAGCAATCCACAGTTCCTGCCAATTTCCCCCAGTCTATATACATGGCCTAATGTGGAATCTCTCTTTGGCCTTTTCAGGTCAGCTGCTCCCCATCTTCTTGTGCCTACTTGTTGGCAGGGCATGGAACACTAAACAGTCCTTTATTTAGAGTAAGCACTGCTTGTCAACAACTAAAATATTGGTGTGTTATCAACATTCTCATACTGAATCCAAAACACAGGACTGTACCTGTTACTAGGAAGAAAATTAACTCTATCCTAACCAAAACTAGGACAAGTGGAAAGTAAAACAAGATTTTATTTTCCCAGTAAGGATAAGATTTTACTCTGTGGCATCAATTTCTAGATTGTCTTAATATATTGTCATTTTTATATTGTGAAAATAAAACCAGTGGATGCATTATGAGAGATTTGATCTGTCAAGAGTTTGTGGAAGAAGTGTTTAGAGAGTTCATGCTCCTAACAGGCACGGTTAAAGGTGGTCATGACTGTATATGTAGTAACATTAATTTCCCAAGTTTTCTATCCCATTTTTGGCACCTGGAAAGAAAGTATAAAATGGTCCTGCCCCTTCTTTTCAGTATTTTAATTTCATACAACAGTGCTTCTTTCCCCTGCCATCTGGAAATCTTTGTTTAATATGTTCATTTGTTCAGTGTCAAGCCTTGTCAGGATGGGGATCTCAGTCTCTTACAGTGGTAACAGCTAGGACTACCTATCATCATGCATTTATTCAGCTTTATTAATATGCTATGAGATTTTTGGGGGTTTTCCCCCGTTTAAATTCATCTGAGACTTATTTACTGGCATAGGTCAAAAATGCTGTTTCTAAAATAGCAAAGGCAGGTCCAGAAAACCAAAAAGACCTCCCAAGCTCCATCAAAACCCAGCCAAAACTAAAATAAACCTTTAATTTTTTTTTTTATTTGGGCAGTGCATGTAAGCCCCATTTTCTCATAAAACATTTATGTTTGACATTTTTCAAGGACTGCATTATATTTCTGTACTCACTGCCTTGTGTTTCAGAATACAAGAAGGAGACAGAATTTGTACATCATTTTTGGAGCTTGAAAAAAATGTCTATGGGTGAAAATATATCCAGGTGATACCACGGAAGTGCTAGAAGCAGCAGTTTCAGGGGACCTTGTGGGAGGTGCCCCTGGGGAAAACCACCCAGGAATGCCATGGGAAACCACACAGGTGTAATCCTAGGATTCCAGTCTTCCCCATGCAGTTGAAAGTCTGTCTATCATATGTTGTGCCCTCCTCAGTTTATGTCAATCACTAGTTGTTCTATCCCCTGGTTCTAGAAAGGTCCTTGTTGCCAGTTCCCTCATTGGTTCCCTGTGGCAAACCACTCCTTCCCTTTGCCCTCATGGGTTCTGTGTTTATCACTCCATCCCTGCTCCTCCCCTGAACCTTTCCCTCATTGGTCTGTTTGCACCCCAGCTCATCCTACCCTTTCCCTGTTATATACACTGGTCCCTCCCCTGATAGGGGCTCTCAGAGTTTGCTTTCCCCTCAAGTGGTTGTCTCCCTGCTCTTCTCCCACCTCCCTCATCCTTTGTCTTGACCTCAATAAACCCTTGTGGACTGCAGCAGCCTGTGTCCTCCTGTCTCTTGGTGGGGATCCAATTATGCTATCTTGGCACCTGTTGACTGGCCACTTGTGGGCTTCCCTGTGGAACCAGGTCCAGGACAGCCAACAGGACCTGGGTCAGGAGAAAATATTATGTTAACCTTTTGTATCTCTTCTGTAGCTGCTGAAACTCTTTAGGCATGTTACAAAAGAGGAGGGACTTGTTTGCTCTAATCTAATCAAGGACAAAAGACGCAGTAGGTGTGTACTTTCAGAGTTCAGATTATAAAGTTGTTTCTCATACCATAGTTAAATTCAGAGTGAGGTTTTCCTAATGGTTTTCTTGAGTTTCCTATCAAACAACAGACATTTGGCCTACAGATACGACTTTTCCAGGAAAATTAAGGAAATCACTCCTTAGCTGTGTTTGCTTCACAGATGGAGGAGCTGCACCACCCTGCAGCTGTAGGATGAGTTCAGATGCAGTGCTAGGAGCTCAGCAGTGAATTTGCAGACTGTTTTCTTCTGGGAAAGAAAATACTCTTGCCTCTCACAGGTGGAAGCATCTTCAGCAGATGTGAAGAGGTCAGAACACAATATCACAACCACTGCCACAGTCAGAAAACACTTTCAGGTGCATCTGTTGCATGCCGGGTTGGTTCAGTTAGGGATTTTAATAAATGTTAGTTAGTTAGTTAGTTAGTTAGTTAGTTAGTTAGTTAGTGGGTTCTATGTACCCCCATTTTCCCCTCACAATGGTTCGCTCCGGGTTGTCTGCCATAGGAGCCTTCCCATGTCAGTCTCGTAGCCACCCCCTGTTCATTCCTGAAGGTTCTGCGACAATCACCCCATCCTTGTATTCCTATTCGTCCCGGAACCCTGTACCCACCCCTGTTGTGTTCCCATAGGCTGCCGTGGTCCACCTCACTCCCCTGTTGCCTGTCCCCATTGGACAAGGGGGGCTTCCGCCCCTCTTTGCCCACCCCCTATAAAACCCCATGCCTCCTTTGTCCTGGTGCCATTTTGGCAACGAGCACACTAGGAGACGGCTACCCCAGCCATTGCGGTGGCCACGCAGGAAATAAACGTTCTCCAGCCATGCAGGCAAGCTGTACCTCCCTCGTCCCTTTGTCTCCTGTCAGGGTCCGGCTATGAAAAGTGGCAAACCCACGTGGAGGCTCAGCCTTAGAGCTCCGCACACGCGGCAGCCCCAGTCTCACCAAAGGGCAGCGCTAGCCAGGCTTACAAGCTGCCCAAGACCAGAGAGAAGAACGAAAGCCACATACATCCATGTACTCTTAAGGACCAAATATTAAATGATAGAAGTGGGTCTTGAACTGCACATCATAATTGGGATTACAGGACAGAGAAATGTAAATTAAATCCTTTGCTGTGACATCTGAATAGGTGTCCTATCCTATCCTTTGCGGTGACATCTGAATCATCTCATATGATTTAATGTTATTTCCAGTGAGATATTGCTGTACCAACGAGGAGTTAAACTGTGCTTGAATGATCAAAGCATGTTCACAGAAATGCTGATATTTTAATTTAGAAAATGGAAAAAAAATCAAGAAATTACTTTTTTCTTTTTTTTTTTAAAGTACCTATCCAAGAAAATCTCTTGGTATCTTTTTCCTTTGAGGAAGAATGAGGTTACTATTGGATTCACAATACTCATTTTGACATAAAAAGAGGAGCAAAAGAAGAATATTATTTCAATAAATGTCTTTCAAAACATCAGCCAAAATTTTCCTAAATTCTGTTACACTACTATAAAAGAAATAAGGATAAAGAAGAAAGCAGTAAATTTCAGTGACTTATGTAATGTTGCCTTTTTCCCAACCTGGAAATGAAACTCTAGATCATTTTAGTAAGGAGGTAATATAAGAATGGATCTTTATTTGAAGGCCTTCAGGGACAGTTATGGAAAGATGTCCAGAAAAGCCCACCCTCCCAAGGATGAGTGCATTTTTATAGATTTTTAGGAAATTTAGCATAATTGATAAAAAGCAAGACAAGTGGTGATGTAATTCCCACCCTCCCCCCCCCCCCCCCCCCCGTCCCAAGGTCAAACCTTTCTCTGGAGTCCCCCCCACACTGCACTAGCTGGGCTTTGTCAATGAAATGTGTCCCAAAGAGTTGTTGTAGGCCTTGATTCCCACGAGGAACCAACATAGCAGAGGGGCCATGTGGTGGTGTGTGGCTACGCAGAAGGAGCAGACAAGCTTTGTGAATCGGAAGTTGGAGTTCCATTTCAGGAATTTGAAGTTGGAGTTTCGATTCTGTATTTTTACGTGTATTCACCCATCCCCCTGAAGCTATTCCCATTGGATTTCACCTGCAATATATTCAGTTTAGACTCTGTTTCTATTGGATTTACCTTATCTCTTGTATTCCCTATAAAACCTGTAACCCAACTCCCGCGTGCCGTCACTTGTACGTGCGGCATTTGAGCAAATACAACCTACTTCGGACGACACACAAGTGTCCAATCTCTTGAGTCTCTTTTATCTCGGTCATGGTAGCGCTCTCAAAATAGCTCTGTCTGTATCAAACGAACCCCAGAGTTGGTTGTTGCTGTCTCCAACTGCTCCCGGAAGCACCTGGCCAGCGCCCCGGGAAAAAGGAGCTGGGTGGAAACAAAGAAGTCAGAGAGAAAGTAACAAGTGGCGCCACAATGTGTGGCCCTGATACGGCAGCTGTTTTTAAAGCGCAACAGATAGTGCTCTGCTCGGAGCTTCTCCAGACGCTGTTTTCCACCGCCGTCACCGCCGAAGACACAGCTGCCGATGCCGCCACCATTGAGCCGTCGGCGCCACAGTCAAACTGGAGGGGAGAAGTTCCCGGACCACGCCGGTCCTGGGGGTTCACGTCTCTCACGCCCGGTGCAGCAGCACTATCGTTGCTGAGAAACTGTTCCGGTTTCTTTCTGGTCCCGTTTTCAGCGGGGAGAAGACACAGCTTCCGCACACCCTGGAAGACGGCTTCAGACCGGGAACTGCTGCTGTTTTTTGTTTGTTGTTTTCTAAGAGTCGGCGGTTTGGTAAGTTCCAATTCTACCGCGGGAAGGGTGTGGCTAGGGAAATCTTACTTGGTGGAGGCACCCCCGTTCCCATGGAGGGAAAGGGCACGTGGTGCGCAGTGTGCAGGGTGCTGCCGTCGGTTTTTAGACCTTTTCGATTTTTTTTTTCCTTTGTTTTTTTTCCGGCAGCAGGCAGGTGAGGCTTGCTTGTGGGCAGAATGGGTGGGAAATTGTCCACACAACAGAAAGAGATTTATAACCAAGTAAAAGGAACTCTGAGAGAGTCAGGAGAAAGTTTTTCTAAGAGTTTTGTGAAAAAATTTACCAAGTGGATCATTTTAATTTTTCCAAACGTCTCAGCTCAGGATGTGAGGAAAAAGGGTTTTTGGAAGCGGGTTGGCACAGTTTTAACAGAAGGCACCAAGAAGGGGGATCCTTCAGTGAAGGAAGGCTTCATGAGGATCTTTTTGTTAGTTTATGACATTGTTAAAGAGGGCATGGACAGTCGGGAAATGTGGGAAACTGAAAAGAGCCCATCTGCTTTATTTCCCCCATCTCCCTGACCCCCACGGTCTGAAAATGCTGATTACTCTGCTGAAACCTCTGTTTCTAACCCCTTTCCTGATCCCTTTCACAGTTCTGGCTGTTTCCAAAAATGCTGTACTCCTTCTAACCCCATCCTTCAACCCCCACGGGATGAACTGCCACAAGATGGCGGCAGCCGCGTGGTGGGGGGCTTTGTCCCATCTCAAGATGCCCAGAGCAGCATGGCGGGGACTCCTCCTTCCCAGAATTCCTTTGTACCCCCCCCCCATGCTAGTCCCTGACCCGCCTTCCCTTTGTCCCAACCCCTCCTCCTCCTCTTCTCTTGTGGCAGACGAAACCCCTCCCAGGTGCTATTGCAGGCCTCCACCCACAGCACCGCCCCTCCAGGTGGTTCCTTCAGCTCCACCCCTCGAGGTTGCATCACCCGATCCCGCCCCGCTCCACACGGCATCACCAACCTCAGCCACTCTCACACCAGCCTCCACCCCCCGAGCAACTGAACCCTGCCCCCCTCCCCCTGTTTGCCATGCCCCGGCCTCTGGTTCCCATGGCAATGAGAAGGGCGGGGAAGCCAAGGCCGGGAATCAGATAGCAGGCAGAAATTCAAATTCCTTGTTCCTAGCCCCGGTGTTATACAATGCAAGAGGATAAAACCCCAGATGGGAATCCCTTTCATATGAATGCATAAAGGAACTCTGCAAAACAAAACGTGAATTTGGGCAAAAAAGCGAATTTTTTAGGAGCATGTTAAAAGCAATTTTCAGTTCTAACACCTTAGTTCCTGCTTATTTAAAGTGCTTGTTCTGTTGCTTGCTCCCTCCATCAGAATACAAAATGTGGGAAAGAACTCGGAAAAGGTTTGCAGGAGACCTTCTTCCAGGAATTTTGCAGAGTGCCAATTATGCCAAAGATATAGAGGATGACAAGATCACCCTCGAACATCTTGTGGGTGAAGGGCATTGGAACCAAGCCCAAAAACAAGCAGCAGGGATTTCCAAACCCATGTTAGACCTCACAAAAGACTCATCAGAGCGGGCATTTCTTAGTATGCCCTCAAAGGAACCTATAATACCTTATATTGCTCTCAAGCAATCTGTTTCAGAACCATTCATGGATTTTGTTGATGGAGTGAGAGACACGGTCGAGAAAAAGGTGGAAGGGCAAGAAGCAAGAGATGAAATCACGTTAGAAATTGTTACCACAAATGCAAATGAAGCCTGCCGGCGAGTCATCATGGCAGTTCCGGCATGCCCTCCTCCAACGCTGGATCAGCTCGTTGAGGAGTGCACAAGAAAAGCCACACTGATGGCAGAGGACTTGGTGAAAAGACCTCAGGAAAAAGTGGCTGCTCTGACATCAGTAACCCCAGAAACTCCAGCATCGAGATCTCCTCCTCCCAAACGCAGGTGTTATTACTGCAATGAGGAAGGCCATTTCATCAGCCAGTGCCCCTTTCGGGGGGCAACGCCTCCTCAGCGGGGAGGGAGGCAAGGGGAGAGTTTTCCAACCAGCAAAAAAACTAATTGGGGAGCGCGGATCCACCCCGTGTGATGATATAAATGGAGTGGGTCAAGGGGTTGTTGGAGACCCCACAGATGACGCAGTTGTGTCAAACAGGAAACGCCGCAAGGGAGGAAGAGAACCCTAATTCCTGTTTTTCCTTTATACTGGCAGAATTTTATATAGTTGGTTTACCCTGTTGTATGATTTCATTTTTCTTTCAGACTAGCAGGATGTCAATTTCCACGTTCCTGCTCCTCGTTTGGTTCCAGAAAATGACCTTCTACCTGTCCACAGGGGATGCATGGATCGTCCCTCAGCCACGGAAAAATGTGTGGGTCACCCTTGCCCAAGCCTTGAAACAAGAACACCTGTGTTTAGCTACTGCCTCAGCAGGAAATCCGATGTCCACGTGCTTGGTAGGGATTCCGAGTAGGGGGCAAGAATTTCCAAAGTCCTTGATCCATTTGCAAAAAGAGTTAAATGAAAACAATCCACCGAATATTTGGGCAGAGTTCTACAAGCACAAGGGAGTTGTAGAATGTGTTAAAATACCTGTTCATAATCCCCTGCTCCTGTGGCAAAGGTTTGTTCTAGACCTGCCCGCTGCTGATGGGGAGCCCCAGGAATTAGAACTACTGGGCTCCACAAAAGCTGAATTTTGCATTCAATTCAGTTTTTCACCAGTTAAAGAAATAAACCTATATGAGCAGGTCAGACAATACAAGATAGAATTCAGAGCGGGCCAATGGTGCACAGCTGTTGCTGTTTTAGAGATCCCTAGCACCATGGGTTTCTATCCCCGCCAGCTGGAAAAGGGAATGTTTTTCATCTGTGGGGATAGAGCATATCCAGGAATCCCTTCTCGTCTTGTTGGAGGTCCATGCACTCTGGGGCGTCTTTCCCTTGCTTCCCTCAACATGACACAAATTCCAATTGGGCAAGCAAAAAGTGAAACAAAAATTACTAAATGGAGTGCAAATCAATTTGATTAACATTTTGACGCCAAAATTTACCATTGGGCAAAATCAAAAAGGGTTGCTGTCTCTGTGTTCCTACCATGGGTAGCAGCAGCCAAAGCATTGAGTGAATTAGGCAATTTGGCATGCTGGGTGACGAAGCAGGCAAGTTTAACATCGGCAGCCTTGAGTGACCTCCTTGCAGACGAGGAAAGTACCAGAAGGGCTACCATGCAAAATCGGGCTGCTATCAATTTCCTGCTGTTGACACATGGGCATGGATGCAAAGAATTTGAGGGATTGTGTTGCTTTAATTTGTCATCAAAAGGCCAAAGTGTTCAATCATCCATCCGGGAAATGAGAAACCTCATTGGGAGCGTGAAACAGGAGAATGAGAACTGGTTTAAAGGGCATGTTTAAAGGCTGGGATGTTTCTGGGTGGGTGTTGTCCCTTTTTAAAGACATTTGTTATGTTGTACTTGTAATTTTTTTAGTTTTGCTAAAATTTTTTTAGTTTGGGATTCTTAAGCAAATCATTTCTAGCATTGCTTCCTCCAAGTTTGCAGCCTCTGCACCTGGAGTTGCTGCTGCCACCACAGGAGGAGAATGGTGGGAGAATGGCAAACAGGATGACACTGCAGTTTAATTACCGCAGTCTCTCCTTCCCCCAAAACTCCATTCATTTTATTAAACAAAAGAGAGGGAGATGTGGTGGTGTGTGGCTACGCAGAAGGAGCAGACAAGCTTTGTGAATTGGAAGTTGGAGTTCCATTTCAGGAATTTGAAGTTGGAGTTTCGATTCTGTATTTTTATGTGTATTCACCCATCCCCCTGAAGCTATTCCCATTGGATTTCACCTGCAATATATTCAGTTTAGACTCTGTTTCTATTGGATTTACCTTATCTCTATTGTATTCCCTATAAAACCTGTAACCCAACCCCAGCGTGCCGTCACTTGTACGTGCGGCGTTTGAGCAAATACAACCTACTTCGGATGACACACAAGTGTCCAATCTCTTGAGTCTCTTTATCTCGGTCATGGTAGCGCTCTCAAAACAGCTCTGTCTGTATCAAACGAACCCCAGAGTTGGTTGTTGCTGTCTCCGACTGCTCCTGGAAGTGCCTGGCCAGTGCCCTGGGAAAAAGGAGCTGGGTGGAAACAAAGAAGTCGGAGAGAAAGCAACAGGGCCCTGCACCTCCCAGGGCTTGGAGCTCTGGGGGTTCATTAGTCTTTCTGCCTAGGGAAGGGCTATGGAAAAGTACTGGGAAAACTAGCCACCAGTACAGTAGGCTACAGAGCTACAAATATACGTGTGGAGAATAAAGAGAATATATTAAAGTAAAAAGGCAAAAACCAAATGGCATTCGTAATAGACAAATTGTTTCATCAAACTCTGTTATAACTTTGCAATTTCCATATTGTGAAGGAGTAGCTCATGGAAGAGATGAGAAAGGATAGAAGCCGAATAGGCAAGATAAGTCAGGGATCAGAGAGCTGGACTGCTGCTCTTAAAGAAGGTTCTTATGAGAAGAATTACTCCCTTGTGGGAATCCTTAGAATCAGAGCATTTTGGGAAAGCTGCAAAAGGCAGGCCTTAGCGAGGGCAGAACTGTGATGAGAGCTAAAAAGTAGCCATAAGATTTGTCAGCATGTGATAAATGGATGTGATTCATGCTAACAAAATTGAAATTATATTAATATTTTGGGAAAATAATTTGAAAAGTATATGTGATTAGTGTTATGAAGCAGATAGGTTTTTTGTAGATGATACATGTGAGAAACAGGATGCAGGAAATTGGACGTGGCCTTGGGATGGACAAAGAAGGAAGACTCCCAAACCAAAACTGGCATCAAAACAAAGTTAAGACAAGTCCCAGAGCAGGACCAACCTTGAGAAGAATCATATTGGGATAATTCCAGACAGGGAGTCTAAAATAATGGTATTATCTATGAAATAAATACAATTTAATTGGAGCATAATGCTTACTTACATAACACAAAGCTTAATGCGCACACGCTACCTGCCAGGTTATCTGGAGAACAACCTGTCCAGAGGACAAGACTGTTGGCCTTCCTCCAAAAAGACCACTGAAGAGCCAAAAGACCCCTTAGCAACAGTGGGAGCATGCGCTGTACAGTAGAGTGATGTGGATTTCAAGAATCGAAAATAGGAGGAGATTTATGGGAAAATATTGATGAATATGTATTAGCATACAGTATATAAATTGTGTGTGGATCCTTTTGCCTTTTGTACGTGAGGCAGGGTGGGAAACCCTCCCTGTACCCTGGTTGATTGGTTTTGCTTATCTGAACCACTGCCAAAAAGCTCTTTGTAACCACGTCATTATATTTGATTGTATTATTATTTTATACTTTAGTTATAATTGCTGCTAAATTTTAATCTTGTAATTTATGAAATTGGACATATGGACCTCATTTATAACAAGCAGAAAAATTATATAAGAAGTAGAAAGTAAGGACAATAGAACAATGGTCTGTGTATTAATGCTTGGCTAGAATAACTCCCTGAGTTACAGAAAAGTATATCTAGTGAGATATTAGGAAGTTCCAAGCTTAATAATGGAGCTCTGTGCATTGTATCTTAAGGCCTACAAGCAGGTATTGTATTCAAAATAAGCAAGCATTATTTTAACCAAAGCTATCTGTGCTTATAGTGGTTGGATAGAACTACTGTCAATATGCTTTTGCTTTGTGTGATTGGTCAAAAAACTTTAAAAGTAAGTTGTAACATTAAGTTCTTGGTCAACTGCTGGAGATGTGAGCTGCTGGCATCTTCCCATTGTCATAACCATGTAATGGGACTGATGCTGGAAAAGAAACAGCTTGAGATGTGTTCCTCAGCAGTCCCATCCCTTTTGTCATTTGTACATTGTCCTCTGGCTGGGGATACTCCTGGAAATTTTATGAGGACCTCCAGATTTTTTCTTCCGTAGTGGCTGTTGTGAAAAGTTTGCTTCTGTTTTGCAGGTCAGAGTCTGTCTTGACAGATGTTCCCTCTCTGTGCCTTTTGCTAGGTCTGAAGGTCCTCCACTGTGCACCAGGCAATGATGTTCTGAATCTAAATCTGCCAAAACATCTTGCTGATCACTATCAATTAAATAGTTAAAGCAGTTGTAACATAAGAGCTTTTGTTAGAAATGTTATTGTGACTGACACAAAATACTTACATTTGGGATTTCCCAGTGAAATGTTTAGGTTTTTTTGTGTTTACCTAACAGATGAGGTCTATGCTCTTACTAGTCCTCCATGAGAAAAAGTTCCTCAAAGACAGCAGACAACTGGAGGGAATTATGTGAGTATCTAAGTTACTGCAACTATAAATTGGAGAGCAAAATCTAGATGGTTGGAAAGTGTCCTCAAAGTCTTAAACACTCTGCATCCTGAAAAAAGAGGGGAAAAAAAAAGTGAACTATGTCAGTTGTACATTTACAAGTATTTACACCTATTGACTCCTGCTCTTCTGCTCTTCTGTCCAACATTTCCTGGTGGGCCTGGCACTTAAACTGAACAGTTTTGTGAATAAACAGATGGCCTCATCCTCATGTGTCTCCAGCCTAATTGTGAGGCAAAAATATTGTGGTATTCTTGGGTAGATATTGTTAATGTATTTGTATTTTTTGAGTAGAAATGCAAATTATTTGCTACTTTATGCAAGTTGTTAATAAGGAGGAAAATAGTACACAGATAAAATAATTTATTCAATGAAAAAATAAATTTATATGAGCAAAAAACCCCTTGTCACTGGATTTATAAAAATGGTTAACCGCTGTAGAAGAGACTGCTGGTCAAAGAGAACCCTTTAGTATAAGGTCAGAGCTGTAAGCTTGCCTTTGAAGAGTCTGTACGGTAGGTATTCTTCCTCAAGAGACTGCAGTGCCAAGGAGACTCAGTAAATCAGATTCAAAGAACTTTTAGTTCTGAACTCTGAATAACTTGACCTTATGTCTTACGGAACTTAGTGGTGACTTACTAAAGCAGACTTGAAATAGCAAACAGCTGTACAAAGCATTTTTGACAATTGTCCTTCTGCAAAAGCCAATTCATCAGAAATTTCTGTATGGATTTTGTTTTGTGTTTTGGTTGTTTGTTTGTTTTGTACTGGGGAATTAAACTTTATTTCATTGTAAGAGTGAGCTGATAGGGAAGAGACCAGATGTAACTTTAAACATCCAGTGCCCATCAATTCACTTTTACAGTGGATGTTGTCAAAATGACTTCTTCAGAAGCTCCTTGGTGCTGAACTCCTCTGAAAATCTCATCCTGAGAGAGCATTTTTCCTGTCAGGACTGGAAACAAAACTTCTTGTTAACATATGTACTTTAAGTATTCAGTCTAACACTCACTCACTTTTCAGAAACTTCACTTTGCATCTGACTTTCCTGTAACCTCATTCACCATTCTTCAGTGCATGTTTGACATAATTCATAATTCATTGTGACAATTCTCTTAATTCTAATGCAGAATACTTCTTTAAAATGTACTTTTATGTGATGGTTATCGAGTTTGGGAATCATCATTAATTTACTGTAACTTAATTCATTAAGATGAATGATATATGCTTTTTTTTTTTTTGTAAATGACAGTGAAATATGTAGTCTTTTCCCAGGCATTAATATTTCTCTGGTGTCAGTATATCTTTTGATACCTATCACATTTATATTCCTATTTATTTTCCCTGGAAATCAATCGTACTGAATATGCTTGCTTTTAGTTCAGTACTCATTTGACTGGGTTGCACTAGAATCTCTTTCTTCAGATTTTTAAAGCTCTTTCAGAATCAAATTGTATTTGGAAATTATATATTCAGAGACACAAATAAATTTCATTGGATTCTGACAGACAGAGACAAATATAAATGTACAATAAAGAGCTGCAATGTTCATATTGAAAAATATTTCCAAGATTACAAATGGCATTATAATCAGTTTCTTTTCTATATCATGACCTTCATGTTGCAAGAAAGGTTTGTAATGTTTCCCTCATCCTACCCAAAACCAAGGAGTCTTGACTGTAGCTCTCTCATTTTACTTCTCAGCCCACACTATCATGTTTTATGCACTGGACTGGAGATAGTATTTTTCAGTCCAATTACTTGTACAGCAGCAGCAGTACAGTGAGATACTCAAGAGCTTGACATGAAGTAGATGAGCAATTCAATTTTCTGCCTTCATTTTACCCTGACTCTTCTTTTGTCTAGCAAAGACTTTCTCACAGTCTGTTTCTGTTGTGTTAACAGTAGCCACAGTAACTACTTTTCATTAATAACAGCATTAATTTGAGACCAGTATGTCAGCAAGGCTGAGTTTCCACTGCCAATCAACACCTGAGATAATAAAAATGTTGGCAAGGGAAATATGAGCAGAAGACATTCGTAGACAGGAAACTTTGTTTCACATTTACTTAGAAGGAAATTCAGCCTGCAATAATAATAGGATATTGCTGACCGAGGACTTCATCACTACAGGTAAAAGTCAGTGAAGGCACTCCTCATTTGAAGATTGTACCTATCCTAGGAGGGGAAAGGGAAGCAAAAGACTGAAAGGTTGAAATGAGAAAGTGGGGTAGGGAGAAAGACAATCTAGCGTCTCTTGCAATGGAGGAAGGAAGGGCAGACATTGTGGCTTTCTGCAGGAAAGGATATAAGGACTTTCCCTCTTCTCTAGCCTTAAATGACACTAAATATGTGCTCATAACTTTCAGGGATATGAGCTCTTGACTTGGAATCAGCTCAAGTGTGTAAATTTGCGCACACAAAATTAGGTTTAGTGAAGAGTAGTATTTTCAGAATATTGACTGGCAGATGACCCAACCAGAGTGGGTTCAGTTGTAATTTTATAGTACCTTCAAGTCCATCTAATTCTGGTACCTGCATGACTGTCACACTTTTCTTTCCATCTTCACTCTGCTCTGCTGCTTCCCAGTGTTTAGAAAGCCAAGGGCACTAGGCAGTATGAAATTGGAAGAACACTAATGCAGCCCAGCTCCATGATCCAGACTCCCTCTCTAATGGTAGTGCAGTGGCAGCAAGGACAGAAGGGGAGCACCATGTTTTTAATGACTCTGGAGGGACTGCCTAACGCAGCTGTGAAACTACATCCTCAGTGACTTATATTGACTTTATTCAAAGTCCCTGCTTCTGAGCAGGATTTACACAGTGATCATAAGATACTACCAGCTTCTAAATCTACATTGGCCACCACTAGTAAAATTACTCTGCAAAGTAGAGAGCAGAGGAGAATATGGCTTTTTGCTTCCAGATTCACTATCTGCATTTTTTTTGCTTTCATTTTCCCCTCTTCCTGCATAGCTGTACTCAGAGAAAGCTGAAGGATCCTGAACTGGATAAGGACATGACTTGCATCTTGCAAGAAAAATAGCGTGTGATTGCACCTGGTATGAAATACCATAAATAAATTTAAGCAGAGATGGCATCAGTTGTACAGAGAGTTTGAATTCATTTAATTTAAAGATGAATCAGCATTTCTAGAATGAAGGTTTAATAATCTTTTCCTGACAAATATGGCATATTCTTATGTTCTGTGAGATACAGTGCAGTTCTCAGAGTAGCTGCTTTTGCATTTCTCTGGAAAGGCTACTTGCAGCTGTTCTTTGGAATGTCCAAAGCAATTGCTTTGGAGCAATGATGTGGAGCATGGTGCCGAATTAAGCTGTATTACAAAAATCCTCTCCTGGTGAACTGTGTCTCAGACAGCAAATGAAACAGGGTGAAGGCTTTTCCTATGGACCATACCTGATCTGCAATCAGCTTTCTCTCCAGATCAATATAGTTTCATGCAAAGTTGTCACTGGGCCTATTGTCTGGCCTGTACTAAATGTGTGCTTGGGACCTGTTTCATCCACAACTGAAACATCTTCAGGGCCATACAATTGTTCCCACTGCACTGTAGAACTGTCCACGGACTGGAACAGTATTAACCAAAGAGCACAGCATGGAAGTCCAGCTGATACATGATTTTCTCAGTAGCAATACCTTCAAATTGTAATGAGCTGTAAACATCAGGAGTCATCTGGAACTGCTAGTTTATATCTTGGCTGAAAAATGAACCCTTCAATATTTTGCACTAAGCTGAATCATTCAGTCAATAAGAGTGCCACCTATTGAATCATCAATGCTATTTCTACAGGAACTTTTTTTCTCCCTTATTGCACTGACCACGATTTTCTCAGCTTTGGAAGTTTCATATGCAGAGTATGCAGACTGAAAATCAAGATTCAGAACTACAAATTTGTATACCAAATTTCATTCTGTCAAAGTAGCTTATCAATAATTCAATTGTTCATTAGTTTTGTGCTAAGACGTTAATAGAGTTAACTGAGTTAATAAATGCATAATTTATCAGTCTATAAACTAAATAGTTTAAAATGCAATATTCAGACTTACTGTGGTAACATCTTATAAAATATTCTATCTATGATAGCTTAAAAACGTGCTGCCTGCATTTGCTCTGGAGCAGCTGGAATGCAGAGTTGCTGTAAAGCAGCAGAGAGGAGTAACTACCACACCTAGGGTCTATAGACAAAAGGGGGAAGACTGTTGAAGTCAGGTTGTAAGATGCTGGTTGGAAGGGTGTGTTTGCAAAATGCAGATAGAGTACTATATCCCAACCTTGCTGTTGCACTACACTATTTTCAATTTAATCTTTTTCCCCCATTTTATTTTTTTAGAAAGGAATCACAGTTACATTGCAGAGCTATGAATTCCTTTTAATCTGAGGGAGGCACTAGCCAAAATCCAAAATAACCATAAATTCATCTGCAATATGTACCTCCTGCTAAGCAGTTCTGCGCCTCATTGCACCATGTCTACAGAGGAAATGAATGAGATGTATGAATTGCACCTATGTTTTACACTAAGATAATTAAATTACGTGTCACCTGCCAGGGATAAATAATTCTGAAATGTGAGTGGTCATTGATTCCAAAGTCTGAGGTAAGAGTTTAAGCATATGTTTTTTTCTTTTAAACAAGCACAATCCTGAAGTTTAAAGGTAACTTTGAATCTGAATGTTCCTTAGACTTAAAATTGCTTCGTCATATATTCTGTAACTTCTTTATTTTCATATTTATTTCAGATTGTGATCCTAGTTACTAAAACCAAAATATGGGGTAAAAAAGAATTTCATAATCTTAAAAAGTTACATTCAAATTTAGTTTAAAAATGCAGGCTGACATTTTAAAGTGGTAGGAACAAATATTCTATACACCTCAATTTTTTTGTGGTTTAGTCCTAGTGAAATTTCCTGCAGCCTTCTTTTTCTATCTCTCTTTCTTCCTCATTTTTTTCTTTTTATATTTCTGAATTAAGCTTTCATCTAGCTTTCAAGTAAACAAATCAGGTGGGTATTTTGGGGTTTGACAATACTAACTAGAAGCCGCTGTTTAATGCAGAAAAATGAACCTGCTTTGTCTCTTTTCTGCTAATTTAAGTTCTTGTTAGTTCAACTGGGGAAGCATTATATGAGACAAATCCACAGCATAAACACATTTGCTATAGTTATTTGCTATGACTTGCAATAGTGTCAGCTGTTAATGGGTTTTGTAGTCAGTAAGGAGCATTATAGGGGAAGTTTACAATGAAACTATCTGGTTCAGATATCTACCTCTTTCAGTCACAAATACACATTTATTCATTAAATAATAAAACACCTAACCTAGTTAGTTTTGTTCAATTTTTGCAAAGTTGGGTGACAAGGAATCAGCCACAGGGAGTCTAGGGAGACTAGACTTAAACCACAGCTATGCCATCGGTGATTACAGGAAACAATCTGGAAATCTCAGCAGAACTTGCCTGTGTTTGCCATCAGTAAGCATGTCTCGCACAAGCCCCTCAATCTCTTAGATTAAAATCACATTTTAAGTTGTGCATCATTCTAAGGCAAAAAGACTCTGCAGAACCACCTTAAAAATAATGAGAATAACCACAAGTGCCTATTCCACCCAATCTTTTACTTCGCTCCTAGGCAGTTGTTTTCATCCCTATTACTACTCAGGGCCAGTGAAGACAGAACCCAGAGCAGCTGCATCTTTGGAAGAGCCTCCCTATTTCTGCATAATGAAAGGGAGCACAGATTATTTATTTGTAGTGAAAGACAGTTCAAAAATTTAGCCATCAAAGAAAGCTAGCATCACCTAGATACAGTTTAATTATTTTCTTTATGTTCGGATAGAAAAACTACACTCCATTTTTCAGTTATGTCTAAGAACAGAGTTTGGAAATGATCAGTTAGGCAAACATGAAACCTCCTCTATGTATGGAACCACAAGGAAGAAACAGGCCATACAAGCTATAAAGAATTAGGTTGGTTTTCTGCTCTTCTGACCTACTCTGTGTAAAGTAACTGTAGGTTTTTCTATTTGTTTTATTTGACAATGTTACAACAAGGGAATATATCTAGGCAAGATAGTGTTTCAGGCAAGATAAGCTATCTGACAACCATAGAAAGCCAATATCTGCTGTCCTTGAACAGATGAATCTGTTATAAAAGTAAAGGAATATATAGAAATAGCAGGATGTGTATCCCATTTCTTCAATAAAAGGAAGAAATTTGGTGCATGTTTAAAGTCCTAGTTCTGGGCATTTATATTAACTGATGCATCTGTTCAAAGCTACAGCTTGTACTGAAGTCACCATAACCTGAGGGAGAGCATAAGCTTCCTTTTTTCTTGTCCTCCACAAACAACTCATATTGTCATTGCTAGAAAAGGTTCCTGGTTAAGTGTGGCATACAGCTGGTTTGTTATAGATATTTCTGAGAGGAGTTTGACAGCTGCAGGTTCTTTCGGTACCCCTTGTAAAGTGGTAATTTTACCACAGACACTGGATTTAGTGCTGGCTTTGTACAAATATGGGGAGAAATGTTTTGTAGAATTTTCAGAACCTTTTCTTTTATTCAGCTATAATTTTAGAAGCATGAGCTCATGGTGTTTTAAACCACTTTAAACCAAAGAGGGCTTGATATTTAGCACTATGCTATTTTGTCAAACTATAGAGACATGGAGACAGATATATTGATCTTATAATTAAAAAAAAATCCTTCTGCCTATCAAAAATTCTTCTGCCATACAAGAATCATTTGCCTTTCTAGCACCTTGTAGCCACCTGGAGTGGAAATCAGGCTTTTCACTGGCACTTTCTGATGTATCATGCAGGTAATAAAATTAGCTAGTAAAACAACAGCTTTTAGCATCTTAATTGCTGTCATTGGTAGTGGTGCTCAAGGATATAAGCCAATAGTAATTATGTAGGGAGGGAAAAAGTGATGCTCAGAGCAAACTGAACATAGAATCATAGACATACAGGATGATTGGGGTTGGAAGGGACCTTTAATGGGCATTTAGTCCAATCCCCTGTCATAAGCAGGGACATCTTCAAGTAGATCAGGTTGCTCAGAGCTGCAGCCAACCTGATCTTGAATCTTTCCAGGGATCAGGCATCTACCACTTCTATGGACAGTCTATTGCAGGATTTCACAAATGTGACCATAAATATTTTCTGATATCTAATCTGAATCTAGACTCATTCAGTTTAAAACTATTACCCATTGTCCTGTTGTTGCACACCCTGTTAAAAAGGCTGCCAACTTAATTTTTCTTAAAAGCCTCCTTTAGGTACTGGAAGATTGCAGTAAGGTCTCTTTGGAGCCTTCTTGTCTCCAGGCTGGAAAATCCCAACTCTCTCAGCCCTTTGTCATAGGAGAGGTGCTCCAGACATCTTATCACTTTTGTAGCTCTCCTCTGAATGCACTCCAATAGGTCCATGTCCTTCCTGTGCTGGGACCCCAGAGCTGGATGCAGGGTTCCAGCTGGGCTCTCACCAGAGCAGAGCAGAGGGGCAGAATCTCCTCCCTCTCCTGCTGCCCACACTGCTTTGGATGCAGCCCAGGACATGTTTGTCTTTCTGGTCTGGGAGTGCCCATGGCTGGGTCATGTCCAGCCTCTCACCCACCAGCACCCCCCAGTCCTGCTCACAGGGCTGCTCTTGATCTGTTCATCCCCAGCCTGTGTTGATACTGAGGTTTCGCCTGATTTAGGTACAGCACCTTGAACTTGGGCTTATTAAATCTCATAAGGTTCCATAAGTGCACTTCTGGAACTTGTTTAAGTCCCTCAGGACAGTAGCATGCCCTTCAGTCATCTTACTGAATACTAAATTACTGTGAAGGAACACTTTATCATGCTGTTTAGACCCTGTTTATCTCCACTAAAATTTTTATTTTAAACACCAACAAAGAAACAAAAAAAACCACAAAAAAAAACCCAACAACAACAACAGCAACAAAAAAAAAACACAAAAAAGAAAAAAAAAAAAACACCCAAAAAACAAAAAGGCAAACCAAACCAGACTGAATCAAAAAAAACCCGCCAAAAGAAAAAAAAAAAACCAACAAAAAAACCCCAAAAAAAACCCAAAAAACCACAACCAACCAATCAACCAACCAACCAACCACCCACCCAACCAAAAATCTCTATAATGAAGTAACAGAGTAAAAAGTAAACTTCATTTTGATTCCCTCTGTATGTTTACCTTCATGTTTCATCTAGAGTATAGAAAAAGATTTCATGTTTTTGCTGTTCCTGATGTAAAATATTTTCTAGACAATGATTAGTGAGACTGGTTTTTCATTGCTGTTTATGGTGAACCAAAGTTTGCGTTTTACAGCGGAAATTCTGGAGCACTTTTTCTATGTAGAAAATTCTATGTATTTTCTGTAAAATGTAACTTGTGCACAGGAAAAACTTTTAAATCCAAATTTGGGAAGGAATATATCAAGCTGATCCTTAATCTAATGTTTTCTTAAGTTTTCCCTGGCTTCTTTGATATGAATTATTTCAAATGCAATGAGATCAGAATCATACATCAATTCAACTTCTCTGGTCACAAGCACCATGCTCTCATTTGACAATGAATATTCAGATATTTTGGGCTGTACTTTAGTCAGTATTTATATATTTTGAGCTGTCCACATGAGATCATTTGAAGATTTTCATATCACATTTTTCAGAAATCTGACATTTGGCATTTGTGTAAAGTTCTCCATTAACCTCAGTGACACCTTGCCCTTATACATGGAACACTGTAGATCTGTGTGCCATATTAGGAATTGGTTTGCCACTAGTAGATTTTCCTTTTCAAGAGAATTGTATTAAACTGACTTTCATTTTGTCAATTTATGTCATGTAAAGTACATATATTGATAAGCATTTTCTATTACATAGTTTTCATCCATTTAAAATCCCACTTTCCCCTACAATTTCAATAAGAGGTCTCAAAAAATACTCCTGAATTTGGACAGTCTGTTTCCTATTTCTGGGTCAGTCATGCTATACTGACGTTAAATATAACAGTCCCTGAGTCAGGATCTTTAATAAAACAACAAAATAACTGAAAATGCTATCATGGGCAGCAGGCATGTTGACTTGGATACTTAATTTATTTTTTTTTTTTATCTATGTAAGGTAGAAGCAGGTACATAAGTAATATATTTCATTCAAAATAAATTAGAGTAATACAATTATAATTGCCTTCATTTTAGCCATAAAAATGGGCAAGGATAACCATATGGAGCCTGAGTATGAAGTAGAAGAGAAGTGACTCAGTTACTGAAAAGTGTATAATATAGAGAACATAGAGATTTTTCCAGACTCATCAAAGAGTCAGTACCCTTCAGAAAGTCTCTCAAGGATGCCTAGACTGTAATACATCTGCTGTCTTAGGATCCTGTGCTACATCTAATATTCCATGTGACCTTGTGTTGTTTTTGGAGCCTGTAATAGCAAAATATTTCATTTACAATAGCAGCTTATAACATATGCTAAGAAGTTCTTGACTTTCATCTATCTTCTTCTTCAGATTGCTTCAAATGCAGAGAAGCATTTGAAGGAGCACCTTTAGTTGAACTTTTAGAGAATGAAATCATTAAGAGTCATATAGCCACAAGTTTTAACCTAGTTTGGAATTTTGACCTTTATTTATTCAATTGGTAGGATTTCTCATATTGATCATGCTTGTCCACAAAAACTGCTCTTGACTCTAACCTGGAGAAAAATCATGCAAACTCTTTTTACTGCCACTTTCTAAATAGACATAAAGTCTAAGCAAATTATTCCAGTCCGGAACCTTGCTTAGGGTATGTATGCCAAGACCTTCTAAGTCTTCATTCAGTCTTGGTTTGGCGTTTTGAGTCAAATCCTGTTCATCACCCAGGACAGCACCAAGACTGGCACCACAATGCATCAGAATAGGAAACATCTCCACTGGCACTTCAAGCTTCCAGGATTTCCCCAAGATCAAAAAATTTTGGAGATGCCACTGAAACTAGATATTGCACAAAGAATGCAAAGCATCATGTAGAAATCTTGATAACACAACTACCTCCTCAAAATTCAGAGGACTCTGTTTAGAACCAGTCCAGCAAACCCTCTGATTTACTTTTGCTATTGTTAAGACAAAATCATAAATGTTGACTTGGTGATATTAATGATGGTGAAAAGAGCTGCCTATAGTCTAGCTAAACTGTGATGTGTGCTGTTCATGCAATATCATTAGCCAAGTTCAGTGAATACCACAGCTCTTCACACAAAAAACTCTTGTACTAACAGTTATATTTTCAATAAAATAATTTATTTCATCAGTAAACACAGAGGTAGCAGCTATCCAGAATAAAGCAGTACAAACTTAAATCATAATGCTAATTTCTAATACTAACTCACTTATTAAGCTTATAAAAGATAGAAAGTAGAGAAGTAATACTAGAGCCAACATAACACTCAGGGAATTTTTATATCCTTTTGTTTCCATCAAAATGTATTACAATTAGATATTCTAATGTATAGAAATAGCTCTTTCTGGAAAGAAGAATCACACCAAGTTAATAAATTTTTAATAAAGACAGATTTACATGGCATCAATTTCAAAGCACTTAAACCAAAGAGTCTTAGCAGAAAAAGCTTATTTTGGTGTAATACAACACTGTGGTCAGAAACTAGGTCAGCATTGCTCACCTAAGGCTCTTTTTTCCATCAGTGCTCTAGATACCTGATTTTGTTGATGCTTGAATGGATGCAAACCAAAACAATCTCATTAAAACTTGTGAAAATCAGTAGTAAGAAAATAAAACAGGGAATCAGGTCCTTCTAGAAGTCTGTCTACTGCTCTCTCATTGCCAAATTCCTTTTTACTTTCACTATGACTCCTAATAAATGTCTTAGTCTTTTCCTCTTGATTCCTAAATTCCTCTTTCTAAATGCCAAGAGGTCTCAGATGATTCCAGGAAATAACATAATTATCACTATTTTGTCTTCAAGTCATATTTAAGGACAGATAAAAAAAGACCTTCTAGGTGGTTTTGGGTTTTTTTGTTGTTTGTTTTTAATGATTACAAGATGGTCTTATCCTACACACACAACTGCAATAATCATAGGCTTCGAACCTTCAAGAACAGGTTTTCATAGCTTTCATCTCCCAAGTCTCTCTACCATTTTCTTCAGAAAATGAACAGTGCTACTTTGCATCAAAAATCTAAGACAAAAATCATGTTCTAGCCAACACCAGACTTGTATGGGAGGATTTAAATTAAAATCTCAGAATAAAAACAGCAATACCAAAATCATATGTTGATGGTGTTGTACCTGATGTACCCTCTAAGAATACTATAGAACTAGAATGCTCTATATTTGTTCAAATATCTATATATCTCTCTTTGCAAACTCATGGAATATAATTTTAACTGTCTTTGGGCCAAACAAAAAACCTAAGTGTCAAAAACAAGCATGCACTGAGCTTAGTGCCTTGTGCTAAATCCATAGCATTTCTAACTCCCTGCAACAACTCCTCTATAATCACTTTTCTGAACAAGCTTGTCTGATTTGTAACCTCCCTGGGCTCTTGTTAGGGCCTAATACCTGTCTTAATAGTATAATCCTTCTTCACAAGTCAGCTGCTTTGTTCAAGGCTCCTTGCAGCAAATAAAGAGTTTCTTGGGTCTTGTGAGTTTTTCAGTATTCAGCTGGCACTGCGTCTTTGTTTGGAAAGGGAGCGTAACAGCCATGAGGTGTCTGTTCTGCAGAGGGAACAGTTGCTCATGGATTCTAGCTCAACAGCTGTAAACGTTTTGTGTCATAGTCCCCATCTGCGTATTTCAGAGGTCACATCATTAAATGATGTCCCATAAAGGCTGAGCTGTAGTCATGGGAACTTAATCAGATAGCATTTCCTGTTGCTAACCTTCAAAGCCATACTTTCAATTTGTCTTTCCATTTGGAAAAACATCAGCTTGCACTGCCTATATCACAACATTAAACATTTAATATCAGATATGTTGTTTTCATTCCTCACAAATATGTCTGTAGCAGCAATTTGAGGCACTCAAGGAATTTTAGCAGACCCATAGACCTATTTTAACAAATTGCATATTTTCTTTTATCAGTCTTCATATATACCGTTACTATTTATTGATTTTTAATGATTTTTAATATTTTATTTATTTATTTATTTATTTATTTATTTATTTATTTATTTATTTTTGGTAACAGGAATGACTTCAGGGAAAACATCTTGAATTGATAACAGAATTTTTACAACATAAGAATGTATAGATTTGATAAATCAGCCTCAGTTGTTCATATGCACAATCTGTACTTGTAATGCCACAGAGAAAATAGATATGCTGCAACAGTTTTTCCAGCAACTGTGGAAGCACAAAAGAAATGTAAATCTTCTCAAATATATTCTAATTAAGTAATTTTTAATTATTCTGACTTATTTCCCAGAACAATAATAAAGCTAAGTTCAAGTAATTTTTTTAAACTTTGCTGTTTTCTTTACTAAATTTTCAAGGCACTCCCCCAGTTTTACTGATACATTGTGTTCACTAATTTAGCTCCTACTCTTAAACTTTAGAAGATGAGCTTTGTTTAAAATATAGGGGAAGAAGGGAAGAACATCCCTCTCTCCTGCTCCAAAAGGGGAACCATTTAAAGGAGTCATTCCAAGGACAAGCATCACATCCAGCTTTTCCCAGCACAGCATGCAGAGAAGGTATGATAGGCAGCATGAGCAAGCAGCTGGATGACATGTGCACCATGCCAGTCCTCTTTTTCCTGTCCAGTAAGCCAACTGCTTACAGCAATATGACCACAGAATATTGGGTTTGACTCTTTTTGTGGTTAGGAGGATGTAATGTCCTGCTTAGGAGAAGGTCAGGCAGATTTCATTGGGATAATGAACTGTCACTCAGACAAAGGAAACTATTAAGAACATAGTTATCTTTCCAAACTTTAGGTTACTCTCTGGTACTTAAACCATTCATTCTTCATTTTAAGTCAGGCTATAATAAACTTTTAAAGAAATGCATTGATCTGGTTTTTTTTTTTTTTTTTGGAAGAGGCTTTGTAAAATTTTACAGTAACTATCTAACCATTTAAAATCCTGATCTGTTTTTTCAGGGCTGAAAGCATAGCTGCTTCCTCCAGCCCTTCAGAGGTTGTTGGTGCCAGTGTAGTCATACCAGAGAGTGCTGTCATGCCTAATGATTGTAATTCATGTTCCACGCAATCTACATCAAAGAGTAGCAATCAAGCACAGTTAGGTCATGCTCACCCACTGACTGCTCCTTCACAGGTTACTCCTCCTGCTCATTGCTTGATATTGCCTGAAAACAGAGCAAAACAAAATTATGACATTTGCTCCCAGGTCATGTATCTGTATAGGGATGAATCAGTATAAGAACAGAGCTCTGCAGGGAATCTTGCTTAGTTCGTACCAGGTACCACCTAGATACTTAATTTTGCAAAAAAATGTAATACCTTACTCATTGGGACCTGGCTTTAACCTCATTTAAGAAAAAGAGGAAGTTAGCACCTACAAATAAAAATAATGAAGCAAAAATATGGATCAGTGCCTACAGGTCATTTGTTGTTGCTGGTTAACTGAAGCACCAGTCTTTTGTTGCAGAAAAGCAACTTTCCTGCAGAAAATTTTCTCTTGGTGCAAGAGAAGTCTTTGAATACAGCAGGAAAAAACAGGAGGAAATGTGGAATATAAATGTGGAACAAAGCCTTTTGTTTATGTAATTTCAAGAATACCCTTCTTTCTCAGTCACTTTCAATATACATTTTCTTTAGGTTTGATTTCTTTTCTCAGTCCTAAAACTTTCTTTCTTTTAAAATAAATTAATTTGGACTACTAGATTATAAATGCAATATGTTGCAATAAACACTCCCCATCTTATTTTTTTGTTTCCTCCTTTTCCTCTTGACTCTTTTTCCTCATCTTTTTGTCCTTAATTTCATGAAAAGGGATAATAAATATTTGATGCAAGTAATACAAGCTTTTTTTACTTAGACTGAATGATTTTTTTTCCCAAGTATAAATTTGTATTCTCTGTGATTCTTCGTGATACTTAATTCTCTGGGATTCTTTGTGATATTTGATTCTCTGCATACCTATAGGCTACACAGTTAAAAGTCAGTTTAGGATTTTCTGTTATTTCTGCTCAGTTTATGAGAACTGCATAATGGTTACAGTCATCTAGTGGTCAGAAAAAATGCACCAGAATGTGCTTGGAGGTGGTAGTCCACATTAGCCCTTCCTGTGTCTGCACATACTTGTTTGCAAATGTTCAATTCCCATAAACACCCCACACACATGCCCGAGACAATGTTTTCTGTTGAATTACTGTTGTATCCCTGATATCTGAGAGCTTTTACATAACATTTTTGCACTGTAGACACAATGTAGAAATGTTGGGACAACAAGAAAGAGGCACTTGCATTTATTTATTTGATGTGTCATTTTCAAAATCCGAGGAAAACTTCAGGTAATCCTCATTTAGCAGAGTTGTCAGGAAGATTGTCCACAGCCCTACAGCACAAAGAAATAAGTAACAGTTATCTGCTCCAGGTATATTTTATAATTCTAGATTTACATTATTATTATTATTATTATTATTATTATTATTATTATTATTATTGTCATTATTATAACTGTGAGGCATTCTAGTCCACATGAGTAATTGAAGCATGCAATTTCTACTTTTGATTGGTAAAACTGGTAAAACTCTAAACATGTGGAATTAATGAAGCATTCTCTCTCTTTCTTCTTTCCCTTTATGATATTTTGTCAGTGAGGGCCAGGTGCAGAATTATAGATGGTTCTGAGCATTTTTGGTGCCAGTTCTACTCATGGTGTGCTTGGCCTTCCATAATAAAAGGCTTGAAGAAGTTAATGAGCTTGAAGAAGATTAGAAACTAAATAGAGGTTAACAATTTGAAGTAAAAGGTAATGTATCCCAATGTTATTCAACCCCTGATATGTGTGTACATGTGGCTTTTATTGCGGTTTTGTTTTGTTTGTGGGTTTTGTTTGTTTTGTTTAAAAGGACCCACAAAATAACATTGGAAACAATGTTATGGGGTATTTCCATTTTCTAACTGCAGACACAGATGACACACAGAAGTAAAGATAAACATTTAGATTCTCTCCATTGGCCGTGTCTTCTGCAGCTATGGTGCAAGTAGAGGGCAGGATGGAGAAGGCAGCATTAAAGCTTTTAAAATTATTCTGCATTCAGACATGGATTTCAGAAAGATTTAAGAAAATTGTTACCAATTACCAAAAAATTCCCCAAAACAACAAAAAAAAAAGCCCCCAAACAAATCCAGAGGTCTCACAAAACTCTTAAAACCTGTGGTTATGGGGGATCCAACTCTCCAAAAAGTTGTTGTTCTGGAGTGGCAATGGGTGAAATTCTTTGAATTTTCTATGTGATTTTTTAGCCCAAATTTCAAATATGGAAATGATGCAGGTGTTTAGAAACCACTGAATTTTAATGTCATGTAGGCTTTTAACTGCTTAAGTCACCTAAAGATATTGAGCTCTTAAGTATTTTACAGCTTCTCTGCAATTGAGTTGATTTATATGTTTGGAAGCAGTGTTTAAACTATACTTTTGAAAATGACTTTTTGACTTCAGAATTCCATGTCAGTATCTATGTACTATTCAGACTGATATTTCGTTTTTCATTGACATACACTGGACTATTGGTTTATTCTTTCATTTTACTCCTCAATCAGATTCTCTAGAGAAACAAGTAAAAATAAGGAAAAATGCCTGCTAAAAATGAGGATATACTCCTCATGTATGGGGAGAATTACATCTGGGGAGTACCAATGACTGCTGAAACTGAAATTTCAATACATATTAAAACCAGCATTCATTATCTAGAAGTCATCAATACAGGTAAATGGAGGTTGGGCAGCCTATCGTGTACATATCAGAAGAGTAAATAACTTGGTCTTCTATTGATTGTCACCCTGGTGCAAAACAATTTTTCTGTTCACTTTTTGCAGAATTGTCTGGCAGTAAGTCTGTGATGGGTGATTTTAAACTTAATATTTAGAAAAATAATTAAGAGTAAAGAAATGGCTAAAATGGTGTAATTCTTTCAAGAGAGAAAGCTAGAGTTCAAACGGTTTTCTTTATTTAAATATTGAGTCATTCAATAAATAAAAAAAATAAATATTCTTGAGCTATCACATCTAGTTTAGGATTTTGCTACCTGTAAAATCATTGAAAGCTGCTATTAACTGTTGCTAAGGAGAAAATGTGTTTGCTATCTATGAATAAGTACCTGAGTGGAATAAATGTAGAACTACTTTAGTTCTTTAGCTGTCTTTCTGTTCTTGATAGCCAGAAATTTGGGCTATTATAACAATTTACATTCTGTAACTATCATCACTTGTAATAGATTCATGTCCTTTGCCAATGATACATTCTCTCCCAGAAAAACCTGTTCCTTGTGCTAGATTTCAGTGGCAGTGGTCTGGCAGTCTTGTGACACTATCTTACAGCAGTGTTTGCTTCAACTGACATCTGCCACTTCCACCTTGTTCAGGCTGCTGTTCCAGGAAAACTTGCAGTTGCGATGCCTGGAGTGTGAACTCCCAGGCAAAGCACATACATGTCCAGGCCTATGCACTGCAAAGGGGTGGAAGAAGGACAGTTTAAGCCAGTTTCATCTGCTTGTATGCCAGGTCACTTTGTCCAGCCATCATCCTGCAGCAGCCACACAAAATACCACAGTGCCAAGTGTTGTGTGTACAGCCACTTCTGACCTCCAAAGGTGCACACAAGGTGCATTCTGCAATCTAAACACTTGCATGTGTTCTTGCCTCATTCAACATTTTTGAACTTAGCTTAATTACCCTGCAAACTGCATTGTAGTGAGTGGTTAGGTATGTGTGGTGTATCTGTTGGGTCAGGTTAAAATTGCCAGTTGTGGCTCAGTTCTGCTGGCTTCACCTCTTAATTCATACACAAGGGTAGAACTCCAGCTTTGGAATGGACGAAGGTGAAAGACAACCATTATGTATTTCTAAATTGGTGTGAAATTTCATGTGCAGAGATAGAAAAATAACTTGTTTGGGACATTTCTGGAAATCATACCCAAAAGCTGCTCCTCAAACCTTCCAGAAATTCACAGAACTGAAAAGAAACCCTTTACCCAATCAGCAAAGCAGCTGCAATGCAACCTTCCACTTTGAGAATTTAAAGTACAATTAAAACAATTAGAGAATAATACTTCAGCCTCAAGCACCATGACACAGTGAGTTACCAATACATTAAAATTATGACCAATGCTCAAATTAACTGTCCTTATCCAAAATGAATTGAGAATAAATATGAACTAAAAAACCCCTGCCCTTAGCTTCCTGGTGGTCACAGAATTTTATCTATCTTTCAAAATCTTTTCCCAGAAATGGCTTTTCAGCATCTTCAGAAGAACAAAATGAAGTTACATCATTGGTTTCTAAAAGAATATAGTAGATAGAAGCCATATAATTCTGTGAAAGATGTGTTAACAAAAGTATTTTTGTTCAAGCCTTTTAAAAACATATTGTTTTAATTGTAATGCTATATATAGTTTTTTTCTCTTTTAAGTTCAGTATCTTGTGTCTGTTTATTTGTTCATGTGAGTCTTCCACAGTGAGTTTGTGGCTGATAACAGCTAGTGTTTGTCTGACAAGTGTGGAAGGGTCATCTTGTTTGTATGTACAGAAAGTCTGGAATTAAAGTGGTCATGGTGCCCTGTCACACACACACAGTGTTTCCCTCTGAATCATGGAATGTAGTACTTGGGGTTGAATTTTTTTTCTTCAGTAACTAAAGTGGACTAAATGGTATACAGAACGTGTTTTAACCACAGGAAGTATGCTGCCAGATAATTCAAAAAGTCATTAAAAGTGGTTTATATTCCTGCTGACCCTTCATTAGGATAGAAAAAATAAAGAATTCTTAATGGGTCTTTTCTTAAGCGGAAAGAAATTTACTTCTCATCATCTAAGAAACTGGGAAGCATGGATCAGAAACTTGGATCATGACTAGTCTGCAGCCGAACACGTTGGCTAATGGAAAATGAAAAAATACCAGCAATGAGATTTTTTTAAAATACTTTGCATAGATTTGATTTAAAAAAATAAAGAAAAAAAAAGATGCCACCTGTAGCCTACTAGAACTGCAGATATTGTCAAAGTCTGAAAGCCCTTCCTGCTTGTGTAACTACTGCCCTGGTGTGCACTGCAGTCCACAACCTCATCTCTCTTGCCAAGACTGTGAGCAAATGGGCAAGTACAGTGACTACGGAGTATTCAGCTAAAGAGAAGAAGTTTCAGTAGTTTTAAAATTAGAAACAATTATTCTGGGGAACAGAGAGGACTAAGAAAGAGGAAAAATAAGGACCAGCAGAAAAGTGAAAGCTTGAAACTAGACCTATAATGCATTTCACATCAATGGTTATCTGGGAAAATAAGTAGAAACCTGGGAAACTAAAAGGGTACTGGGGAAATTTTGTAAGGTTTTCAATTTCAATAGATCAAAACATTAAAGTAGCAGCTTACATCAAACTAAAAAGCATTTTGTTCCAGTTCTGAATTATTTAATCTCCTTCAGACTTACTGTTCTAATAAAGACAGCTTTTAAAAGGGGGGTGCTAAATACAAAGTCAGAAGGGTTTGTTTCTCAAAATATTTCATTTTACCATTTGTTTAATGAATCATTTAATTTTGAAAATGTCAAAACATTTTACTTGCATGTTTTCTGAGTAAAAATGTTTTGATATTTTGAAATCTCCTCCTCATTTCTGACAAAAGCATTAGTAGAGTTAAATGCTAAATGAGATTTTAAAATCTAATTCCCTCCCATTCTGCTCCCAGAACCCATTTTGCAAAAAGAAAAATAATCCCAGATCTTTCTGAGCAAAAAATAAACTGCTCATTTGTCATACAACAGTGATGAAACAGCAGCTTCTGACAAACAGGAATGAGAAAACCAGGTTTGTCCTGTAACATCACTGGACTTGTGATAGTTCAGTAGGGCTGCAGGCAAATGTGGCTGCCAAAGGTGTGACCAAGAAAGAAATGGTGATGCTGGGTAACTCTGGTGCCCACAACATTGCACAGCTCTGTGTGCTTCTCCACAAGCACCAAACCTGTGGGAAATGCAAAAATGTAAAATCAGAGTGCAAAACCCCTCTGAGCTGGTGTTCAAAACAAGCTCCTCCTAAGTATCTCATTTGCATATGTCCTGGTTCAGGGCAAATTTGGGAGAGAACCCCCAAAGGGGTTCCTCTAGAAGGCAGAATCAATTGGCCCCTCCCCTCAACAGGTTCAGGAAAAAATACTTCCTTTGAGTAAAGTGGAAAACACTGTTTATTAAACAAGAAAACCTAAACAATATTATACAATGAAACTTCTTGCTGCTCCAAAAGAGAGACAAACTCAGAAAAATTCCCCCCCACCCAGGCTGCAGCTCGGCTCACTCAGTCTCTTATCAGTCCCTCCAGCACTGGAAATGCCGCAGCCCAGGCCCAGCCCAGTGGGCCACAGGTGTGAGCTGCCAGTGCTCTTCTGGGTGTTCAGTCCAGAGCAGGTTTGAGCAGGTCCAAAGAAAAGGAAAAAAAACCCACAGTCCAGGGAACTTCTTTGCCTCAGCTAGCTAAACTAACTAAAAAGCAAAGGAGAGCTCTGTCTCACTGTCTGTCTGTCTGCAGACAACATGGTCCAGGAGAAGGAATGTGGAGGAGTGAGTGCCGTTTCTGAAAACAAACTCAGCGCTTCTTCTCCCTCCCTTCACTCCTGGAACAAGTCTTAAAGGTGCAAAACTTATTATTCAGCATAAACAGAACAGATGACTGGGGATAAAAGCATCATACAGTCAACCTAGGACAAAAGACATCTAAGAGTCTTACTTGAAGCAATTGGTGCTTAAAATGTTTGTGTTGTTTTCTCTTGCAACTATTTTTGCTTTTCTATTTTTATAACCATATTTGGATCTGTGGGCACTTCGAAGTTCCCACTGTGCTTTAACAATCTATTTTCATTGATTGTGTCCTTCTGGCGCTCATTGTGTCCTACATCATCTTGTCTCTTCAAACAAAAGTCTTATGTTTTCCTTTTGAGCTATCTTTTTATATTTGTCTACGGAATTTGGAGGGGGAAGATGCAGAAGTCTAATTCTTAAAGGACCTCTGGATGGCCTATTGATCAGTAATGCTAAGTTGTCCTTTCTCCAACTTGCTCACTGTTAGTTCCAAATAAAATCTCTCTACAGTTCCTGTAGTGTTGGTTCCATACTCCTTCTGATGTACTTGAGTTGCTGGCATATAGCAGCAGCAGCAGTAATTAATAATAATAATAATAATAATAATAATAATAATAATAATAATAATAATAATAATAATAATAATAATAGTTATAATTAATAATAATTTTATTATTATTTAGAAAATTAGAAAAATAAGAAACAAAAGCCTATAAAGGTTCACTGTTCAATTAATTTTTTTTTAGAAATAAACTATTAACTAGGGTAAGAACTGCCAGGTAAGCTCCTCCATGTTCCCTTTTACTTATGAGAATGAAAATATTGTGATCAACAGATACTCTAAGAAAGGCATGGTCATGGTTCATAACTCCTGAAAAAGAGCCAGTAAATGGACCTTCATCCTTCAAGGTGCAGGAAATAGGTAGGACACAGCTCTTGCCCTACTGCTCGTGTCACATGTCCAACATATAGTGCCCGTTTCTTGCCACCCTGAGACACCACATTTATTGCACAAGGAGACAAATGGGTGACAAAGATGAGCCTGACTCTGTGAACATCAGTCTGTCTGCCCTGCTGAAGCACTCTGCACAACAGTCTTCTCAGTTAACACAGAATTAATTTGTAATAATTATTTCAACATTTTATAAATTATATTGAGTGAGATAATATATGGCAACTGCACGGATTACAGAACGCTTTGATGTCTTTATAAAAAAATGTCATGTCATGGCAATTACACTAAAGCAAAACAAATTATTGCAAGGTGGCTCAAATTGTATTTCTCTCTAGTAAATGAATCATAACACTTTAACACCCTCAGATAATCTGCAATTCAATAAAGAAAAATAGAACCCAAATGACAAACACAGAGAAGTTAGAGTGCTAAGAGCAAAAAGATACGAGAAGAAGATGGGGAAGAGAAAGAAACAATAGACCAAGAGATAAATACTGTGCAGAGTTTAAGCAAAAAAGGATCAAAGCAGCTGTACACTTTTCTTTTTACTACTTTTTTGATTCATTGCCTAAAAATAATTTGTTATACAGCTGAATGACAATTAGTATTTACAAAAAAGTGAAACTACTACTATTTTTTACATTAAATATTACGATAGACCTAAAAGTGTAGTTTAATGTCTGCAAATTAAACTTCAGTTCTCATCATGTTCTATTTTGCTCAACTTGAGCTTTCTGAGTTCTGAAAGTTGGCTTAAAATTATTTAGGATTTCATAAGATTGTTACCCTCTGTAACTCATTAATGACTTAGCATAGTCTCAGTAGTCTATACTGTAGCATAGTCTCAGTAGTCTATACTGTAAACAGGAGGAAAAAAAAGGTCTCTAGGAGTGGAATATAAACAGAATTAAATACAGTGGTAGAAATTTAGAATATGGAGATATTATAGTGTTTGGTATGACCCTGATCAGTGATTAGTGAGCTCAGTGCTGCTGTTTGCTCAGCATGGAAAGAGCAGAGAAGGTGGCAGTGCATTGGCCTCCACTGTTACCTTCACCCCTCAGGGCACATAAGGAACATAAAGACTATTTTGCATGTGGCATAATGCAAAGACATAGACACTGTATTTCTTTGTCAAGTACTTTGCGGAATCTTTCAAATATGTTCTTCAACCATTTCATAGTTGATGATTCTTATTCAAGTGAAAGAAACTTCTGTGAGACTTGTAAATTCACTAGTATTAGACCATTCCTAGGTCCATTAGAAAATCAGTCTGAGAAGTAACAATTTTCTATCAACTCCTGTTTTGAATTGCAAATAATTTCCATTGTAGGATTTTTATTGGTTGTGTGTAGTGGCAGAATAATCACAGCATTTGCCATCTTCCTATACTCTTATGGATCAGAAGGAAAAGTAAAGATGCTGATTCTTAGGCTAATGCATAACCACAGTAACAGATGTACAACAAACAAGTGATTGAAACAAGAGTTGATGTACAAGAGAGAGAGATGAGACTGCTGGATTGGTTTTGTCTGTGGGACAAATATGATTCCATAGGGAGACATCATCTGTTTTCATTTAAAATTTGGAATCCTGTCTGCCTTCTTCCCCTATCTCTTACATTAAACTCTGCATAATTACTATAATAATGTTTCAACAAATGCACTATAGTGCAAGCCTCTTCATAGTGAAGAAGAAAATCTTTAGATGAAGGAATGAACAGTCAAAAATTGTATTATGATATTAACTTAGTCTTGCTTTTTAATTTGTTGTTATGGCAACAAGATATCCGAAAGTGTTATATACAAGACATTGTACCAGAATAAAGCAGTACTTTTATCTAGGATTTTACAAGTATCACACAGAGCATAAGATATTGACTCCATGCATCCGTTCCTTAATTGTAGAGCAAAAAATAACACTGTAAAACCCTGTGCATAGTTATTTCTAAAAAATCAAAAAAAGCAAACAACAGCACAAGGAAAAAAACTGTTCCACAGGATCTTCCATAAAGATCCCATCCTGGGATCTTTAAAAAAAAAAAAAAAAAAAAAAAAACCCAAAACAACAACAACAACAAAAACTAGAGACAAATAGTTTTATCATATGAATGTAGACTTTTGATGTAAGTCCAGAAATCTTACTACCAGTGACCTATAGGAATATTCTATGTCAAGGACAAAATCCCACAAACTCCTTATGATGTTCTAAACCTAAAGAGGATTAATTTTTTAACCTCCTGAAGTGGCAAATATAATGTCTTTTTTTTTCACCACAGAAACATTCTGAAGCAACTGGAAAAAAAAAAATCAGAAATACATCAAAACCTCTGAGTATCATGATGCTTTCCTGAAAAATAGATGATAATTAAAGAAACATTTCTCAGCTGGCATTATCAAGATGGAACACTTAAATTTTTAAGAAATCAGAGAGTTTTATTTCTTTCCTCAAACTCAATCAAAGCTTGAGATGACCACAGCAACATGAATTATTCCAGGGTCATTTATAATACATAAACAGTGATATGGCAAAATCTGTTCTGGAGGCAAATTTATGGCAAACCAAAATAACAGTTTAGAGAGAGAGAAACAGCAATATTGTCCTCCAGTATCAGAAAAAACCCATCCAATTAACAGTGTGACCTGATTTATAAATAAAATTATTAAAAAAACCAACCCCTATGGCAACTGGCAGAAAATAGACACTGAAAGCTTCAACTGCAGCCTTCTGATAACATGGAGTACAAGTGAATGGAAATTCAAGCAACATTATACTTCATGCATGAAAAAAGTGCCTGAAAACAGGAATACACATGGAAGGTAATTTTATTTCTTAATACTAGCTGATTATGAAGTGATTAGTGCTTTTATTATATTTCTTTTGACTGATGCACACAAAAGCTTCACAAGCTTTTTATAATATTTTATGAGAAATACTTTCCACTTTGAAGTGAAACACAGAAGACCTGTGTTTTTAAAGAAAGTGCAAGAAAGGAAGTCTGGTGAAGGTTGATGGTCAGTTTACAATTTTGGGTATCTTACTTTTTCCCTGAGAAAAGCTCAGGTTTTAGCTTCCATGTGTAATGAAAAGCTCCTTTGTCTGATGAACTCTTACTCGTAGACAGGGACTTGTAAGAAAACCAAAACCTGAAAACTAAGCCATGACTTGTCTTCATGGATGAAATCTATATTTACATCCACTGCACTTTTCCTCAGTTGTAGACCAGAAAAGGCAGCCTGCCTCTGGAAATTAATTACCCACAGGGCTCTATAACTTTTAAAATGTAACCAAGGAGAGAAAAAATTAAAAAGTAAGGTTTACATGCTAACTATGGCAATTATTATTCTGAAAAAGATGTTAGGCTTATCTGCAGTGGAAAATAAATGTCTCAGTATGGAAGGGGTGGCACATGAGGTATTCACACAGAAAAATCTGCATCATAAGTGTTAATAATTGGTGCTGTCAGAGCTAATTGGCATTGTGCTGCCCAATAACAACAAAGCCATCTGGGTTCGAATAAAATGCAGGGCACCATTAGAACAAACAGAAAGGTCATTTAGTCAATGGTTTGACCGTAAGGATTATTCTTCTCTTAATGTGGATTTTTTTTTTTTGGTCTTTGCTTGTGGAAGGAGGTGTGGAGAGCTGCTACTGTGGGTGCTGTGGTGCGCACTGAAATGGCTGACAACTTCTTACATTCATGGTATTTGATGCAGAGCTTAGACGGTGAAGGAAGTGGACATCTAAATGTCTGTTTGATGCTGATGAATTATATAATGTCACTGGTACCTGCCTGATTGGAATTTAATGGAGAGCTTCGAGTTAAGCAATGAAGTCAATAACACTGATGTCCATATTTAGGATCCAGCATGATTTTAGGAATAGAGCTGCTTCCTGAACTGGTGCGAATGGAATGCATTTTTAGAACCCTGTAAGATAATTAGGCACTCAATGTCTCCTCTAGGTTGCTTATATTGTGTTACAAGATGGCAGTATAAGTGAGCCAGTCCTCATATCTTACACTTAACAGAACACATTTCCTGAATCACCTAGTTTTTTTCTTTTCTTTTTCCTATAATCAAAAGGTATGTTTGCCTTTGCACTATCTATTAACTACAAGAGTTGCCAGAACGAAGAGAGAATGTAAATTAGGTTGTGAATACTGAAGTTCACTTTCCTTTTCATTGTTTCTGTTATTTTAAAGAGTCAATTCATTTTCTATTTATTTTTTTGTGAAATACTGAGCTGGGAGACCTTTGAAAATGTCTATAACACTGAAGTTTTCTTAATTCCTGTGATCTTTAGAGGCAGCTTTGAAAAATTTGAAAGATTTTTTTGTCCGTCTTATAAAATGAGAGGGAAGATGGGTCCCAGGAAAGACAACATGGAGCTCCCAGTGTTCAGGCAATTTTTCACCAGGAATTCTATTAAGTTATGCAGAAGAATAAATTTGTTGTACAAATAATTGTACAACAAATAAATTTGTTGTACAAATATTTTAGAATTTAAATTAAGCAGATGTGGATCATGACAGAACTTGGCTTTGTGTTATCTTTCAAAATGCATACTCATTCGTAATGGATTCTCATGAGGATGCTATAGAACGATAGAGTAGTTTGAATTGGAAGGGATTTTTAAATTCCATCATCCCCTGTAGTGATCACAAATGTCTTCTACTAGATCAGGTTGTTTAGAGTCCTAGCCAACCTGATCTTGAATATTTCCAGGGATGGGGTACCTACCACCCCTCTGGACAATTTGTTTCAGGGTGCTCATCCTAAAAAAATAGTCTTCCTTATATCTAGTATAAATCTACCCTCTTTTCATGTAAAACTAATTTCCTTTTCTTACCATAACAGGACCTGTTAAAAAAGTTTGTCCTAGTCCTTCTTGTAAACTCCCTTTAAATACTGAGAGGTCTCAGTATGGTCTCTTTGGAGGCCTCTCTTCTCAGGCCTTCATCATAGGACAAGTGAGAGGAGATGTGAGGATACCTCACTGCGGCGTGGGTTTTCGCTCTCCCCGGCTGCACGCGGCTCTTGGGAGCCTGGCTGTGGCGTAGCTTCCACGTGCTGCCGGGGTTTGCTGCCGCGGGTTCCCGGACACGGCTCCGTGTCTCGGGTGCGTGGGCTGGCCAACCGCTGTTACCGTGCGCTAGGGACCCGGCAAAGAGGAAGGAATTTGTCCATTTACTCCGTGCTTGGCAGGAACGGTTTATTGGTCACGTGGCGCGGTTCGATGGAAAGGCGCTACCGCTCCCGGCACTCGCATGGGAGAAAATGGCGTCTGACTGCCGGCGGGATAGGGCTTTATAGAGGGGCGGGGCGAGAGGATCCACGGCCTGCCGCCCAATAGGGGCGGTTGCCGTGGCAGTGACGCCAGCAACCGCGACCAACCAGAGAACCCCGCAGGGGCGGGCACCGAGCCGCGGGCTGAGCGGGATCGTGTGGCCAGCACGGGGTTTCCCGGGGCCGGACGGCAGGGTGGTCACAGGAGCGGCACAGGGGTAAGAGCCGGCAGCAGGCAACATGGGGCCAGAAACCGCGGGGGGGGAACAACGCGGGGGAAACGCGGGATTACAGGACTTATTTTAACATAAATTAAAAACCCTAATCTAAACCCAAACTCCGGGATGCAACATCTCCCCGCTTAATAAAATATAAAAAGAAAGCAGTGGTGTTGATGCAGTCTCTCAAGCGGTGGCCTCTTCTCCCAGTTTCTTCTGCTGCTGCAACTGCGGTGACTGCTACGCAGGTGGAGAGGGCCTGGAGATGATGCTGGTGCTGGTTCTTCTTAGGGTGTTTAGGGATAGGGAAACTGGGACAACTTTATTACAAACATGGGGATATGGGACACACACAGACTGGGGCTTTGGGGAAAAACATTTTTTTTTTTTTTTTTTTTTTTTTTTAAGGAGATTGTAGGGTCCTTTTTCTTTCGCGTCGCCTGCGGTTTGATGCAACCCCCCGATTGAAGGGGTCATCTGCCACACTCAAAGGCACCCTGATGTTCTGAACTACCACCTGCACAGTTACTTGATCAATCACAGCTCCCCTTAAGGTGCTGTGGCCTGCCTTACTTTTATCTTCACGCGAGGCAGGCGCGCGTTGTTTCTTCAGTTTTTTGGAGGAATGGGATCTCCCTCTCCCCCTCTCCCCCCCTCCGATTGTCCCTGGGGGTGCCCTGCCCAGAAACGGACATTGAACCACAAAATGTCCTCTTTGATTGCAGTGGAAGCACTGGCGTCTTGCTGGAGGCTGCTTCGGACCAGCGTTCTTTGGAGGCACGGCATCCAAGGCAGCAGTGTTCATGGATGCCGCTTCCAGGACAGACTTGTCCTGAACCTCCAATCCCTCTACATGCCTCTCATCTGTCGGCTCGACCCATTCCACGGAATCTGGAAAATGCTCATAAACCCACATCCCCCTGCTTCCCTCCCTCCCGGGTCTCCGGGAACCCTGGGACTGCAGAGGCAGGGGCTCCGATTCCACCCCCTCTCCTTTTCCCTCCCGCCCAGACGTCTGGGGCCCATGGGCACTTGGAGGTAGG
This sequence comes from Vidua macroura, assembly GCF_024509145.1. NCBI lineage: Eukaryota > Metazoa > Chordata > Aves > Passeriformes > Viduidae > Vidua > Vidua macroura. The sequence goes on from NC_071611.1 coordinate 50,544,095, forward strand.
GGTTCCCGTCCCCGCCCCTCTCCTCTTCCCTCCCGCCCGGCTCTCCGGGGCCCATGGGAAGATGGGGATAGGGGTTCCCGCTCCTCCCTCCCCCCTCTTCCCTCCCGCCCGGATCTCCGGGACCCATGGGAAGATGGGGACAGGGTACGGGCAATAGGACGGGGGCTGCCTCCCTCAGGCAGCGGGGTGGAGATGGCAGAGCTCTCCCAGGTGGAGGAGGGCAGATTCGATGACTCAGCAGGGACGACATGCAAAGGACTGGAGGGAACACTCACTCGAGGGGGAACAATGGGTGAGGGAGTAACCTGACCTCCCGAGGGGGCGGCGCCCACGCCCACAGGGAGGCAGGTGGGGGTTGGGTCAAAGGCGGGGACACCAGGAACAAAGAACAGAAAGGGGTTGTGGGAAGAAGAGACCCTGCCATGTGGCCGCCCTCCATCTTGGGAAGACAAAGGGATCGACCACGTGGCCTCGGCCTCCTCAGAGGAGCAAAGAAAGGGGTTTAAAGAAACAGAACTGCACGGGGGTAGCGCCGAAACTGGGATTTTCAACTGGGAACAAGGGATTGGAAAAGGGGTTTAGGGTCGTGGCCTCAGCGAATCGACCAATCTCGCTAAGGCGGGGACGCCGGGGTGGCTGGGGGGAGCCAGGCGCACGGTCCACATTTGTGGAGCTGCCCTGCGTCTCAGACTGACGGGGTGCCCCCCCTCGCCCACCCGGGTTAGGGGAAGAAGGGGTAGGAGAAGGGGATGGGGAAACAGATTCAGAGGGAGTAACAGATTTTCCGGATGGTTCTTTCCTTTCCCCAACCGAGTTTCGCGCGGGGTCTGATTTTACTACATCTGTGATCAACAAATGGAATTTAGGGAAGCAGTCATCTATAGAGGGATCCCTACTGATCCCCTCTGCTAGCCTTTTTCCCACTTGCTCCCAAAATTCTGGTTTGCGCGCGTCCTCGGTAGACAGACGGGGGAAAGCAAAGAACAACCACCGGACAAATTTCTTAACTAAATTTTTGGGGTAGGGGCCCTTCACCAAAAGGATTTCTTTAACTTGGGAATAAAATTCCTTTTGTTGGGCAGATAGCACGGTCCCCATGCTTCTTCCACCCAAACCACCTCACCCCTGGGGCAGTAAAAAAGAGAAAAAAAAAAGCAAAAAAACGCAGGCGACTCCAGCGGCTGCCGTTCGTGCTGCGCGCTGCACGTCCCAACCTCGGGAACACGGCCAGCCCTCCCCGTATTAGCTGGACACGTTTCCACGACTAATACTTACCAGACTGAAGTCTCTGCAAAGAAAAGCTGCTACCAGGGTCCGGGAGTCCCGGGAAGTGTTCTTTCTTCTGCCCTCCTGGCTGCGAAAGTTTGCACTTCCTGTCCCACGCGGGACACACTGTCTGGTCCCTCGTGGGCGACGGAGACTTCACTGACGTACTTTGGAGAGCCCCTGCTCTCGGTTTCCGTCCGGCACGGAGCTGTGGTCTGGCGCGGATCGCTGCCCGCTCTGGCTTGGCGGCGGCGCTCCCCCCTTGGCGGCAGCGCGGCCCCTGGCCGGCGGCGGCGGCTCCCGGCGCTGTTCCTGGAGCTCCGCGGTGAACCTCCGTCCACGCGATCAGCTCAGCGCTGGCCTCGGCCCCACGTTGGGCGCCAATTGCGGCGTGGGTTTTCGCTCTCCCCGGCTGCACGCGGCTCTTGGGAGCCCGGCTGTGGCGTAGCTTCCATGTGCTGCCGGGGTTTGCTGCCGCGGGTTCCCGGACACGGCTCCGTGTCTCGGGTGCGTGGGCTGGCCAACCACTGTTACCGTGCGCTAGGGACCCGGCAAAGAGGAAGGAATTTGTCCATTTACTCCGTGCTTGGCAGGAACGGTTTATTGGTCACGTGGCGCGGTTCGATGGAAAGGCGCTACCGCTCCCGGCACTCGCATGGGAGAAAATGGCGTCTGACTGCCGGCGGGATAGGGCTTTATAGAGGGGCGGGGCGAGAGGATCCACGGCCTGCCGCCCAATAGGGGCGGTTGCCGTGGCAGTGACGCCAGCAACCACGACCAACCAGAGAACCCCGCAGGGGCGGGCACCGAGCCGCGGGCTGAGCGGGATCGTGTGGCCAGCACGGGGTTTCCCGGGGCCGGACGGCAGGGTGGTCACAGGAGCGGCACAGGGGTAAGAGCCGGCAGCAGGCAACATGGGGCCAGAAACCGCGGGGGGGAACAACGCGGGGGAAACGCGGGATTACAGGACTTATTTTAACATAAATTAAAAACCCTAATCTAAACCCAAACTCCGGGATGCAACACCTCACATCACTTTTGTAGCTCTCCTCTGAACTCACTCCAGCAGTTCCATGTCCTTCCTGTGCTGGGACCGCAGAGCTGGATGCAGGGTTCCAGCTGGGCTCTCACCAGAGCAGAGCAGAGCAGAGCAGAGCAGAGCAGAGGGGCAGAATCCCCTCCCTCCCCTGCTGCCCACGCTGCTTTGGATGCAGCCCAGGACACGTTTGTCTTTCTGGGCTGGGAGTGCTCATGGCTGGGACATGTCCAGTCTCTCACCCACCAGCCTGTGTTAATAACTCCCCTCAATATGTGAAAAACACCATAGTGTAGTGGTTGTTGAATACCTCTTCTCCAACCCATCTAAACTGATACTTCATACACCTTCCACAATATTGGTGTCTAGACAGTAAGTCATGAGCAGCCACTGAGAAAAGACCTTTAAAACTACATGAAAGGAGGCTGTTTGGAGGTGGAATTGTTTTCTGCTCCCAAATAACAAGAGTTAGCATAAGAGGACACAGCCTCAAGTTGCACCAGGAAAATTTAAGCTTAGGTTTAGGATATTAGAAAAAACTTCATCACTTGTAAGGGTTTCTAAATATTGTAACAGCCTGACTCTAGAGGAGTCCCTGGAGTTATTTAAGACCTATAAATACGGCTCTTAGAGACACGGCTCAGTGGGTAGCTTGGCTGAGCAGTAAACTACTAAATTTATGGTTAGACTCAATGATCTTAAGGATCTTTTTCAATCTGAAGTATTCTATGATTTATTCTCTGATATTGTGCCTCACTACTCAGATCTGTGTGGTGTTTGATTAAGGCAGACAGCTAATCCTTGTGCTTTGCTTTCTTGAATGGCTGCCATTAGATACATCCTCTAGGAAAACTCACAGATTCAGCTCCTGACAGAGGTACTCTTATTTTTGTTTGAGTTCCTTTTCTGGACTCTTAGATATTGTGGAGAACAGCTACAGAAGACAGCTAATCAAATTTGAATAAAAAGGAAGAAGAATTTGGGACTTGGTTTTCTTTCAACTGTTTATCCATTGCTCAGTTATTTTGATAACCCCTGAGTTTGCTATTCATAGTCTGTTGACTAATAACAAAATATCACCAATTTTGGAAGCCTTTACTCTGCTTATTTCAATTTGGGAACAGTATCAACACATAAATGACATGTCAATATAATGAGCCAGAAATTAATCTTCAAAAGATTAAGAACAGGCACAATTTAATTCTTGTTTTGCCTTTTATTTTTTTTTCTCCTTGCATCTACTTCACAGAGGTATGACATAATCAATCCAGATATAAGCTGAGACGCTCATAAAATTACATACAAGCAAATAAGCAACGAGTATAGTTTTTTATTAATTTTACAATTTATTCTACTCAAAGAAATGAATTCCTTAGTTTGTTCACTTCTACTTAGTACATAAACTTCAAATGAATAGTTCTTGCCTAGTGAATTCTTGCATGCAACAATACTGAATATATATGTCTGTAACAATACAATCTAACTTTTAGTTATCTTTTTGCTAAAATAATTTGGAAACGAACTCATGAATCTTGTTGATTTAGACACCAGCTATTATCAGGTGCAACTGGCTATGTAATTTGAAATGCAGCTAAAGTGTTGTATTTTATTTTTGATTTTTCCCCATTTTCACCACCCAGAAGAACTGTCATCAGCACTAGATAGAAAATCTCTCATTTTGGTGACAATAAGGAGATCCATATTGCCTTGATGAAAGCAGACAGAGCATGTTTGCACTGAATATTAACCAGACAGCATCTGTGAAAAAGCTGTGGCAGGTGATACTTGATAAGAGTAAGCTAAGCCTAAAAATCATACCAGTCCCGGAGTGCAAGCTCAGCATAAGCTCTCATTTCAGGAATCCTTTTATGTTATGTTACACAGAACATGGATGCAGGGTGATCCACGCAGCCTCATATATTTAGCCTGATTGCTGTAATAGTGAGGACACTTTCTGTGTCACAGAAATTGTAATTTTTTAAAGACAGAACAGTTAAAGAAAGGTGGTAAATTTGCTCTTGGATACAGGGCAACACAATGTTACACAAACAATGTAAATCTATTTTGGTACCCTTTGTTGAAAAAACTGATCCTTTTGAGGATCTTCAGTCAAGGCCTCTGTCAATGCTGTGTGTGAAATAATCAAATAAACCATAAAATATTTAGATTTTCCCTAATTGTTTAGAGAGCTGGCCAATTGGAGAAGGGAACCAGCAGTTTTGGTGAGGGATTACTGTTCTTGCAAGAGGAAAATGACAAACACTGCTCCTCAAGATTCATTCTAGGAGGAGGTGGTCTTACCCAATGTTTTGAGACTGCAGAGAACAAAATCCTGGGGGAACAAGATCATCAATGTATAACATCTTCTTTAAACATAGTGCTTAACCGATAATCTCATTTAGAAAGAACCTCTCATTTTAGAATCTCAGAGCACTTTATATAGGTTAGCACCAGCACACCTTTTATGAATCCATTTCATACATTTTTGCAAAGTAGAACTGGAGAGGGTCAGTAAGTTACCTCAAGTGACTGAGAGAACAGATGAGAAAAAGCAGAAATAGGAACTAGAAATTTCTATCCTTACATTCTGATGTGAGGCCCAGGTAATAGCAGGCAGGGTTTGTATTCAGTATTACAATTACAGTTTTTTCAAAAGGATTCTGTAGTTTTAACCAGGTGAATTTTTTCATGATGAATGTTCAGTTTCTTAGGAAAATGGGATTTTCCATTTTAAAAGCCATGCAGATCAGCAGTGGAAATGTTTTCATGAAATAATTTTTATTTTGACTGGAATATGTTAAAAGGGAATGGCAGATTGGCTACTGCATGTCCTTATTTCCTTGTAAGACAGGTTTTTTTAATGATCTGACTCTCACTGCGAGATATGAAGCAACCTCAGAAATCAGGCATGATCTGCTTCTAACTTCTTCTGGAAGGGACACAGTTGTGTAAGACAGATGACATAATCTAATTTCTGAGAACTGTCATTAATGCAATACCATAAACACTGTTATGTATCTATGGATTGAAACTCTTTCTTAGTAGTAAAACTTAAAAATAAAAACTAAAATATAAATAAATATTTTATTTTAATAAACATTGTTTTTAGGAAATAGAATTGCTTTTCTTTTCTTCTTTCCATCGATAAATATCAGCTGTGTTTTTCTGAAATGATCATGTTACATGTTCCCACACTTCATATAATGAATTTTTACATGAACTGTAGATTTTTTTAAATCCTATATATTTCAGTTTAGGCTTCTGCTATAATCACTCTTGGTGTACTCTTTTCAGACATTATGTATTTTAATCTTCACTCATGCATCATTACAGAAGTCAGATTTATTTTATTCCATAATCACTCACATTTCAATTTATTCACCAAGATTTCATTACATCTTGTCTTTTTTATGCATTTCTGATGTATGCATATCATCTCACAGAGAATCTCACAGAGAAATACATTTAAAGGCTGCTACTCTAACATCAGTGAACTCACTTCTCCAGAATTTGACATCTTGACTAAGAATTCTGTCAGGTGTCACTGACTTCCAGATAGTTACAGAATTGATATTGATTTCAAAGCGCTGCTGACTTTAGGTTCTGACACCATCCGTCCTTATTAAAAAAAAATATTCCTAGTTGTTTTTTCTGATGTTTATCACAGCATGCTCTGTCTAAGGGAGTCTGATTATGAAATGGATTCAGATTGCTTGACGTAAATGGAACTTCCTGATTAACTGCTAAATTGTATCAGATATGGGTCACGGGGTTCTCTGCATCAAAGACCACCCCTTCGTTTTGCTGGCATGACCTTACCTGTTTTTAAAAGTCTATTTTTACCTAGAACAGTAGTGCAGAATGCACATCTATTGGGAATCTCTTGCAAACAGTCTTGGATAAAACAGGTCCACCTAACAGTATCTCATTTATAGGGCACATGCACACTGGTTGCCTCATTATTAAATATTCCCTGATTCTCTATTCAGGCAGTTATGAATTATAAAGATTACCTTGACTAGAACTTGAGTGTGAAACTGGTTGGGATCAGCAGTGTTACTTAGCACACCCACAGGGGTATAAAAAAGTATAAAAGCAACTTAAAGCTAGGGGAAAAAAAACCAAAAAACAAAAAAACAAACCAGTCCATACTGTTGAAACTATAATTTCAAATGCTATTGATGTGCAAGTTCTATTTTGTGCACACTGACTTGCATTTTCAAGGAGACCACCATAGTGAAGGTGTTGTAGTGAATGCCCAGTGATTGCTAACTGCCTGTTCAGGAGTGAAGAAGAAGACAAAGTTTTGAAGGGACAGAGACCACAGTGGGACAAAACCCCTATCTATATTGTTTTTTGACTAACTAGAAACAGGAGGCATGCAACATCTTGCAGGGCATATGTCATGTCATTGCCAAGGACTGTGACACTTTTGCTGCCATAGTGGCTTTAGATAATACATGTGGAGAGAGAAAAAGGGACTTGAGAGAATGAAAGGTTATCTAGTTCATTCTCTTTTCTCAAAAGCAGACACAACCACACCTAAATCACATATCCTGTGTTGTGACAGATTTTTAAGGTTTTTTTGGGAAAAATACAGAGATAATATTTTTAGTGATGACTTACTTTTTATGTAGTATGGGTGTGTGTTTTGTTAAAAAGTCACCTGCTCTGGAATGATATTAAGGTAAGGACAAGAAAGGTTTTCCTGAAACCTTTTGAAACATAACTGGGAGTGTAACAGCCCTTGATTTGCTTATCCTTTTGTCCTGGGGCGACAGGATCTCCTAATTTGTCTCAAAGCCAGAACACCTGTTTAAAAACTCCTGACTGCAATTGGCTGCAGGGGACTGAGGAGAACTCTGCGCCTTCCTATCACTGTGTTCATATATTCCATTCATTTCAAATGATGTAAAAACTTTATCATGGACTTTTGGAATTGAACATAAATGTGGTTCAAATGGCATTATATGAAACATATATGTGGTAGATAGGGACAGGCGAACGGAAGATCTCGGGATGTGACGGAAAGCTAGACCCTTCCCCCCTTCTTCCTGCTATAGTTAATCAATTACCCCTAAAGCATGCAGCCCCTCCTAACTCAGTAGTTTTCCACTCCTTACTAACCCCAACCAGACCCACCATCCCCTTCTGACGTAGTGAAGCCCCCTTGACTATTTAACCCCATGAGATAAGATAATAAACGCCATTTGACCATCCACCACATTGGTGTCTGTGCATGTCTGTGGCCCGAGTGACCTGGGGGAGGCCGGGTTGCCGTGCTGTGTCTTGAACCAGGTCGCCAGCCTTCTCATCAGAAGGCGACATATGGTGCCGAAACCCTAAGGTAGCGGGAATCTCCTGGACGAGAGACAGCGGCCAGAACAGCCAAGCTGATTCTAGGCGGGGGAGACGTCCCCGGACCAGCGAGCCACATGGAGGCCATCGTGAAGGTCGTAAGTTCGATTTATAAGCAGTGGGGAATTAAGTGTAAGCTCAAGGATTTTTACCTCGCTATTGCGAGACTCCTCGAGCTCGGGACGATTGAACGTCCCGTGGATATATTACACCCGGAGGTGTGGGGGAGATGTACGGCCGCATTAGCCGAGGAAACAAAGACCTCAGGCAGCGGAAAAAGCCTCAAGGCTTGGGGAAAAGTCAAGCGGGCTCTGCGCAAGGTGTTAGAGGAACAAGAAACATGGAGCGCGGCGAGCGCATGTTTATTAGCTACACCCAAACTGGGGGTAGGAGTGGCAACGCAAACCGCCCCCGATAGCGAGGTACCTGGGAGCGGGGACCCAGGGGGATCGGGCGCGTTCCCCCCCCTCCCCGAGCCCGAGCCCAACCCCCCCTGCGGGGCTTCCCGAAAAACTCGCGGACCCCCCGTCCGTTCCTTCACCGCGAATCGGCGACTCGGCGCCGGGGGCGCGGCAGCGCGCGCAGTCCGTTTGGGAGGAACTGGCTAGGGAAGCCAGAGACGCGGAGAGACGAGCGGCGGCGGCGCCACCGCCGCCGCCGCCGCCCTACCCCGCCGAACATGGCGCCAGCGACCGAGAAGATGGGCGGGGCGTGCATGCTCCCTGCGGGAAGACCCCGAATACCTGGATTCTCGCTAGTGCGCAGCCGCGAGGAAAGGAGGAGGAGGGGGGCGGTGGAGAGCGCATGCCCACTCAGGAGCCATGCTCAAAGCCACTACCATTTAAGGGAGAGACCTCCCCCTGCGGGCGGCAGGGCAAGCCCAGGGGGTGGGAAAGGCACCACCCCGAAGGGAGGGGGAGGGACGGGGCCGGAGCTGCACGAAAAAGCACCGGGACCCGGAAACGCGCTGGCACTCGACTTCTGGCTCTGAGTCGAGCTCCACCAGTTCCGACAGCTCGGGAGAGCTGACGGACGCTAATGGGGACTCAGAAACGGAAAAAGCGGAGCTAACGCGGTTTGAAACAAAACCAAATAAAGCCTTAAGCCACATCGAAAGGCAATCACAATGCGAACCAGCCCAGTTTACCGACTGGGCTAGAATAAAGATAGCTTGTGCAAAATGGGCTCCTTCAGGGGCAGTAAAAGCCTTCCCGGTGAGGATCACCGGACCCGAGGGAAACCAACAACGAGTATATAATCCGGTAAACCCCAAAGACGTACAGGCAATTGTCAAAGCAATCTCAGAGAAAGGGATCAACTCGGCTATGGTCTCCACCCTCGTGGACGGCCTCTTTGGTAATGATGACTTGCTCCCCTTTGATATCAAACAGATAAGTCGCATGATACTCGGTGGTGCAGGAATGATCGTGTTTAAACAGGAATGGGAGGACAATTGTACGAGGGCTCTAACCCAGGCTTCTGGGGTGGGGCAGCCACTGCATGGTTCGAGCCTATCCAGGCTGCTGGGGAAGCATGACAAGATGGTTACACCTCAGCAACAAGCCGCACTGATGCGGGCTGAGGAAGTCAGGGCCACCACTCGAGCTGCTAGGGAGGCTATTCGGGCTGCCTCTCTGGTTGTGGCCAAGCCGTCACCGTGGTCCACTATAAGACAGGCAGAGAGCGAAAGCTTCATGCAGTTCGTAGACCGCCTGCAGGCAGCAGTAGACTCCTCTACCCTGCCCGCAGAGGCAAAGGGTCCCGTGGTGGCAGACTGCTTGCGCCAGCAATGTAACTCCGTCACCAAAGACATCCTGCACTCCCTGCCAACCGGAGCCAGCCTAGCCGATATGATCAGGCACGTCGTAAGAGAAGAACACCTAACACCCATCCAGGCAGCCGTTCACACCCTAACCAGTGCCATGGCGTGCTTCAAGTGCGGTCAGGCAGGCCACATCGCCGTGAGCTGTCCCCAGCCGGCACCGCAGTCCGCGGCTGTGCCCCCATCTCAGGCACGCCCGAGAGGGCCCTGCTGGAGCTATGGGAAAAAGGGGCATTTCGCTAAGGACTGCAGGTCCCGGCCTCAGGGAAACGGGAAAGGGAGGGGGCGCACTGGCCGCACTCAGCCTCCTCCCGCTGCGAATGCGAAGCGGCTCATTTATGTCAACCCCCAGTGGGGAGGGGGGCCCTCATACCCCATGCCCCCACAGGAGGCAGCCAGCTTCGCACCCCCACCAGCGACACAATCGCAGAGCTTTGCAGCGCCACCAGCGGCACCGTCGTGTCCACCGCTGCCACAAGCCACGCTTGTGCCACAGGGCCAGCAGGGGACGCCCCAGAGCGGGACCCCTGGGTGGCCTTGGCCATGAAAATAGGGAAGGAACCCCTGAAGATGTGGGGGACATGCCGCCTTTATGGCAGTCAGGATCCCCACATCATAGGGCTTCAGTTCTGAGCGGACACGGGATCCGACTGCACAGTTTTCCCCCAAGCGCTTTGGCCTCAGCATTGGCAATGCAAAGAGGTCCCCCCAGTGAACGGAGTGGGAGGGCCATCCCGGGCGTGGAAAAGCACCCAGTTGGTGGCCATAACACTCCACACGAAAAAGGGGCCGGAACGGACAGTGGCAATCTACCCCTACATTCTACAAAGCTCTCCACCCCTGATAGGAAGGGACGTCCTCGCTATGTTAGGAGCCAGAATTACAAATTTATCCTGAGGGCCACTGCCGTACACCCACCGCTGCCAATCAGACTGACCTGGAAATCGCCAGACCCCATATGGGTCGAGCAGTGGCCCCTGTCAAAGCCTCGAATGGCAGCCTTGCTGGAACTGGTCAGCCGCGAGCTGCAGAAGGGTCACATAGAACCCTCCACCAGCCCGTGGAACACCCCTGTATTTGTAATCCCCAAAAGGTCCGGAGAGGGTCATCGCCTCATCCACGACCTGAGGGAAGTGAACAGGGCAATCCAACCCATGGGTCCGGTTCAGACACTGCTGCCCACGAACTCAGCCATCCCCAAAGGGCAGCCATGCGCAGTGCTGGACATCAAGGACTGCTTCTTTTCAATACCCCTGCACGCTGAGGACAAGGAACGGTTCGCCTTTTCCATCGTGTTCCCGAACGGCGAGCGACCTAACCTCCGCTTCCAATGGAAGGTGCTGCCGCAAGGTCTCGTGGATAGCCCGACCATATGCCAAATCACCGTGGACAGAGCACTGGCGCCAGTCCGACAGTCCTACCCCGCTGTGACCATCATTCAATACATGGACGACATCCTCGTTGCTGCACCATCAACGAGCCAGGTGGATCACCTGGTGACCGCGATCACGGAAACTCTCCAGGCCAATGGCTTTGAGATCGCGAACACGAATATCAAGAGAGGACCCTGCGTGACCTTCCTGGGAGTGGGGATCATGGACTCCTACGTGACGCCTCCCAAGGTGAAGGTCCGCCGAGACATCAAGACGCTCCATGACGTGCAGCGCCTTGTGGGTTCTCTGCAGTGGCTCCGCAACGTCATCCTGGTTCCACCCGAGGTCATGGAACCCCTATATGACCTCCTGAAAGGAAAGCACCCCTGGGACCCCAAGGAGCTGACGCCACAAGCAGCAAGCTCCCTCGACTTCATCGAGCACCAGATGTCTACTGGCACGCTTGCCAGGTGGGACCCAGATGTGCCACTCGATCTGTATGTCCACTTCACACAAAAGGGAGGAGTGGGAGCACTAGCCCAAGGACCTTCCGAAAAGTCCCGGCCGATCCAATGGGTGGTCCTCGGAAGACCAACTCGAGCGTTTTCCCCGGGAGTTGAATGCATCGCCAACCTCATCATGAAAGGCAGGAGACTCGCTCTGAGACACCTGGGAACCGAGCCGACAAGAATCCACCTCCCCTTTCGCAAGCGGCCAACCATGGAGTCGACCTCAATATCGGAGCACCTGGCCCTTGCTCTCACCGGCTTCGGAGGAGAAATCTCCTACGCCACCAGGCCACCTTGGACTCAGCTGCTGACCATCGTCGATATAAACGTGCCGCCAAAGGTCATGGACCGACCGCAGCCGGGACCGACGGTCTTCACAGACGCTTCCTCCACGACTTCTACTGCAGCGGCAGTGTGGCAGGAAGGAGAGCGATGGCGTTGCGTCAAAACAGGTGATCCCACACTGTCAGTGCAACAACTGGAAGCAGCAGCAGTGGCCTTGGCGTGCGGACTCTTCCAAGACGAACACCTCAACATCGTAACAGACTCTATATTCGTGGCAAAGCTTTGCCTGGCCATGTCAGGATCAGGCGTGTCGACGTCAGCAGCGGCCTCAATGCTGGAGGAGGCACTCTCCTCGCGACGGGGCACCGTGTCTGTCATCCACGTCAACAGCCACAACCCAGTCAAGGGCTTCTTCCAGACCGGCAACGACAAGGCGGATGCCGCAGCAAAGGGAGTGTGGACGCTGCAGGAAGCTCGGCAGCTGCACGAGTCGCTCCACATCGGAGCCAAAGCACTGGCGAGGAGATGCGGGATCTCGACCGTGGACGCAAAACATGTAGTGGCCACTTGCCCTCACTGCCAGAAGTCGCCCCTATGGACCAGTGGGGTCAACCCAAGAGGTCTCAAGGCCTCGGAAATCTGGCAGTCGGACTTCACCTTATGTCAACTGCTAAAGCCCCGAGCATGGATTGCAGTGACAGTGGACACTTACAGCGGAGCGATCGTAGCCACACAACACCCCAAAGCTAACTCTAAGGCCACAATGCAGCACTGGCTGACAGCTATGGCATGGCTTGGTATCCCCAAGCAAATCAAAACTGACAACGGTTCCAATTTCATTTCCAAACCAGTGCAAGAATTCGCCTCGAAATGGGGCATCACCTTAGTACAAGGTATCCCGTATAACAGTACCGGGCAAGCCATAGTTGAGCGAGCAAACCAGACCCTGAAAGCTAAGCTAGAAGTATTGGCAAAGGCAGAGGGCTTTACCAATTCCGTTCCCCCAGGAGACCAAGCGCGTATACTGGCAACAGCTTTGCTAGCGCTGAATCAGTTCCCTAGAGGAGATGAGGCAGACAGTGCGGTTCGAAAGCACTGGGCCACTCGAGCCCTAGAGGAGGGCCCACAGGTTGTAATCAAAAATGAACTGGGCGAATGGGAACGGGGCTGGAGACTGGTACTCATGGGACGGGGGTATGCGGCGGTTAAAAAAGAGGGCAAGATCAAGTGGTGCCCACTTAAATCGATCAAGCCAGACCTTCAGAATGAGACTAACGAGAATTGCGAGTTTCTCTTTACAGGACATGCTCGTGGGTCGTCCCCGTAACACGTACATCCCGGTTCCAGAGAAAAGCGACGAACCACCAAAACGCCAGACAGCACCCAAGAATCCTACACCGGGTCCTGTACCACTCAGACGAGGAGGTGTACCACATCTTCGAGGAGCCTGGCCGACTCCACAAAAGAGAAATAATAACGGGAGTGACTGTCACAATGCTGCTCGGCCTGGGAGCAGCTGGCACAGCCACAGGTGTCTCGGCCCTCGCGACCCAACACCAAGGGCTTGCTCAGCTGCAAATGACCATCGATGAGGACCTGCAGAGGATCGAGAAATCCATCTCCTTTCTAGAGAAATCAGTTTCCTCGCTTTCGGAAGTGGTCTTACAGAACAGGCGGGGACTGGACCTCTTGTTCATGCAGCAAGGAGGTCTGTGTGCCACCTTGAAGGAGGAATGCTGCTTCTATGCGGACCACACAGGAGTCGTTAAAGACTCCATGGCAGAACTCCGAGATAGACTGGCTCAAAGAAAGAGAGACAGGGAAACCCAACAGAGCTGGTTCGAGTCCTGGTTCAACCAATCACCATGGCTCACCACTCTAATTTCCACCCTAGTAGGTCCGCTAGCGATACTGCTTTTAACCTTCACATTCGGACCTTGCCTGCTAAACAGGCTGGTCTCATTTGTTCAAGCTCGCCTAGAACGGACCAACATCCTGTTCATAGGCCGGCAACAAATGCTGTGAACCAAAAACCGAGGACGCTGCCAGTCGCAGAGGTTCTCCAAACTTCCCTTGCGAAGATTACTCAGGTTTACCAAAAAACCCTTTTCCCTTATCACATTACAACTTTATACCTCACCTTAGTGCCTATGTTTATAACTACCTCATTCATTAGTAAAAAAGGGGGGGGGAGATGTGGTAGATAGGGACAGGCGAATGGAAGATCTCGTGATGTGACGGAAAGCTAGACCCTTCCCCCCTTCTTCCTGTTATAGTTAATCAATTACCCCTAAAGCATGCAGCCCCTCCTAACTCAGTAGTTTTCCACTCCTTACTAACCCCAACCAGACCCACCATCCCCTTTTGACGTAGTGAAGCCCCCTTGACTATTTAACCCCATGAGATAAGATAATAAACGCCATTTGACCATCCACCACATTGGTGTCTGTGCATGTCTGTGGCCCGAGTGACCTGGGGGAGGCCGGGTTGCCGTGCTGTGTCTTGAACCAGGTCGCCAGCCTTCTCATCAGAAGGCGACACATATATAAGAAACAGATTCACACACTGTCCAAGTCTACAAATGCACCATATTTGGGTCTTCACAACTGGTACTCAATGCCTGCACTAGTAGCAAAAAGTCAGCTCTCAAAACCCAGGGCTGCTGCTCTTTCCCAGCCTCATGTGAAGGCAGTGCCATGACTGTGGTCCTCTCCTAGCACTGCCTTCTCACAGAACCAAACAAGAAGGGGCTATATTTCTTTAAAACTCTGTAGTTACTCTGCTGATGTATCCTCAGAGAGCATTTTGCATGTTATTTCTGGAGAATTTAGAAATAATGGAAACTATAATGAAGTTGTGAGCCTAAGCGAGCTCTCCAAGAAAACTGAGATAAACACAGAAAATATATTCCTAGCCAAATAGACATGATTTTATTGGAGGACAGTAAGAAACAGGACACAGAACAGGTACACTGGCTTTCATAACTCACGCATTCAGTGTGACCAGAGTAATTCTGCACAATTCATACCACTTGGCACAGGACTGAACAACTGTATAAGTTTCAGAATAATTAACTTGATCAGTACAGCTTTTCAATGCTCTTTTTCATTCTTTCATAGAAAGTCACTCTCTAACCCCAAGTACCTTCTCCAGGATTTTATGTGCCTTTTCAATTACATAAAATAGAGAAAATATCTCTTAGTAGGCAAAATATTGCCATTATAGATTTGACAAATATGAGCTGTTTCGATCAGTATCAAGATTAATTCTAAACAGATTATCTTTGCGTATTTCTCCCATTTCTCAGGGTATTTCATAACTTTTGGATAGCCTGGCTTTATTTGTCTTGCCTTAATTCATTTTTCCCCATGGCATAGTTGCGAACTATTTTTGAAGGTGTTTAGCAATTACTCTTCCCCATGTTTTCAGCTAATTAAATTTGCAGCATGTTACACTGATTGACAGGACCAGAAAATCAACCCCAAGGATTTGCTGACAAAAAAGGCCAGAGTGGTGGGTGTAATTTTGCAGTCTTTCTTCCTCTTTTAGTAGTGAAGGAATTTTCACCACTGTACTAATTATATTATCATCCTGATACAAACTTCAATAGGGCATTTTTAGTCCTACTGCCTGGAATTTAGAGGATTCATCTTTTTTAATAATACAAGAGTGATAGAAAATCAGATGAGAGATTGTACATGATTTTGTCTCCCACGTTGCACAAAGTGACCGAAACTGCCAATCCACAAAGAACTTACGGTTTCTGGTGGGATTTCAGGCTAAATTGGAATTTTTTTTTCCCTTGCACTTCCACATAGATTAATAAGGCCCTTGCTGTTCATGATGTGCTGCTTTGGTCATGATTAGCACCATTACCCACTCTCAGAAAACTCTGTTATGTTTATGAGATTATGGGATGAATCAGAATACAAGATGGGGGTCTGGACAGTAAGAGACATGAAGAGTACCCACATCTGCCAACCTCGGTCTCCTTGTGCAGTCAGTGACTATTGAAGTAGTTTTACCTTAGGTGCTGGTACTTAATTTTCTAGGTGAAAAAATTTACTGTGCTCACAAGTTATCCTGATGTATCTTTTCCCAGATAACAGCAGCAAGTATATTTGCAATTCTGTGCACAAGTTTTTATACTTTTATAAAATGCAAGAAAACTTTGAAATTCTGTGGGGAAGAAGGAGCTACACAATTTATTATCTGGTTTTACTGGTCTCTGCTCCTCAGGATCATGCCACAGCTTCCCCACTATTCTTTTTTTTTTGCTGGTCCTGACTGCGCACTTGGCATGCGCACGAGCCAACTTGAGTCATTTCAGTGATCTTAATTACTCACAAACCTACTCACACAGACTTTCCCTGCTCTCCTTAGCCTGTCTGGTCCTGTGGTAGGGCATGTAAGAATCTTTTCACTCATCTGTACCTAAGAGAAAAAAAAATAAAACCTTTATCCTGCAATATCAGTCTTGTCAAAATTATCCACTCACCGGCTGCACTTCAGTTGGAGAGCTTTGGTGAGTGGGACTCAGTCCCAGTGCTCCTGGCACCTCTTACTTACTCACTCGCAGTGCCTTTTCTAAACAGCGACAATGCTGAGAAAAAAAGACCACTGCTTTCAGATCTGAACTGGCTTCCAATAATCTCCTGAGTGAATGAACAACTCAACTTGTCAAGACATGAACCCTTTGGTAAGCAACACCTGGAAGATGACATTTCCTCACCCTGTCATTGGTAAGAATGCTTTGATCACGGTTTCTGTAAATGGCCTTCCAAGCTGTAGGTGAGTCACCTCAGGTATCTCCTAGAGCTTGTGCTCATTCACTTTCCAGACAGACTGCAGGTCCTCTGTGTTTAAATGTTCTTAAAAGATATTATTTATTATTAATGGTGTAAAAGCTATGTTACTGACTCTGCACTGCTTGGGTTATTTTATAAACAATTTATTTTGGTGGCACCAAAACAGGCAATTCACATCCATTCAGCCTATTTAAATGTGATTATAAGACATATCTGCACAGTTATGTATCTGCATCTTTGCTCTCACAGAATTCAGTAATAAAGTTTTCACTAATCATAGTAAAAAATTTGAACGAATTACAGGGACATTATAGACTATTGAATACAAATAGTGCTAGATTCTATTCCAGTATAGTTTGCTATATTTTTAAAATGGATTCAAGGAAGTTCCTTGTTCTGAATAGCAAAAGAGAAAAAAAATTATTTTGCGGTGTTTTAGCTCTGCATCCTTTTGCATTATTGTAGGTCTGTTAAGTGTTGCTTTGATGTTTGATATGTGCAGGTTTTTATCACAATCTGGATACTTCTGTCATTTAAAGTTACTATGATCCCACGGTGTTACAGAAAATAATTTCATTATAAGAGTTTTTAATGAAACATAACAAAGCAAACAGAATTTCAAAAAGTCAGAGAGGATTGCATTACAACAACAGAACTGTATTTCAATAAATACGAAAACCAACAACTGCTGTTCTCTTTAACATTTTGAAAATTTCATTTTATTTATGTCTGAGCACAAAATTACTTTTATGTTACTTCAGAAGTAATTTTCAGCTTAAACGTGTCTGTGTTTTGTGGCATAATTTATGACTATGTTCACAGATATGATTGTTTTTATTAAGATAATTTTTCAATTTCCTTTTTTTAATGAAAAAAGGAAAGGTACTAAGTGATTACAGAAAGATTTATTTCTCCTTAAATCTTTTTCTCTTAACATAAACATTTACTCCATAATATAAATAGACTCATAATATAGACTCATGAAATAAACCCAATACTTCTATAAAAGAACCTAAAATGACAAAATAATCATATAGTTTGGGCTTTATGGAATCAAAATATTCAAGAACTTAACATATATTGAAAATCAAGTTTGCCTCATCATCCTCATACATGATACTGAAAGATATTTGCTTGTTTTCCTCCTACCGCATTGCAAATCAAGAAGGTAATGGTGAGGAAAAGAAATTATAGAGCAGATGAAAAAGACTTCCTCTCAGAGGTCTGAGAATCACTTTAAGAGGAGATTCACACCACAGACAGGAATCACCAAAATCCAGTGGTGGGTGAATACAGGGGAAGGAGATGCTTACACAGTTTACTGCTACTGTAGGAAGTACAATTAAATGCACAAAACCCTTTGTCTGGAGTTCTAGCAGCAATCTAGCTCCACTGAGAAGCATAACAATGCCATTGCACTGCATATGCAGAGATCCTTTACTACTCCTGGGCATGTACAAAAATCTTTAATGTTTTTTATATTTACTATATCACGAGCCTACCCTCTTAGCCCCCGAATCACCAGGACAGCCCAGATATACGGGGCCTTGAGGGAAGGCATGTCAGGAGATGGGCACAGGTACAAAAAAGGCTCCAATTCCCGATGTGGTTCTCCAAGCTGGTTTAATCCATGAGATGGAGGGGAAAAGAGACCAAACAGGAAGGGTCATGGCCTTATCTAGGCTCTGGACAGGGAGGGCTTTCTGGCTCTCCGCCAACACCAGGGGAGAAGGAAGGAAGGGACCCTGTTTATCTGATTCCAGTCACGGGGCCCCTGAAAGGGAGGAAAGTATAGCCCGACCGCACTGTAACAACTATATTTATATAGTAAATATATATATATAGATAGATATCCATATATATGTATGTATGTATACATGCATATATATATAGATATATAAAATAGATACATGTAAGCATATACATGCTATGCTGCAGTTCTCACGAGGTTATCTTGAGACCATGGTATGATACTTCACTCTTTTGCAAATTGATTGCAGCATGGTTATAACAGAGTGGCTGCTTCTTTCAAACTGGAGCCCTTTCAATTTTTTTTCAGCATGTGCTTTCTCTGATACCAAGACAATAAAAGTCTCTGAATTTTACTGTCTGACTCCTTCATTTTTCAGTGAGACCGGTCTTTACTTTAACTCCTTCATATTAATATACCAACAAGAAATGCAAGTATCCAAAACATTTAAGTGAAGTTACTGTTTTATAAACCTAGTGGTAAATGAACATAAGAATGTTTTCAGTCTCCTCCCAAGGATCTCAGTTTAAATCACCATGAAGATAGTACCAATGAGTAACACATGGGAGCTCCAAAAGAACATTGTTTTTCAAAGCATTTAACTTATTTAAGCATTTAACTCTCAGGCTTTCAGACCTTCTTTTCCTAAAGTTCCTTTGCCCTCACCACACCACACAACAACCATCTGCCAACATACCCTAACATCTTCTGGCAGAGTCCATGTACATCTCTGAAAAATTTCATGGAATAGTAGTTCTGGAGATTTTGTTCCTCTTAGTCCATTATGTAAGACATTGAGAATGCATCTCTCTGAACTGAATATTATCCTCACCGAGGCATTTAGGTCACAATTTGCCTTTTGATACATGCAAGATTGCACTTGTTCCCAATAATAGCAATGTGGGCTACTATCAGAAGGTAAAAGGTACGTTAAAGTATTTTAAGTAATAAAAGATAATTGCTAGTGTCCATACAGTTTTATGTTCAGTATGTGAAAAGAAAGATGAGGCTGTGAAAGAAGAAATACACTAGCACAGATCCTACTGTTACTGTTTAGCATGTGGATTTCATCCTGTGTGAACATGGGAATTCTAAATTGTAGGACTTGGCAGGGCAATTATTGTCACAAATTGCTGTCACATTTCTTTATTGGGTTTTATGTTTAACTTCTGTTGTATGCAAGGTTATGTTTCACTGAGTTTGGGGCCTCAGCCTGCATTATAAAATATAACCAATTCACCCACTTACATGCATGAAAGTAGAAGACTGCTAAAAACTGGCACAGGCTTCATATTCCTTTACTGTGAAAGAAAGAAAATCCCAAATCTCTCATTTTCTTACAGTGTTGCATCCCGGGTTTGGGTTCAGATTAGGGGTTCTGATTAGTCAGACTGGCTGGTTAGTCAACCAGTTCTGTGTATGCCTGTGCACCCCCCCTGTTTCCCCCCCCACAGTGGTCTGCTCCAGGTCACTTACCATTGGAGCATCACCATGCCGGTCCTGTAACCATCCCCCTGTCCACTCCAGAGAGTTCGGTGTCTGTTACCCCGTTCCCGCAACCCCGTTCGCCCCGGAGCCCCGTGTCCACGCCCATCGCGTCCCCATTGATTACCCCAGTCCACATCACTCCCCCATAGCCTGCCCCCATTGGGCAAGGGGGGCTTCCACCTCCCTTGGCCTGCCCCCTATAAAACCCCATGCCTTCCTTTGTTCGGAGCCATTTTGTCCACATGGACGCTGGGGATGGCCACGGTTCTCCGTTGCAGCTCCCCGCGGCAAATAAAAGCTCTCCAGCTAGCCACGTGGGCAAAGTGGACAATTCCTTCCCTCTTTGTCTCGCCGCAGCTGCTGGAGTTCAATAGTCAGAATTACAGATGATCTTTCACTGATCCTTTGCATACCATCTCTGTTTCAGGTGTATTAGTCACCTCTTCCTTATGGTTTTAAATTCAGAAGTATGTTCAGTGACTGCTGTCGCCTCCACTCAGAGTCCGCCCGAATGACCCGGCTAGAGGGGCATGACTAGCAGCAGCAGGCACTCCCTTGGGATCCCTTGGGTTTTCCAGGAGTGCCTCTGGAGGAGCAACGGACAGCTTTCCATTGAAGAAGAGGCTGACTCTTGTTGGGGGTAAAAATCCAGAAGTTTATTGGGAGCTCTCACGAGCCCAACTACTCCCACGAACACCAACCAGCAAGAGCCCTGAGAGGGCCTCGGCAACAGTTTATAAATGGGGGAGTGGAAAGAGGAGGGGAAAGCTCAACATCCAATGGGATACACTTGGGGAGTGGCTCTTGATATGAGGGGCAGGGATTACAGCATATCAGGGGAGGTTAGGGGAGGGACCCCTGGCCCCTACCCAATCACTCGACGCCCTTGATGGAAGCTTCCAGACTGCTGGGATGGGACGTCGAGCGATGGACAAGACACCAGGGAGGGGACACAGGAATGACTCATCGGTTATGCTGAGTCAGGGGGTAGGCTCAGGGAGGATTGACATGGGTGAAACCATAGGGCTAAGGAGAGGGTACAGGAACAAACCATTCATTAAACAAAGGACTAACATAGGGATAACCAAACGCAATACAAGTGACTGGGTCAATCTATCTTGA
This sequence comes from Vidua macroura, assembly GCF_024509145.1. Taxonomy (NCBI): domain Eukaryota; kingdom Metazoa; phylum Chordata; class Aves; order Passeriformes; family Viduidae; genus Vidua; species Vidua macroura. Next base: position 50,564,912 of record NC_071611.1, read on the forward strand.
CACAAGCCCATTGATTGAAGATACTGTGATTAACACTTCTGCAAAATAAATACACAGTGCTCAAAAAAGTAATTTGGGCTTAGAATACTTAGAGGTTTTTTAAATTTTCAGCATATTTCAGGGAGACAAACACAGACAGAGAGTTGAAGATAGGCAGACACTGCTCAAACACTTTTTTTTTTTCTGACAGCTGAACAAAAATGTCACTGGATGTGTTAGATGGCTTTTCTGAACTAAATTTGCACTGTTATATGCAGAGCAGAAGGAAATACTTCAAAATTATTAAACTGGAATATTTTTACACACAGGAAGGTCTGAAAACAAAACTACTTGCTTTTCTGTATTTAAATGTTGCTTTTTCTGTATTTAAATGTTCTTCCACACTGACCATTAAGTTCCCTTTATTGAGTACTTTTAAAAACAGTTGTAGTATACCTTTGTTTCCACAAGCGTATATTGATGTAATGTTTTATTTCTGTATTCAAGTTGTGACAGCCCTTGCCTTTTGATCCAGTTAACTGAGTCATACTGTTACAAAACTCCAAGGAGAGGAAAATGTCAGCCCCATAAACTTAGAAATAACAGGATTGCACTCTTTTTCTTTGAAGAACATACTTCTCTTTCAACTGTATTACTTACTTAATATTTTATCGGTTCAAAATGAAAGGAAAAAAAAAGATTTTGAATTCCACTGGGTGATATATTTAGGAAGCGCTACATACATATAGCTTATAGCAGTTTTCCAGATATATGTGCCCTGTGCGTAAGAACTGAACAGACGAATATTCTTCATTTTACTTATCCTAACCATATGGTCTCTTTATATAGAATAAGAGGAAGAAACTAAAACTTTTGCTCATGTATCATTTAGGCAAAACTGGGGAGGGTTACTGAGTATCAGCTGGTATACAGAGGACCTTAAACAGGAGTGTCTAAGAATTATGTGACAATCCTCTGCCTGGAAGTGAGGATGGTGGCCTGGGGAATGCAAGTTTCTTTCAAGACCTTTAATCACATCAAGTGCTCAAAATCATAACCATTCCATTCTACTTACTCCTGAGAGCAGCAACACAGACTATCCCAAGGGATATGCAATTCCAAAACCAGACTACACATACAAGCAAGGATGTTTGGAAGATTTGGTAGTTTTCCTTTGTTTAAAGTTCTACCTAATCACATGCAGAAATTTACAGTTGGACAGAGGCAGCATTTTGCAAGAAAGTACCTCAAAATGGGGTTGTTCTGTGCAAATTCATAATTAAATGCCTGCATGTGAAGCAGAAATTTGATATCATGGCACATTTTGAGAAAAGGGGAACAGAAAGAAACCCAAACAAAGGCATTAATGAATTTGGAGCAGAAGTTGAAAAAAAGCAAAGAATAGAAACAAGCTACAAGAAAGGTGCAGAGCAGTAGAAATTCGGGGTGTATAGTGAAATCCAGTCAATGGCAGATATTCACTTTAATAATCATAAAGGTGTTTTGGAACACTCACCCTGACAAGTGCATCCCTCTCACCTGAATTGAAACTAACAGAAGCAGCCTCATTGCTAATCTGATGTACTAAAGCCTGATTCATGCTTTGGTGATCTTTGCAATTTCTCCTGACAATAATTTTCCTTTTATTTTTTTAATCCCTTTGCTATTAGATGTTTCATAATTGAAAGGATAATTTTCTTTTTAAAATGTGTGGGTTTGTATAGAATCATTACCAAGTAGTTTTAGAAACAAGCAGAACAAGGATTTCCCTGAAAGCTCTTGCACCTTTTCTATCCCTTCAGAACTCAAATTTTTTTTGTTTTATAATTTTGTATTGGTTTGGCACAGTGCGATTTCTGTATTTTTAATGTGCACAAAAAAAAAAAAGATGTGATTTGTAGTTGGTTTGTTTTTCCTAAAGACAGCTTTTGAAGGATTTCTCCTGATATGAAGCCATAACGTAAAAGTGGCAAAAAATTGAACACTACAGACAAGAGCTCTCTGGGATAAAAATAAATGTTTGGAAGAGAGAAATAACATTTGAAAAGAGTGAGGAACTAAAATAATAGTTTCCTAGTGCCATTTGAGTTGACTTGACATGTTATGTCTTGAGCTTTTCAAGTAGGAAACCTATGCATTCAAGTACAGAAAGGGTGACAAAATGCAGTTGGTGGACTCAGTTGTATCTTAGGACTGAAACATAATTTCAAAACTAGCACACCAGCATTTAAAAATCAGGAGTATCCTCAGCCATTTAAATAATGCACATGTCTTAAGGGACATGTCATATGGCTGTCCCAAAGATCTCTACAAAGCCTGAAATCCAGTGTTTTCCTTCACATGCCTTTCTGGACTGAAAAGTTAAAGTAACAACTGCTTAATAAAATTATTCTGGGAAGAGCACAATATAATTGATGCTTACTTAATGCAGGTTTAATGCAGAATTAACCCTTTTACTAGCTTTTCTTCTCTTAGATCTGTGGTAGGTTACAGTACACCCAACAATGAAGGAGAAAAGGCTTAAACAACAAAAGTTCTTTTAAGATTTTCACGATGTCACCTTGCATGGACTACATTAACTCTTTCCCTAGCGCTCAGCTGGCTTCTGCATCTATTCTCATTAACAGCTGTCATAGCTGTGTGCCATAGTTTTGCAGCTGCTCTTTAAAGAAGAAAGATAGCTTTGTTTTATTTCCAGATCTAGACTATATTGTTATTTCTCTTTTGTAGTAGTTTGCCTTTGCTATAGCTGTTCATATGAGGTATTTAAAACTGCAAAATGTTATAAACAGAGATGCTTTTTAAGGTAAGAGGTTCTGGACTCTACAGATGAAAATATAAACATAAAAATATCAAATTTAATTATGGATTTCTGCTCCTTTTCATGTTTTCGAGTCTCATACAGTCACCAGACAAGAGCAGACGCTCCTGATTAGACAAGATTTGAATCACGGATCCTGTGGACTACATGTGATATGCTCTGTAACCTATGACCTTATAAAATATTTATATGGTAAGTATAGGGAGATATGTGTTCACTTAGGAACTAAAAATGGAAATAAAATTCCAATTTGCTATTCCCAGGTACTTTGTGCACTAAAAGTTATTTTAAGTCATTATTTTGCATGGTGTGTGAGTAAACAACTAAAAGGCATTTACAGTTGAAAAGAAGAGATAGCTAGTCATCTAAAAGTAGGTGTAGTCAATGTTTGAGCTGGCCCAGGATGGTTAGCTCTTCATCATGGCACCAGCAGCTCTACTCTATGAAAAAAAAAAGAAAAGTTCATACTTTTCCCCACAAGGCCATAAATTCCTGAGTCAGTATTTTTATACTGAGTCAGTCTGTGTCTTCTTGCAGATAATTTTCGATATAACTTGATACAAATGCAGTTCTCATTTATGTATTTTAGTGAATGAAAACTTCCTAAAGCTAGAGACGTACAAATGTAGACTATAACAAATAAGTTTAAATACAGCCATGCTGCATGTAGGTGTACAAGCATAAGTAACTCCACTTGGAGGTCTGATCATCCAACCAAAAGCATAGTTATCATTAAAGCAAATTACAAGCTTTTGAAACATAAATGACACATTTGTCTTCAGAGTACATTTCCTTCATTTATTTTGACTATCTTTTTCCTTGAGCTCTTTTTGCTGTTGAAAAGATTAAAAAAATGGAGGAAATTATTTCTGCCATGTAGTAATCCAACATCAATGGAATTTGGTCAACTCTGGCTGATAAATTTAGCAACAATAACTTGGTCATATACCACAGAGGTTTCTATTTGTCTGTCCTAATTGAAATGTAGCAACTGCCTTACTGTTTAATATTCTGTAGGATATTCTTATAGACTGCCGGTACTGGGCCTTGTAGTCTGGAGCAGAGATGACTGAGAGGGGATCTCATTAATGCCTACAAATGTCTTAAAGGCAGGTACCAAGATGGTGGTGCCACATTCCTTTCAGTGATGCGCAGAGACAGAATGAGGAAAAATGGCTATAAACTAAAACAGAAGAAGATCCACATCAACATGAGGAAGAATTTCTTTACACCGAAGGTGGCAGAGCACTGGGACAGGCTGCTCAGGGAAGTTGTGGAGTCTCACTGTCTGGAGACATTCCAAACTCACCTGGAATTGAGTAACTCCTGTGTAACCTGCTCTAGGTGACCCTGCCTTGGTGGGGGTGGGGGTGGGGGGGGGGGGGGGTTGGATGGGATGATCTCCAGAGATTTCTCCCAACCCTAACAATCCTGTGATTCACACATATCCATGCAATATGCACAATGTACTGTAGTACAAACTAGTTAACTTCATCAGAGCTGATTTCATATTTGTTTTCTCATTTTTAATCTCAAAATATTAAAATGCAGCAATAGCTCTTGTATTCATTTAAAATGTAAAAGAAATTAAAGCACCAGTTAGCCTAAATAATAGGAAAAAAGCCATAAAACTTATAATTTGGTTATTTCAATATAGAAGCTACATAAAATGTTCTTGAGAGGAACGAGCTAATTTTCCTTTCATAGTTAACTCTACCACTGAAAACAAAGTACATGGTTAATAACCCAGCTTTCAGTTCCCATGTAACTGCAAACTCCCCTTTACTTCAGAGAATATTTAGCTTTTTTGAAACTAGTCCAGAAGTCATGGAAACCACTGACATCAGTAAGTTCTGACTCTTTCATTCTGTTTTGTCCTGTTTTCTGGTCTCAGTTCTGCAACTGTTGTTGTGTGGATGATTCAAGCTATCTGCTTGTGTGATGCGTCAATGAACACAGTGGGTCACAGAAGTGCATTACTTTATTTTAAATATGTATTTTAACAGAGTATTTTCAAAGGATGACTGTAATACCAGGAGTATCATCCTGCTTGATAACTAAGTGAAATCACATACAACAGGATTATATGGTTGATTTTGGAGGGAAATGTACCACAGGGCTTTTTTCTTATTTTAGTGCTACATATAAACATGAGAGAATCAGCAGGTAGAGACTGGATGAAGATTTGATATTCAGGATGCTTAAAATTAGTAGCGTGCTGGCAACATTTTTAAATAACTAGCATGTGATATGGCAGGTGTGATTTAGGTTCAGAATACATTATTTCCCAAGACATCCACTGCAACAACAACAATAGTTTTCATAGATTGTTGGGGTTTTTTTACAATTTTATAATAGAAATAAAAAAACTATGTAGAAAATCCCCTGTAATTTAGAGTGGTAATTCATTAAAAATATTAGTAATAGGAAAAAGGCCAAATGTGATTTGAATTTGGAGATCAGATAATCAGACTGTGTTTATATTTAGGTCTGTGCTTAATTTTAAAACATAGTAAATAAATAATTTATAGTAAAAATAAAAATAATTAAAAAAAAAGAGAATTCATACGCCAGTTAGATTGAAAACTTTATGATACAACAGGAGAAGAGTGTAAAAGTGGAGAGGGAAGATATTAGGAGGAAGTTTGTTTTTTTTTTTTTTACTGTGAGGGTTGTGAAACACTGAAACAAGCTGCCCAGAGAAGCTGCAGATGCCCCAAATCTGGCAGTGTTCAAAGACAGGTTGGATTACGCCTTGGGCAACCTGCTAGTGAGAGGTATCCCTGCCCATGGCAGGGAGGTTTGGACCAGATGGTCTTTAAGGTCCCTTCTAATCTCTTAACTTTCTATGATTTTGTGATGCTATATGACTGCCTAGTTTGTAAAAAAGATGCTTGTACATCTAATTAGTTCTAATATAAACTGTCTTAAATTACTTTAGATTACAGAAACTATTCTTATAAAGACAATAATCTGTCATTTGTCATTTAAGCATATCATTTAGCATAATAGTGCCTGTCAAAGACAAAGGCACAGACTTGCTCATTTATTAGAGCATTGTGTCCTCTGTCATGTTTTGCACAACTTCTTTTTTTTTCATTGTATATTCTTGCAGTTTTGTTTTCTTTGTCATTTTGTCTGAGAGCTGGATTTAATTCCCACTGACAAAAATGTAAGGACATTTACTGACTTCTGAAGGAATTGACTAGGATCCCATTCTGTTTCCTCTACTATCTTACTCTTTTGACCACCTAAGCCACAGGTCAATGCCCCAAATCTGCATTCTCAAATAACCTTCTTTTTCTTTATTTATTTTTTCTTTTGTCTTATAATTCCATTTTTTAATGTGAAAACTAAACTAAATAGCTTAACTGCTTATCTATTACGGTCTAAAAATCATGTTTTTATTTACTCCACTCACCATTACTCCACTCATGGTTCTTTTCAAAGGAAATAATCACAAGATTTAAAATATTTTATATGTACAAATCCTTCTTGACCCCATTGGCTTAAAAAATGCCTTCTGTGAATGTATTTTACTTTTCATTCTGATACTGCAATTTAAATTTTTCTTAGATTTTAGTTTACTTTTCCTTTCTTTGTTTTACTTTCCCAAACTGTATTTTGTCCCTTCCTTTTGAAATAATCAAAATAATATCATATCACATCATTAATATAATTAATATAATATAATATCCTTTTATATTATTTACATAAGGCATGTGTGGATATTAGATATTCCTTCCTATGGTTTCAAGACACAAACTGATGAGTAATGATAAAGTATTATGTTGTTGCAAAATGTGGACTATGTCAAAGTTGTCTTAGAATGGGATGTTTCTTATACACTTTAAGCTGGCTAAGTAAAACTTTCCTAATCAGCAAGAATGGATATTTGATCAGGGGAAAAAACCAGTTAGCATCCCTTAGTCAAATACATCCTGAAAGTAGTAAACACAGTAAATCAAGATGTTGTTCTTTGTCTATGTATACATTGCTAACTTGGCAAAAGACTTAAGGGCCATGTATTCCTTAGCAGAACTATCTTCATTATAATACCAAAAATCACATCTACAGGTCAAAAAGACACCTCTCCAGGTAAGGATCTTTCCCTTGGGCATGAGTATAAGTCAGTTGTGATTACAAAAGTTACATGGAAACTACCAACCAATCAAAACAGAAGGACTGCACTTGGAAAGTTACTAACCCTGAAATTCTGAATATAAATAATGGAAGTCCTGTTGATATGTTTGAGTAATGGAAAATCACAGAGCACCTAGGCTTGAACAAATCTGAAATAAATAATCAATGCCTATCTAGAGTGTGTAACTACTGGCTTGTTGCATGCTGGATAATTAATGCAATATTGCACACAACAATGCTATCAACAAAAGATGCAGTGCCCAATCTCTTCCCTTTTCCATATGAGTCAAAGTAATTGGCAAGATAATTTTTAAACATACTGCATACTATTAGCATAGTAATGATAATGTAACCCTAATTATTTCAGTGTTTCTGTATTGCAGAGGAATGATCCACCAGTTGTACCTGCTTTGCACACCCCTTCTGCACGGCAAAGGTGCTTGTGGTGGGTCTGCCCCAGGAGGGGCTGTTCACTCCCTCTTGCTTTCTGGGTTTGCTGTGTTAGAGAGGTAAGATATTGCTGGACCCAAAACAGCCTCTTTTCATGGTGCCCCATGACAGAAGTGAATCCACCAAGAACCTTGAGCTTCCTTCTCTTTGGAAATGGAGAACACTGTTCCATGCTACAGCAAGTTTTCTAATAGTCCATTCCTATTTTCTTATACATCTCAGAATCCTAGGTATTAAGCAATAGCACAGGCTCAAAATCCAAGGCTTTTCAGGGAAAATTGTTGAGGGAAAGTGAGTTGATTCCTATTAAGTGGAAGAAATACGGAGCTTGAGTTATAAATGGTCCCAAGAATTATTAATCTTGATAGCATTTTAGGAGAGAAGAGCAACTGTTCCCCTTTCTAAATTAATTTTAGTACCATTTCTTAGGGTCAGTTTCAGATTCCCACAGTCTTAGATGTAAAATTTCTGGTGCTGCATGTATTCATGAATTCATGAATTGTATGACGAAAATACTTTCTCCATGACTTCTAGGCATTTGCTTGATATTGAGAAGCTTGGAGTATGCAAACATACAGGAGCAAATTTTTGCCCTGCTGTTGTGCTGTACTGAAAAGCCTCACCTAATGCCCCTCATGACAGCTCCCAGCACGTCACTGGAGTGCATTCCCAGCTGAACAACCATTTGAACTGTGGCCTACCACAGCCTCTTGTGCTTTGGGTGACAGACAGCACTAATCACGAACAGCAGTGCTGCAGCAAAGCTGTTTACCTCTCTGCAGCACTGATGCCCTAAGCCCTGACAATGTGTTGCATACTCCCACTGTATGGGAAAGATCATGCAGCCATGCAGGGCATGGATGAAGGAACAATTTGTGTTCAGCCTTGTCATTGCAGGAATCTGTAGGGGACTGGGAAGAGCATCTCCATGTACCAGAAGCGACTGAACCAGGCCTGATCACTGACAGTTCAGTTTTATCTCCCGAATCATGTCTTAGATTTCATGATACCCTTCTACAAGCCTGAAATAAGCTCATCAACAAACAGAAATATTTAAAATTAAACAAAAAAGCTAATATTTTTATTAAAAGGATGACAAAATCCTCCCTCCCCTCCCTCCCTCCCTCCCTCCCTCCCTCCCTCCCTCCCTTCCTTCCTTCCTTCCTTCCTTCCTTCCTTCCTTCCTTCCTTCCTTCCTTCCTTCCTTCCTTCCTTCCTTCCTTCCTTCCTTCCTTCCTTCCTTCCTTCCTTCCTTCCTTCCTTCCTTCCTTCCTTCCTTCCTTCCTTCCTTCCTTCCTTCCTTCCTTCCTTCCTTCCTTCCGCAACTTCCTTCCGCAACTTCCTTCCGCAACTTCCTTCCGCAACTTCCTTCCGCAACTTCCTTCCGCAACTTCCTTCCTTCCTTCCTTCCGCAACTTCCTTCCTTCCGCAACTTCCTTCCTTCCTTCCTTCCGCAACTCCCTTCCTTCCTTCCGCAACTTCCTTCCGCAACTTCCTTCCGCAACTTCCTTCCGCAACTTCCTTCCGCAACTTCCTTCCTTCCGCAACTTCCTTCCTTCCGCAACTTCCTTCCTTCCGCAACTTCCTTCCTTCCTTCCGCAACTTCCTTCCGCAACTTCCTTCCGCAACTTCCTTCCTTCCGCAACTTCCTTCCTTCCTTCCGCAACTTCCTTCCTTCCTTCCTTCCGCAACTTCCTTCCTTCCTTCCGCAACTTCCTTTCTTCCGCAACTTACTTCCTTCCTTCCGCAACTTCCTTCCGCAACTTCTTTCCTTCCTTCCTTCCGCAACTTCCTTCCTTCCGCAACTTCCTTCCTTCCTTCCGCAACTTCCTTCCGCAACTTCCTTCCTTCTGCAACTTCCTTCCGCAACTTCCTCCTTTCCTTTCCTTTCCTTTCCTTTCCTTTCCTTTCCTTTCCTTTCCTTTCCTTTCCTTTCCTTTCCTTTCCTTTCCTTTCCTTTCCTTTCCTTTCCTTTCCTTTCCTTTCCTTTCCTTTCCTTTCCTTTCCTTTCCTTTCCTTTCCTTTCCTTTCCTTTCCTTTCCTTCCCTTCCCTTCCCTTCCCTTCCCTTCCCTTCCCTTCCCTTCCCTTCCCTTCCCTTCCCTTCCCTTCCCTTCCCTTCCCTTCCCTTCCCTTCCCTTCCCTTCCCTTCCCTTCCCTTCCCTTCCCTTCCCTTCCCTTCCCTTCCCTTCCCTTCCCTTCCCTTCCCTTCCCTTCCCTTCCCTTCCCTTCCCTTCCCTTCCCTTCCCTTCCCTTCCCTTCCCTTCCCTTCCCTTCCCTTCCCTTCCCTTCCCTTCCCTTCCCTTCCCTTCCCTTCCCTTCCCTTCCCTTCCCTTCCCTTCCCTTCCCTTCCCTTCCCTTCCCTTCCCTTCCCTTCCCTTCCCTTCCCTTCCCTTCCCTTCCCTTCCCTTCCCTTCCCTTCCCTCCCTCTCCTTCCTCCCTCTCCTTCCTCTCCTTCCTTCCTCTCCTTCCTCTCCTTCTATTCTCTTTTTCTTTTCTTTTTCATTTTTTCCATTCTGTTTTGTTCCAAAACTTCAAGTCAGCTCTGTGTTATCTTAACAAGCATGGCCATTTTATGTTGCTTCAGCATACCATGTCTAAATTACTTTTTTAAAATAGGAAACATTAATAATATTGCTTCTAACAATAAGACAAGTCCTTATAATCTCACTGCTCTCAACATGGTACATTTTGATTTTTAAAGCAAGATATTACAATGTCTATTTTACCATTGTGAAAAAGAGAAATTTTGAAGAATTTTTAATTTCAAACCTGGTGTCTGCATGTCTGCATGTAATTAATTTTCCCACTTCAAAGAAAAACATTCAAAATAGATATTATGAGAAGAAAACATGAAAATTTACTAGGGCCTGATCTAACAAAAAATTTAATTGGTAGGATTCTATTGACCAACTCCTCCAAGCCATCAGACCTTTACTGTACAATTTTACAGTTCTTTGAATAACACTTAATGAACATGAACTGCTTAAAACATTTATCATAACAGATTCATTGTGTAACTTGCACTACACACTGTAATTGTGGATTAATCTTATGTGGGTTCTGCTCACACCTGGAAGACATACTGCAGCATGTTTATCCCACACTTTCCTCTTCAGAGAGTTTTGACACAGCTGCTACTATCTTCCCTTGTCTGCTGGAAGTTTGAGTACAGACAGGGTGGAGAGTTATTTATCTGCTTTTCAAATGTTTGGTTCATATACAGATAGATCCTTCCCCAGAGAAAAAAATAGAAAGAACCCATTTCATTTCTATTACCAGAAGGCTGGATCACAATATACTTTTTGCAAAACTATGTGGCAAATATTTGGTCAGTTTTGATAGTTCTCGTGTTATCTTCTCAGAACTGAGAATACAAAGAGAGAAAGCCTCACTTAAGGTCTCTACTGAGGCATGGGATGGTTCATAAATAGTTTAGTGAGAGCTTAACATGATTTATCTTTAGGAAAAAATGTGGAGGAATTAAAGGTATGAAAAAGATGCACTTAAAATCTGGTGTTTATTTTGAAAATCTTTGTTGCACTATGCAGATGTTCATAACTAGTGCAATGTCCAAATGAACCTGCATCTCACATATTTCTCTACCCTCTTCTTTAATACCTGATACAATAGGTAAAATGCAGTATTTACAAACAGGTTCTTTCCTAGCTAAGTAATACTAATGGCCTATTCAGGTGTCTCATCTGAAATTACTAGTTTCATGCTGTTCATGCATGTGCAGATTCATGTGTTAAAGAGAAGGATGTGTTTCTGTCATGGTTTGACACTAGTGCAATACGAGTGTCCCCATGAAAATACATGTTCCCCAAATAAGTGCTGTGAGATGTGACCAGGAACAGAGCAGAGCAGGCTCAAGCTTAAAAACAAAGGAAATAAAACTTTATTAAGCTACTACTATGATAAAAGACACACACACTGAATCCAGAATGAAAACCTTCCAAAACATTCCTCCTCCCCCCACCACCCAAACTCCAACAAACCACAGTGAGACACAACTTGGACTCTCAATCAAGTTACCACCCTTCAGATAATCAATATTCAGTCCATCAGGGGAGAGAGGAGTCTCTCTTGCACCACAGACCACCCAGGACACAAAATTGCCACCTTTTGTGTTTCCATGTCACACATGGCACTGCCCAGAGAAAATCTGGCATGGTGACACTCTCCTTTCCATGTCACAGTGCTCTCATCACCGTGCATAGACCAAGACTGCTCATAGGGCTCCTTTAAGGATGCTTTGCCAAGGACCAAAAGAACCACAGTTCAGCTTCTCATTTTTGGGACAACAGTCACCCCATTTCTCCTCCCCTGGGGCCGAGGGTCTTCTACGTCCTGAAGACAGAGGACACCACCACACCCTCCTCAACTTTTCTCTGTTCACTCCACTCCTGCACTTGCAGTTGCTGAAGCAGGTCACTCCCACTCCTTCATTCTCTTGGCCCAGGACATTGCATCCCCCTAAAAAAAAAAAAAATGCAGTCTCTGTGTTGCAGGAGAGATTGGTTCAGTCTATGGCTATACAAGAAAAGTCCAGCCAAGGTCACTCCATCATCTCCTCCCACCTAGGATTTCTTCTTCTAACATCTCAGATTAGAAGACTCAGACTGTCTTTCTTCTCTTTCAAATCAATATTCCACAAAGCTTTCATTTCCCAGGAAAGGGTTAAAAGTCTCGGACTCCCCAGACGGCTGAAATCGCGGCCCGGCTGGGCACCTTCCCCCCTTTCTCCTTCTCCTCTGCCAGCGTACTGCCAGCACAGTCTCTGTCTCTTTCACTCTCTCTCCCTCTCCGGGGCAGGGGGGGAACAGAGACATCTCAGATTTCTCCACCCTTCTGTCCGCAGGAGCCGGCCTGGTTCCAGTCCCTTCACACCCTGGGCCTACCTCTCTTAGGCTGCATGGCTTCCCCTCCCCCACCCAGCCTGTGGCTGGGCTGGGGAGCTCTGCACTGCACTCTGACCAGAACCAAAGAGAAAGTTCCCCTGGAAGTTCTTGCTTTTAACCCCCTGTGTTCTCAGAGGCATGTCCATGCCTTCAGTGGTCACTCCAGGTGCCAATATCCAAACCTGACCACTGATTGGTTTGACCCCAACTTCCTGAGAAAATTCACTTTTATGTCAAACCATGAGAGTTTCTGACACAGATTTCTTTCCAAGTGTGTACTACACTTCTTAATAACTCAAGTGCCTGAAACAACTGCCTTTCTGGAGGCAATTTCCTGACAGTGGGAGGATTCATGTGGTGGCATACATGAAAACAAGCTGGTAGCAGAATTAGGTCCTGGGGAAAAAACCTGACTCTCTTCCTGCAGGTATAAAGGGGATTTGCTAATTGGCAATCAGTTGACTGAAGTAAATTATGTTCAGCAACAATGCATGGCCCACAATGAGAAAAAAATTGGAGCAATGCTGAATAAGCAGGTAAAGCACTTGTGTCAGTTAAAAAAAAAAAAAAAAAAAAAAAGTTTTTTCCATTAACACCAAGAAAACTACCGAGAAGAATGTGTGCTTATGCACATATATTTGCATTTAGAATTTCCTAATGGAAGAATTTACTAGTCAGCCTTTCCTGAAAAAGTTTGATTGCCAGCATTGGAGTGATTTTTGAAAATAATAAAACATCCTGTTTTTTAGTCTTCCATTTATCACCCTTTCTTCAGTTACACTGCTGAAAACAACTAAGAGATCCAGGGCTGCAAGAAAAAACAAATGAAAATAACAAATAGAAATCTCTTAGAAAAGAAGAGAGGAAAAACAGACAGTAAATTTAAAACAAAAACTAAAAATATTAACCTTTTTTTTAATAGCTGCACCCCTTTTTGATATAACCCCATCAGAAATGTTTCTAGATCACTAACATTTACCATCTTTTCACAGAGAGAACAGACTGTCTAAGGAGATATCATCGGCAATAGCAAACATCCCCTACACCAGGGTAACCAAAAAAGGCACATGTGTGTGAAAAAGGCACATGTGTGTGAAAAAGTGGTGTAGTTTGTGGATTTCTCCTCTCTTGGGGTTCCTATAGGTCAGGGTGACCCCATGAGAGATCCGAAAAGAGTCTTTGTTTCCCTAGCCCGAACGTTGCCAAAGAAGGAGTGTGGAATGCTTCCAGTTGCTTTTTCAAGGTTGTTTATTTCTTCTTACCTATAATATTTTCTCTCTGACCTGCCAAGCTCTGGCTAGCAAGGAGGCCATAACATTCTGTGTGCCCTCTCGGGCAGTGTTTACATTTTATATCAAAAGTTAGGTATACTATGTTTACAATTTATTACCAATACCTAACATTTATGTTGGACAGTGGGTCCTTACCTTAAACCAATAGAAAAGTGTCACTATCACAGCAAGACATGGGGGACAAGAAGAACAAGAAGGTCAGGACACGCCCAAATCCCTCCATCTTGTCCCCGGAACCTCTTATCTTAAAAACCCCAAAATTCTATTTTTCCACCCTGCGTTAGTTTAAATATCACACTACTCAAACCCTTGTGACTTGCAATTCCTCATACGGAATTGGCAGTTTTCCATGGGCTAAAATCGAAGCCACAGATGTTTTTGACTTCTTGCCAGGGTCTCTGAGACCTCTGCTAGGTTCTTGAGACAGCCAGGGCAGCCAGAGGGACTATAGACTCCCACAGTAGTGTTTTTTAAAGAGAAAAATGAAGAGCCTGGAGACCTTTAGAAGTATTAGTGAAAAACAAACAAACAAGCAAACAACAACAAAACACATTAAAAAAAAAAAGGCAAAGTCAGGTTGGGAAAGGAAATACTTCTGAGGAAATGACAAGGTGTTGAAAAGAAGAAAGGAAACTTTTGCTATATAAGTTTTAAAAGTCTAAATTTTGTATTTTTGAAGAAATATCTTTACAAAATGCCTTCTAGCTAGGTCTTTTAATCTCATTCTTTTCAAAGGTAATTTCTCATTATAATGTTAGATTTAATTTTAATCATTCAGTAAAATTTTATGCATATGGAATATGTGAATAATAACTGTATTTTATTAAGATTACTTAGTGTAGCAGAAGCCATATCAATCATTTAGATAGGAAAATGTCAGAGATGATGCCTTTTTTTTTCTTTCCACCATTGCTCAAAGTACTGACATAAAGCCACAAAATATACTGAGTTGGAAGGGACCCACAAGCTACATCAAATTCAGCTCCTGGCCCTGCACAACACCATCCCCAGGAGTCACAGCATGTGCCTGAGAGCATTGTCCAAATGCCCCTTGATCTCTGTCAGGCCTGGTGCTGTTACCACTTCCCTGGGGAGCCTGTCCCAGTGCCCTCTGGGTGAAGAACTTTTTCCTGATATCCAGCCTAAACCTCCCTCCACATAAGTCATGCCATTCCCTCAAGTCTTGTCACTGTCACCCCAGAGAAGAGATCAGTGCCTGCCCCTCCTCCTCCCTTCACGAGGAAGTTGTAACTGCAATGAGGTCTCCCCTCAGTCTCCTCTTCTCCGGGCTGAACAGACCAAGTGACCTGAGCCACTCCTCACATGGCTTCCTCTCAAGGTCCTTCACCATCTTCACTGCCCTCCTTTGGACACTCCTGTAGCATCCCATGAATGCTTCCACCTCAGTCAATTCCCAAGTCCTTGGTCCTGGCAACGGCAGTAACTTTTTACCATAGAGTCAGTCCTCCTGGTGGGAAAAACAGACTCCCAAACGGACTTCTGTGCCACAACTTCCCCTGGCTTCTCCTTTCCCGGTCCCCTCACTGGATTGGTATCCCTGGTGGCCACCCCCCTTTCTCTGGAGACTAAACCCCTCTGCCCTGCCCTTAGCTCCACCCCCCACCTCTTCCCCTTCTTAAGCTGCCTTCTCCACATGGTTGCCTTCTTTTCCTCGCTGGGTCCCCCTCAGCCACATGTGACATACTTTGCTGGAATAAAACCTTACAAAAAGAGCCTTTCTTGCCTCTATCACTGAAGCTAGCTGTGGTGAGTGTTGAGTGTGGGTCTGACTGCATTGCCTGAAGGTTAACTCAGCTGTATTGCAGCACCCAAAACTGCCCTCAGGACTTGAGGTGAGGCTGCCCCAGTGCAGAGCAGAGCGGGACAGTCCCCTCCTTTGCCCAGCTGTGATGCTGTGCCTGATGCCCCCCAGGACAAGGGTGGCCCTCCTGGCTGACAGGGCACTGCTGACTTGTATTCAATTCACCATGAACCAGGACCCCTAGGTCACTGGCACTTTTCCTTGTTAAACTTCACACAGCTGGTAATTCCCTAGCCCTCTGATTTGTGGAGGTCTCTCTGCAGGGCCTCCCTGCCTTTCAGGGAGTCAACAGCTCCCCCAAATGTTGTCAACAGCTCCTCCTTAGTGTCTTTAGGAAACTTACTTAGTACTTCCCTTTGAGTCTTGCATCCAAAACATCCTAAGATGATTTCCTCTTTTTAAAGTGCGGTGGCTCAGATGAGACATCCCTACTTACAGACCCCAGTTTTTGTTTGTTTTCAGAGACATACTTTTACAAAATAGTAATTCATGTCCAGCCTGTTATTTAACTCTTCAGATCACTTCCTCATAGCTGTTTCTCCACAAGTTTTCTTCCTTCCAGAATTTGATTTACTTGTTTTATATTGAAATTCATGCTTATTTCACAACAGTTTCTAGTTATTCTTCCTATTAAATAGAGTTCCTTCCTATTTAATACTCTCGAAGTCACTGACTGGTAATTGTGATCTCATACAACAATCTAATCTGTCTTCATGATATTCACTTCCATGTCAAACCACGACACTAGCACACTTCATAAATGCCATGTACAGCCTGTCCTGAGAAGAATGAAATATTCTCCACTTTATTCTCACTTTGCAACTTTTTTTATTCTGTTTTTCTCTGTCTTTGGCAGCTCCCCTCAGATAAGGAGGTTTCCATCTTCACTTTCTCAAAGAAATACTGCAAAGTTTTATGCAGCTTAAAAATTCGTATTTCTTGGAAGACTCTGGGCAAAATATCGAGCAATCTTTCTCATATCACAACAAATAATTTTACATTTAACAAAACCTCATACACTTCTTCCCTGCGCAACTTTGAAGTCACACGACCTTAAGATTTTTCCAGTCCTCTTTGGGACACCTCAGCTACTCTGTGAATATCCCAAATCCTGCTACACTGCAAATATGTCACATTACTATATGATCTCAGCTACAGCCATGGAGGAATTTTTTTTTTTTTTTTTTTTTTTTTTTTTTTTTGTAATAGTAAAATACCATTTATGGAAGGACATGATGCATTTCAATGCATGCAAGCGTGTTTGTTATCTATTATTCCAGTTAGAAGAAAGACTTTAACATCCTTTACCTGACTAAGTTCTCTTTGACCTTCATAGAACAGACTGCCTGTAGATGATTAGAAAACTCTCTAGAAGTAAAGCCCAGAAAACATGCACAAATGATGAGAGGTTGTCCTGACTTCACAGCTTTTCAAAGGGAATAAACAAAAATACAAGCAAACATTTTTCCAATTTGTGATTTTCAGTAGATAAAGAGAAAATGCTCATCATTCTAATTTCCTCCTGCTGGGGAAGCAATGTAAAAATAATATATTAACATGCAAGGGCCAACAGGGTTAAGCTGCTCAAACATTGCCATTGATTGCTTCCCTTTTCCCATGTGCTTACTTCTTCTCACTCAGCTGGTACTAAGTAGCACTTCTTTGCAGTTATCCTGTAAAAGTTTGTTCCCCTGAGAATGTCTTGGAGCCTTTGCTGTTGAAACAATAATTCAAAGGAAGTGAAGTATTTGACTAATCAGCAGCAAGAGTCTGTAGGGGTCCAAAGCTGAATGACAAATGCCAATATCCACTTAAGTTTTGTTGAATCAACAAGCCAATGTGCTGATACCAATCCATCATCTTGTCACCAATTTTCCTTGCAGTGTCAGAAGCCTGACAATTGAAAAAAAAAAATTGTAATTACTATACAGCACTCAGCAGTGATTGCAAGCACATGATAAATAGGTTCTTTTGCTTTTCCTCTCCAGCACCTGATGTCTTGTGTTCTTATTTGTGCATTTTCTGAGGCTGCTGTAGATTCCACTCTAAATTTAGAGAGAGTAAAATGTACCATAAATACATATAGTTTAGATTTTAATTACAGTTAATTAAAGTTAAACTTTATGGCAAATTTAGAGAAGCAGAAGGCAAAATTTGGAGTGATATAACTCCAAACAGTGAGCTATTCCTCTGGTTTTTCACTGGTAATAGTCCTGACCCAATTTTGTGAACACAGTCTCAGAACAGGAAACAAATCAAAGCAAAAGTGGGCTTTTGGGAACTCTGTCACAGTTTTCCAGCTCCAAACCCAACAACAGAACACTGACACCTGCACACTTGGAATATAAATATTGCTACAATAATAAAATAGCTAGATTCACTGCTTAGACTTGGTAAAATCCTTGCTAATGTTTAACTGCACAAATTTTGCTAGCTAATAAAATCTATCCCTGATAAAATCTGTCCTTTCTCCTTTTTTTTCCCCCCTAAAGAAATTGAGTGCCTTGGGACCACCACACAAGAAAGCATTTTCTTTGAATGTTTGCTCATACTTTGCATTCTAAACTCCTGCTGGATTTGCTCCTCAGGTCTGAAAGGCTAGATATTAGCAACATGAATACTGTACAAATAGAACTTTTCTATTTATTATTTTTTTTTTCAGAAGCTATTAGATAGCATTAGCACAGGGCAAGAAGTAAAACAACAACATGTGGTTCATGTGATTGTTCTCTAGACAGCACCTAAACAGCTAAGTACAGTCAATACCCACAAGTTGTTAAGTAACAAATTGTTCTATACTATCCTCAGAGGAAACCTGCCATTCTGCAGCTTATGAACATTTAGTTTCAGCCTTCTTCATTAAAGGTCAGCGTTGTCTCTCTATATGGAGTTCAAACTAAATGTAGTTCAAAAGGAAAAAAGTGAGGTGAAAAAGGAGGCTGATTTTTTCACAAATGAAAATGCCATTGTAAAATTGATTTTCTAAATATCTTTTTCCATTGGTATCCCAGACTTTGTGCAAGGACTGGTGGTATATGCATTTAAAACACATTTTTGGAGGACTGAGGGCCCTTATGCAATCATTGTCATAAATGAATTCAGTAAAAGTTACATATTTGTTGTGCCCCCATGTTCATTCCAATTGTACCCCCCTTGTTATTTCTCCCGCTGTGAATGCCTCTCCCTGTTAATTCCAGTTGTGCCCTGGTTGTAATACACCACCCTGTTTGCTGCTTCTATATGTCTCCCCATGTCCCTTCTAACTGTACCCTTGTTGTAATACCCCCCTGGTTGTTATATGCTCCCCCATGTTCACTACGGTTGCATAATACCCCCCTGTTACCCCTTGTTAAATCCCTTTATTGTTACCCTCATTCAGTCCCTCGGGAATTGCCTTCGCTGCTCCCAAAATGGCGGCCGGAAACAGCCTCGGCAATATGCAAATGAGGTAAAGCAGAACAGAATCCACCAAAAGGGCCTAAAAACACCAAACCAACGTGGAAATTCGAGGAACCAAGTGACTAGACCTAGTGGGAAGAGTCCCCCCATGCCATCAGTCGAGTTCTGGAGGTCACCACCACCTGAAGGTAGCCAGACCGAGATGAGGACCCTAGTCTACGAGCCACTAGTCGTCTTCCTAGGCACGCCCTCGAGGACGGAAGCCCCAGTTCTGCTGTGAAGCACAACTCTTCACCTCCTCCTCTGCGTCGCCGAAGGGAGCAGCAGCGGTGTGTGCGACCCCTCGGGCCCCCACCCAGAGTGGATCACCTAATAAAGGCCTTTTGGAAGGAGCTGGTCTCCTGGCCCTTAATTTACATCAATCATGGCTAATGCTGCTGTTGATTTGGTATTCTTCTTGATCTATTGAATTGAAACAGCTAAGCAATTGTACATTCTTAACTTATTTATACATTTTTGTTCTGGCTGAATGGAGAATTTTAATGTAAGAATTACATTAAAAGTCTTGCTAGCTAGCAGGAATACAAACCGAGGTGTGGATTCTAGGCATTGAGTGTTTTGGATTTTATCAAGAAATTATCAAGACAGCATAAAAGATTTCCTAGTCTCTTTCAAACATCTGAAAACTATAACAATAAGCAGGATTTACTTTTAAATACATAATAGTACATACATACATACATTTAAATATCCACTATGAGCATATTATAGCTGAAAAAAGAAATCCTCCATTCTAAACTCGTGATAGTTGTGTCATTGTTGCAAAGACAGTATCACAGTTGGATACTAGAAATGTTCTACTGTTTTCTGAACTTCAGCTTAAAAATTTCAAGAGCCAAACAAATACACAAGTAAAAAAAGGAAAATTCTAGCTACTGAGGTATATGTTTTTACTTACTACTCGAAGAAAAAAGACAGCAAAAAAAAAAGAAAGCTAATATTACTACTGCTTTACAGTTTGTCTTGTTTTACAGGAACTATTGAATAGGATCACAGATGGAATAAATAAACATGGTTATAGCTGAACTCATTAATATTTTGCATCTACTAGAGTTACAGAGACTTATGGATTTAAAATTGAAGCTAAGATACAAGATTTAAAACTTTCCTTACTGTATTTAACCCTGCAATGAAATTTTGTAATACCTTCTCCTCAATAATCTTTCTAATTAATTATAAATAAGTACTTTAAAAATATATGCTCTCTATATAGATGGAGAATTTGTATCATGATTAAAAACTACAGAATCAAACTTTCATTTTTAGTGCCTATCTTGAAGCCATGCAGGAATTTTCTGCTTGTCAGTGTACTTCCAAATATCACTTATAAATTTAACACGAAGGCAAGACGTGAGCACAGCTGACACACAGCACAAGGAGCTAGAAAAGGGCTAAAAGTCATTAGCCTGCAAGTCAAATACCCAAGTACTAAAGCAGAAAAGACCACCATATTTCTTCATGTCACTCTGGTAGTCTGCTTTGCCAGCCCACACCTGTCAGTTCACTTTTTTCCTCTCTAAGGCACCAGTCTGTCCAAAATCATGATGCCTCACTGTTGCATCTTAAATGCATGCTACCCTGGTTTTCAGTGCTTCATTTTCATATAAAACTTCTGCATTTTCTTTTCTCCTTTTCCTGCCTCTCGTCCTTCTTCCCTGTTTTCTTTCCTTGAAGGAGAGCTGTTGCTACCACATTGCTCTTTGTTTTTTTTCCAGCCTCTCTGTGTAGGCAGCCAGGGTGTGATTTTATGCATGTTTCCTGGAACACAGGGTGACTGGCATGGTCAGCAAAGGGCAGAATAATTTCAGTAGGTTCAAATCCCAACCCCTGTGTCTTCCTTGCCATTTTATTGAATAAATGCACTATGCTATAATTGCGTTTTTGGTGGGTAAAGCATTGTCTTTCTAAAGTAGTGAAAAGAAGAAAGAGAATATAGCAGTAAACAGTGACCTGCCCTTGCCAGAAGACAAGTGCTAGCCTCTTGCTAATTTTGTGACATAGAACAAGGAAATAAAATTCCTCTCCTGTTGGTATTCCCAAGTGTCTTATTGTTATTATACGGACTAGCACACTGGTTTTAAAGAACATATTTTTTGTGTTGTTGTTCTTTGGGGTTTTTTAACCAAAATTTCAATAATGGTATGTGGATGCTTAGGCTGTTTAACTAATTGTGCATTAATGTGTATTTAGTTTTTGTCCTATTGTGGCAATGAATAACGAATCTTCCTCATATATGTGACCCAGTAAGTTGCATGCTGGACTTCAAAACTGGTGAGAACTTAGAAGAACCCTACTCTGTACCATGAAGAGTGAACAATGCAGTGGAAATGGCAGCTCTGCTAAAAATGTGACTCTGCAAGGGCCCACTACAGCACTGCTTGTGTTGCACCTGAAACAGAGTGTCTTGCTACCCTATTATTCGGAAACAGAATGTCTCAGTTGATTTATAGAAATGCTGCTGAGTATTCTTGTCATCAAACCGATAAATGTGATTATGTTGCACCATGAAGATTTTTTCTGTTTTTCCTTTTCTTCCCCCGTTTTTAGTAGTGATGTTACACTACTAAATGGCATTTAAAATAAATATGTGTCATGTCATTTAATTACTCAGCTGCACAATTTTTTTTTTTAATCTGATACAATGATACATGCTTTAGCAACTGCATTAGTCGTGCTTACACCTAAGTTTTATGGCAGAAAAGACAAAGCAAAGTATCATATCTGCTACCATGTTTCTAATCATTGAATGATGTTCTTATGTGCAATTAATTTGTCACAGTAGAGATAACTCTTCCACTACAGCTAAAAAGACAGTCACACATTTTTGAAGTATTATTAGGACATTAGTCCATTCAGCAATAATAAATGCTAATAATGCTGGTAATATAGGTTTAATTTTTTTGTTACTTTAGTGGTTGGGAGCTGGTTGGTTGCTTGCTTGCTTTGATATAGCTTTTGATTTTAAAAGACTGAATGTTTCTATTTGGAAAGGCTGATCTGGCTTTGAGATGTGGGTTTAAAGAATAATTTTTGGTTGTTTAGCTTTAGAGCTGAAGATGCTAGTAATGATGAATAATTCATTCATTCATTCAGCTCACTGAATATTTATGTAAAAATCCTGATCCTCTTGAATGTGCTCAGTGTTTGAATTTACCCATTGATTTAGTGTGGGTTCCAAGTAATGTCATTTTAAATACTCAGATTCAAGTTATGTTACTTATGACTGATCAGATGGCATAATTTCTCTTTGGGTTCTTTAAGCATGCATTCAAATGCATCTGTAGTGTTTTGTATACAAATGTAAATTTAGCCCTTTGAGGCTCCAGCAACACGTTTTGCTACTTTGAGTTACATTTCCCTAGTTCATAAGACATTTATTGCAAGCTGAGCCTCTTTGAAAGTAAGGTAATGCTCATTACCAGCCCCAGCTCAGGCTGAGATTACCTATCTTGACACAGTTCTGAAGATTGTAACCCCTCCAGCTTGCATCAAGGTCTTCAGATGCCACAGCAATCAGCCTGATGCATCCAAATAATGCACTTCCATTTTCAGTCAATCCTACTGGAAGGACAGGGAAGGTAGTGGCTGATGATGAACATATTCTAGTCCATGTATTCTACACTGGGGACAGATAGGGATGAGAAAGGTCAAGTAATTTCACATGGCTTTCCAGGACTGGTCAGCCCCAGTGCTCCCTGCTCATAGTAACTAGGAATACATTTCTTAGTGTATTTTGCCTTCTTGTGTGGTAATGAGACTTTTAGGTGGAGATCTTTTGCGTTGAGGTTCATCTTAATAAATGGAGATATTATTCAAGCATACTCCCAATTCACTGAGAAGGTATTTAGCTGTTGCCTAAAGAACTGGGTGTAAGCAGGACTTCCTCTGAGAACTGTCTTCCAGCTAGACTGTGCCTTATCATTGAAAGCTGCATAATTGAGAAGACAATGACTGTGAGGAAAAAAAATCATAGAGGTATAGCAAAGGAAACTAATCCCAAGGTTTAAAAAGTTGATAAAATACAATTTTTACTTCTAATATATAATTTTTAGTCCAAAACAAAAATTTTCTTCTTCAACAAATCAATATTGCTTTGAATTTTAGTAATTAAACAGTTTTATTAAAAAATAACTTGATAATAAAAACCTCTTGCATGTTGATGATATTCCTAGTAGCACATTGAACTGAAAAGATTGAAGCCCTTCAGCTGTGTAAGTTACCACATTGAACCAGGAGTGAACTCTTCTTGTCTTCAGCATAGACCAGCAGAACTCACTGCAGAGAAAACTGTTTAGTGGGTCTATAAACTCTCAGAGAATATGAAATTCTAGCTTTCATTAAATGCAGACTGAAGTCTGAATTTCAATCCTATTAATACTGGTTTGTTTTCCTTGTTTGTTATTTTCTTGGGGGGTTTGTGGTGGATTTTTGTTTTTCTGGGAAGTGCTGCTTGTTTGCATGCTTTTTCACTTTTGATCCTGCTTGTTAGAATTCTTGTTCCCTAGACTTACAAACAACAGAAGCAAATGACATCTGCCCACAGAAAGTATCCTATGGGTCTCAGGGTATTGTACTGATTTCAGTTACTTTCACAATGTGTATGTGGGTACATGTACCTAACTGTGAGAGAATTTTGGACACAAAAATCCTCAGAATGCTAAATTCAGCTAAAAAAAAAATGTCATTGTACTCTCATCTCCTTTCTTTCTTAGTATCTTTAACTTCCATATTCTTTCACTATGCACAGGACTCAGAATTCTGTGTGTATTTTAAAATGTAAAAAGCTATGAGGAATTTCAGCTCTTCAGGGAACAAGGAAAATGCTATGGCTCTATCCAGACCGTAGGTATCAAAAAATTTCGTTGCTCACACCCCTTTCTGTTCCACCATCTTTTTGATGTGAAATAGTTTTCATATCCCCAAAATAAATGTATCTTGGGAGAAATAAAATGCTTTACTGAATTTTCTGGAAGGTTTTGTAACCTCCTGTCTTACCTCTGAGCACACAGTCCCATTTTGTGAGTCTGAGTGAATCACCTGGAAATACAGGTGAGTATACACTGCAAATGGAACTGCCTACCCTGTCACATAAACAGATACAGTGCAGATTTACAGTGGGTTTATTGGAGGATGGACTCAAACCAAAATACCCTGTCTTTGAGGCTACCTTCTGCATCTTAAAATTTCTGTCAAGCTACTTTTACAAATAGTGACTCAAGGCTTTCATCCAGCTATTGCTCCTATGGCAACTTCTCTGAAACAACATTTGCATTTGTTCCAGTATGGTACTAGTGTGAAGCACCACAGCTAGTCAAGAACACCAACATGTCAAAGTGAGTATTGGCTTCTATATTCAGAGATATTTGATAGAGGCTGTGTATTCTTCATGTTATCACATTCCAGAGACTAACAGAAAAAATGCAGAAGAAATGTCAGACTGAAGAGTATTTATCAAGTCATTCCAAGTCAAGTTTCTGGGCAAATATATTATTATTTGTGCCAAAAATTGAAAATGTAATTTAATTTTCAAGCAGGACCAATAGCAGATTGACTATCTGCAAATTCATCCTGCATATAGTAGGGAATAGGGAAAGACATTTAAGAACACAATCTGAGATAGAGATGAGTGAAGACCTTAAGGCCCAGTTAGGATGCAGTTAGCTATGTTCTAGGTAAGAAACGGCACATAAAACACATAGTAAACAATCATAGCAAAACCAAACCAGAAAAATAGTTGAAACTAAAATAGCGCACTTTCAAAAGTCAGTTGTTCACACAGGGTTCGTCTGGTATATACAAGCAAGTCCTAATTCTCCCCCTACCCTCCTCCATAAAGTAGTAGTATCATTAATAGACATTGTCTTAATTCAACATTAATTGTCTTCAAGCCCTTCCAACAATTCCACTTGTAGCAAGGTCCCATCTACTTTCTCTAAGTAGACTTCATTGCACCTCCACTGAGAATCACTCAACCAGGCAATCAGTTGCAATCAGGCTGGCACTTCCATTGAGTGTAACTTAGGAGTACCAAGCAGTTTTTCTAGGGAGAGAGGTGACACCAAGTATTTTCCACACAGTCCATTTATTGCTCATTCTGTCATTCTCTGGCTTTGTTACTTAGACTCAAAATTTAACTCTAGCTCATGGAAGTGTGATAATTAAGTGAAGGTGTTTTTGTATTTAGCACAATAAACAAATAAACTGTGCTCCACAAGGTTTTTAAATGTTCCTTAAATTCATAATCATTTATTTTGTCTTTTAATTAAATTTGTCTTTTAAAAATTGCCTTTAAAAAACTACTGACAAAATGGCATACTCGCAATTCCCTTACAAATATCGGTGACTATGTCTTTAATAATTTATTTGCATCACTGCATTCAATATTATTGAATATATTAATACTTATGCAAACAGTGAACTTTTGTAATAGTTTTAATTTCCCTTAAAAACTTTTAGGGATCCATCTGTAGTATCTGATCAAAGTACTGCTTTTTCCTAAACACTATTTTAATTTACATACTGTGTTCATAAAACTTAATTACAGTAGCATATTTTTGTGGGTGGCCTTTTATAGTTCTTCCCTCAACAGATTGCTATAGGGTTTCATACGGCTCTTTTTTTTTTTTAATGTTTTAATGTTTAAAAATTATACGGTTATGATAGAATCATGAAAAAATGATGCCATCAGTGATAGCCTGAAAGAAAATAATTATAAATAGCAAAAAAATAATGTAACTGGGATTAGGCTGAAAAAAAAAAAGTCAGGTGCCTACATCATAAAATCTGTTTTCAGGTTATATAACAATATCTGAGGTACAATCTGTTGAGTAGGACCAGCAATTTCAAGGAGTCCATGATTCTAATGCAGAAGACTTATTGGGTCTCCACACTTGTTTTTCTCCTGTGTGACCTTATACACATCACAGCAGCTGAACTTTAACAAAGAAATTCTCATTTTAGGTTCTTCTTCTTTGTTACTTCCATAGGTGAATGTTTTCCAGGAATCCTGGGTGTCAAGAGAAGTCCTAATTCAGCACCGTCATCCATTGTCAACTGCTGTAGGTATATTCAGGTATTTCCAGGTGTCTGCAGCTCAGACATATTTTAGTCTTCAGAGCTGAGCACTTAACCAGGGACATGAACCAAACTGCAGAAATCGTTTTACTCCACGCAGATTTCTGTATGCAATGACAGGTTTTCTGAGCATGCAGCTGGTGCTCACTTTCTTGATCTCACACCTGTTACACAAGATTTCTTTGCAACTCCTCTGTAAAACAAGTCATGGTCTTGTCCAATACAACCACCTCTATCTGAAAACAGTGCCTTCAAAACTATTTAAATACTGTAGTTTAACTTCTAGGAAAATATCCTTCTATTTTTTACAAAAATTACTCTCAAGGCAGTCACCATCTTCTCAATTCACTTGAAATCAGCAGCTCCTACTAGGATTAAGGAGTTAAACATGACTGCAGATGGGAGAGTAAACCCTGAAATTTTTCCAGAACACTGAATCTGTGTTTTACCTAACAAAGGGATTTTAAAACAGAGTGAGCTAATAGCTGCAAGCACATCTTCACAGCCAATAGCCAAAAACTTTGAAAGCTACTCCTTCTGTGCATAATAGTTTGCAAAGACTGATTTTTTTTTTTTTATCAGCACACTGGAAATATATTCTAATCTGCATAAATGATGGAAAAATCTGTAAAAATACTCAATTAACCTAACCCTCTTAAAATGACAGATTTTTAAATAAAGGTAAGGAAAGAGAGCAGTTCTGAAAGTGATGGAAGGAGAAGCAATTCCTGTGAGAAAGTTCTTATGTGGTATTAACTTGCCATGTCTTTATAAAAAATTGTCATATGGCTGCATTTGGTGGAATTTCAATGAGCAGGTAGAAGAGCTCTTTAGGCTGGCTCAGAAAAGTCAGTTTCCTCTTACATGATTCACATGTTTTCAGCTGAGGGGCTGAGCCTGAGGTTAGACTGAAGATGAGAAGGCTATATATATGAAGAAGCTGACAGGAGATTCCTTTGATACCTGGCCAAGATTCAAGAGAAAATAATGAAAATTAGCTGCATCTCTCAGGACAAATTCCATATGTTCCATGCTTAGGTCACAGGAAAAGGGCACATCCCCAGAAAGAGTTCCTTGGAACAGGGGACAAAAGTGCCTCTATGGTATCTCATCATCTTATTGTAATAGTTGCCAAAAGGCCAATTTAGCTTTTAGCATATGGCAGCACAGCCCTGAGGCTGCACTAAATTATGGCTGTTATCCTTATTTCCAGCAGCTAGGAATTACTAGAGCATGGAGAGTTATTGGCTACATGCCTTTCTGCATTAATTAAGATGGCGAAATATTTTGCAAGAAATTTCTAAGGGATATTTCTTATGGACTACATCTACTGGGTAAGAGAAGATGAGTTGTGGTATCTTATGTGCAGGTTTCTAGTTTTGAAATATAGGGAAATATGCCAAAATAGAAGGTGTCACAACCCTGCAATATTGAGAAAACAAGGCATGAAGCATAGCTCAGATACCCTCTTTTCAGCAGTTCTGTTACTTTTGACAGAAGAACCACACTATTCTTTATACACAGCCCAGAGCTCAGTCCATTCAATGACATGAGGAGACACATCACATTTACATTAAAGGTTCTCTGTTTTGCTAGAACAACTAAAACAATGCCAAGTAATGCTATATATGCATCACCTCAAAGTGCCTTGGCAAGGTTTTTAATTGTGAAATTCTGTGACTACTAGAAATGAGTACATTACCATCCATCATTTTAATACATGAACCATATCTAGACACATACATAGGATCTTCAGGAAGCCAAGCCATTTATTGCAAAATTATTACACCCATCACAGCACAAAAATAAAGAAGATCCTCACATCACCTGAATACTGAAAAACTTCTTTCCTCTAGGAAATACATCTGAAAAGAATAGCCTAGGCTGCATGATGCAACAGTGCACCAGTCACAGTGTGTGGCTGTGTCCAGAGCTCTTCAGCTCCATTTCATACTTACTGGAAGAACCTCACCCTTCAGCACAGAGGGCTAAATTCACCTGCCTGCACTCAGAAATATACTGGGCAGAACTGCCAAAGGCTGAACTAAGCACAAAGTGTGATGCTGAATCATAAAGACACAGTCAATTGAGATAAGTTCCAATTAGAAAAGATTTTGCAAGAAGGAAGGAAGCATCTTTACCTGTCCTCTGGAATTCTGTGCAATGGGAAAATTCATTCAGGAGTATGCTAATAATATATTTGGTCTCCCAAAAGTTTTTTGATAGGGACTTAAACTCAGCTCTGAGTACAACAAAGGGATTCAAGCTGCTAAAATAGTACTAATAATCAAACATATGGTTCATTTCATTATTAGTTTTCATCCAGAGAAAATGCTGGCAGTTAAAATCCTGAGTGTCCATACTGAGAATTACAAATGTTTCTGATTAATTTAGGTGCATACTTGTGAAAGGACAGTGGCAAGGGAAACCAAGTGACAGAATATAAAACTGAGGAGTAATGGAGGTAATTAACTAATCAAAGTAGCTAATGAAAGTAAATAACATCTAATCCCTTAAGCATTCAACCCCAGGTTTGGCTGCTGCATCATAGAAAAGGCATATTAGAATGTATTAAAAATGAGGAAGTTCTGACAACAGGAAACAGATGTGCTAAGAGACACAGAAAAAAAATGCTGTAGAAGATAAATGCCAATGAGAATGGACCTTTGGGGAAATTGAACTAGAAAGGAAGTATAAGTTGTTCGGAACAATCAAATGGTAGTATGTAAAAGGAAAAAGGAGGCTCAGTTTCACTTCCTCATTCAATAATCATAAATCTTGAATTCAGCCAGACAATATTGTCTGTATTTAAAAATAATCAATTACTTATTCCCAGCAACAGTCAAGTAGTTGACACACTCATTGCAAAGAGCACTACCAGAGTCAAAAACTTACCAAGTCAATGAAGAACTGAACTTGAGATGAGAAAATAGAGAAAAAAAAAATTAAAGATTAAAACATCCAGCATAAGTATAAAAATGCTACTGCTGCTACTACTACTACTACTACTTCTGCTGCTTCTGCTAACTACTGAGCACAGAAATGTTCCACTAATTATTAACATTAAAAAGGGGATGTGATACAACTTTTTCTGAGACAATTGGTAATTTGAAGAAATTTTACACCTAATTATTTAGATCTTTGATTTCATACATTTCATACAAGCAGTATTTATAAAAATTCCTGCTACTGTTATTTCAATTTAACTGAAGAGAATAAAGCTCCTCTAGGATCATGGCCTAACATGTTAATGTTTTTCATTGTGACACTATTTTTAGAACATCTTCCACATCAGATACACATGTATTTCACAAATAGTTAACTCCAAAAACGATTAAATTTTCTTCATTATGATGATTCTTATGACAAATCAGATTTTATACTTTGACAGCCTGTCCAGAACCACATTTAATATGAGACATCTTCTTTGAATGTCATAAAGGCCCAGGCAAAACTGGAGATCTGGAGACTTTTTGCTGTCTCAAAAGTCCAAAAATTAAATGCATGAAAAGTTGTCCTTATTTCCTTTCTAAAAGCAGTCTTTCAGGGAGCAATAAACCTGCACTGCTTGTAAGGAGCAGGTAAAACCAGGTACGCATGACTTCCCCTAATCTGAACTAAATTATTATTCTGGATACTTATTTTATGCCTATTCAGCAGTTTGCTATTCATCTACTTTATTCATTAATTTTACTGGAGTCATTAGCTAGCACTCTCTGCTTACTAATTTGTATGAGCTGATCAAACTTCCACAAAAATTGTGTGTTACTAGTCTGTGTAGCTTCACTGTCTGCTGAAATGAAATGATCCTCTAAATTGTGTTTATATCACAGTGACAATAGACTAGGAAGTTCAGTTGCAATAAGTGAATGGTTTATTGCTCATTTGTGCTTAAGACTTCTTGAAAAACGTGCTTATCAACATAACCATTTTCTTTGTGGCTCTCCAAAAATTTATGCTACTTGTTATAATTTTAACAAATAGTACCACAGGGAATTAAAGATTAAATATCCCTAGCAAACTTTTAAAATTTTACATTTTAAGAAACACATTATGTTTGAGATCTTAAGTATGTCTCAGCAGGAAAACAACTAATACATAGTCTAAAAAGTATTTTCAAAAGTTTACTTCTGTACTTGGGAGTGCAGAATTGAGTGATTCCAAAGGGAAAAGATAATAGACGAGGAAAAAGGGCAAGGTGGAAAGATCAAAAGATGACTGAAATTTAAATTAGGCCATTGACAATTAGGGGTCAATTTGTTGCTCAACTGTTTATACATTTTGAGAGCCTGAATTCATTTCATCAATGGCAAGCAAACTAATGTCTCAAAATTCTTAGCTCTTGTGCAACACATGGCTAGGATGAATATCATGTTCAGTATTCTTTCTCTTTTACAAACTGTGACACTAAAGATATTTCAGTAATTTCAACCACTTAGAAAGCGATACTGTAGTAAATGGTTGCTAAGGTACTTGTAATGCTAAATAAATTAAGTGTAAAATTCAGTTAGAATCTACTAAGAAACAACTTTTTTGCTGAAATTTTGGAACTAAGGAATTTAAGACTTTGTGATAACTGTAACACATAAATTGAAAAACAAAACAAAACAAAACAAAACAAAAAACCTCAAAATTGTTAGTGTTAAGGAACCATGGCTTTAAAACTAAAATTATATTACAAGATAATTTTCCATATTGCTTTTTTATTTTAAAATATATTATAAAATATATTTTTAAAATTATAAATTATTTTTATATATTATAAAAATATATTTTATATAATATTTCCTTGTTTCCATTTTGCTTTTTGCAATTCTTGAAACTTGCTACATCCAAATTTCCTAGCTAGTGAACATGCAGTTAAAACACATCTTAAACTTTTTACTTTTTTTTCTTTCAAGTTCAAATTAGATGGAAAATTTCATACTCTCCTCATAAAAGTGAGAACTATGTAAGAATACACTGCTTTTTAATACAGAAAACAGGATGCATTTATATTCTAGTCAGGTTAACAAAGTTTATTCAGGGTTGCTTTTGCCAGTACAGTGGTGTCTCTGCTGAAGAATACCTTCAGAAAAAGACTAACATATCCTTGAACAACTCTTCATAAAGATTTTTTCTTGGCAGAGCATGTGCAGAGGTCTCTCAGCTCACCCACTGTCTCAAAAGGACTCTGGCAGGACACAGTCCCACATCTCAGATGTTTTTGCAGGCTGAAACCAGCAATTGGAAAGTGACACTGTTGTGGTTTCTGCTGTGATGGACATGATCCCATGGCCCATTGAGTTTGATCCAAACCTCTAAGTCCATGGCAAAAAAAAAAAAAAAAAAAAAAAAAAAAGAAAAAAGAAAAAAAAAAAAAAAAAGAGGAAAATTAAAGAGAAAATGTTGACTTCAGTAGTCTGCACTGCTTAATTGTTATGGTGATAATCTTGACAAAAATTCTTAGACTTCTAATTCTTAAAGAAAAAAAGACCTATTTCCTGCATATTGAGTACATTATCAAGCAGCATGTTCTAGCTAAGCAATTCCAAAAAAAAAACAATGTCTAATCTTTTTCATTACTGAGGACTTCAAATCTGTAAAGAATTTCAAATACACTGACAATGAGGAATCAATAAAAAATTACTATAAAGTCTCAATCTTCATTGCAGTTGCCCTTTAAGCAAAAATGCATTGCCTGAACTGATTTGATACATGATAAGACTGTAAGAAAAATACAAGGGGACATACTTATGGTTCTCAGTTTTGTTTTATTAAATTGAAAATTCTTGTATCACAATTCTGTATGTATTCCTGGAGCATACAGAACAGTAGAATTTCTATCTTTGTGTAATACTAAAACCATTTAATAATAGTAGTGATTTACCTGAGCACAACATCAAAATTTTTTAGTATCCATGTATGTGCTGTCTGAGATCAAATTGCAGTATAATGCAATATACAAATGCCAATAGCACTCAATCAAATGTGATGAACAGGTTCCTGGAGCTAATAATTTATGCAATTCCTTCCCTTTTTATTTAGGAAGTTAAGCAAACTCATCACAAAGATATAAACTCCTCCTCCTCAAGTAGCTTTTTTGTTCACTAAATTAAGCAGCTAATACTAAGCAGTCTTTGGTAGTCCTAAAAAATGACTGACCATGTCAATATAATTGAAAAATTTAGCTGTGTTTTCCTTCTCTGCATGATTTTGTACTGTAAAATGCTCTGCATTTACTGAAGTGACATGAAACATTCCCAAAAAACATTGGGCTAATCTGTAAAACATAGAAATTGGTAACAGGGATAGTTTCTGTAAAACCAGACTGGATTATTCTGTACTGCTTTCATATAATACAAAGGTTACAAGGAATAGATAAAAGAGTTCCAAAGTAACAGCTCTTGATAATTTCAAAAAGGGTCTCTAAAATATAATGCTTGAATTAACTATACAGATTTTTCTAAATCCTGGATGCTGACCAATGTACACAATACATTTCATCTTTTTGAGTAACCAGATGTTTTAAATTACTCCAAAGAGTTAAAAAGGCATTATCTAAAGAGATGTGGGAAATTTATGTGGGCAACAGGCACTGCATGCAGTGCATTACTCAGCAGAAAAATTAGTCTATACTGGTCTACAAACCTGTAGAGGACTATTGCACAGAGCTCTACTGCTCGTCTTTGTCATCTATCATATTTTGACAAGAAAAAGTGCTCAGTTTTTAATTTACTTCTATCTAGCCTATTTCTAGAGTCTGTGGAGAACAAGTTTGACTCTAGATAAAGTTGGACCAGGTGGATAAAGCAGAAATAAAACATTTCTCAGTTATAAAAATAATGTATTTCCTGACATGAAGTAGGAAAAACAAGGGTTTAGTCTCCATGCCCATTCGAGACAGCAATAGGCTCCTTCTCATCTCTATTTTATTGTCTCTGCATAGCAAGCTACTGTGATGGATGGCATAGAAGTAATGTCAGGTATTACACACATGGTTCCCCTGCTGCTTGACTTTAAATGACTATTACCCCTCCTTGCTGAATCTGATGCCATGGAAAAGAACTGTTTGTATTAGCACAGAGAATGAATCATATAGAGTAATCTCTCTGCCCTGCTCTGTCATAAGAGATCATTTCTTTCTCCAAGACCTCAATGACACCACAAGTCAATGCAGATTAATTAAACAAATGGAGACAAAAAAATCTGCTCTGCGAAATATTTCTATGCTTGATTTTTTGCTTTTTATAGAAGTACCCATTAAAATGTATAAATCCTATAACATGTAGAGTTCCTCTTTTTAAACATCACTTCTTAGGTGACAAGAAGAAAGGACAGATTGAAAATAAAATCATAGATAAGCATTGTCATGTTGTTGGAGTAATGCTCAATGTGGATTATGTCTTTAGATATACAAAATCAGTGTCAGTTGATCCCTCTAAAATGTCCTCATGCCTCTAGAAAAAAAAAAAAAAGCTGTGGCAAGTAAAATTATTGCAAACCTAAAACAGTAGACACATCATTTGCAACCTACATGGCTCTGCATACAAAGTGATTATATAGTACAGAAATACAGTCATATAGTTAAAGCAGCAGGAATTGAATGCAAGTTGCCCATATCAGAGAAACTTGACTAAAATGACTGAAATTCAGTCATTTCAATTTCTATTTACAGAACAGCAATATCCATATTATATCGTACACATCTGTAAGAGGCCGTCTGAAGACTCCCTTATTCTCCTTTTGCCTTCCTATTGCCGCAAGGAGAAACCCCTTCCCCCACTGCAGTTCTGGCTTGGAGGAGACGACAGTGCAGGTGCAACTGCTGTACCGTAATGCTAGCTGTTCCAAACAAGGCCTGACAAGGACTTCGCAAGTACTTGGCAAAGACCTGGCATGGACCCAGCAAGGAACAGCCTACTGCATATTTGCTCACTCTCCAACCTTAAGCCGAATGAGCTTTTGGGGTGATTCTAGTGATCTCTCACTGAAGACCCCTCATCTGCCTCATTACCACCGTGACAGACGGAGATCGAAAAACCCTCCTCCCAAGGACTGAGACTGAGACCCCTACCACAGGGAGTGGGGAAAAGGATGGTGTGACCACTAATGACATGACCTATTCTTCTTCAGTAATTCCAATGGACTTATTCTTCATTGTGTTCTTCCTGCCTTGGTGGTTTCAGTGGACTCACCTGTTCTCCCTCAGCAACTACAATAGACTCATTGTCCTGCATGTTCTCCCCTCTTTCCTCTGTGGACTGTAACTGGACCCCTGAGTTGACCAGAACTTCAGAGACTCCCCCGACACGACAAGACGGATCCCCATCATCCAGACCAGTGAGGATCTCACCTGTGTTGGTAGCTATTCCCATCCCCCTCTTTTCTCTCTCTCTCTCTATCCTTTTATCTCCTTTCTGATCCCCACTATCCCATTTACTGTTTTGGCCCCTAATAAAGGTGCATTTGTTGTGATTAACTGATAGTCCCCTGCTGTTTGCCTTTTTGCACTTTTGGGATTGGTGAAAAGAACCATCACGATTCCTTGCCCCTATGGGCGGATCATGACAACATCCACTGTAACAAGTCTATCTGAAAAGACAATGAATAAAGACACAGAGAATAAAATAGCCTACTCATCCAGTGCTGGTTACTTCTGGTAGAGGTAAGCTCTGAAGTACTTTGATTGGGCACAGTGGAGGATCTTAACTTGTCTATTATTCTCTGAGTACTGTTCTGTTTACTGTTCCAGTGAGGACCTTTACTCTCTGTACTGTTTCTCTGAACTCCATAGGACATGCCAGAAAAACTTCATTCAGGTTTTGAAATCAGTTTCTAAGTGTCATATTTGGATAACTAAGACACCTTATCTAATCTATCACTGCTGTACTAAGGATTCTTGAGACAATGGTCAGACAAGAAAACAGGAACCTCTGCTAAGCAAAGACCCAGAAGCCACTATTTTTATCACAGAGAGTGAAGAACTACTAACAGAAGCAGCAGAACTGCTTGTCTCAACAGTGTTAAAAGGATGTAATATAGGAAGAAAACAAGGACTGATCTCAACCCCCTCTTAAAACTTAGATTCATTTGCTTTTATTATTAGGAGATGAGGAAGTAAGCAACTCCAGAATATGTTTGCTGAAAATATTAATTAAATGCCTAATATGCCTTCATATGGAAAACCTATGTATTTAAGGAACATTACTATAATATCTTTTATGTTGAAGTCAGTCAGATAACATTTTCATATGCAGAAATTCCTAACTGGTTTGACCATAAAATAAGCTTTTTCTTCAATAAGGAAGGACTAATTGATAAGAATATGTATTTATATATGCACGTATATACATTCACAAACATAAGGAAACAGATAGCAAAAAAGGGAATGGAGAAAAAAGACTTGATAATTCTACCTAAATATGCATACAGATACCATCAGACTAATAATATAAAAACAATAACTAAAAGAATACAAAATTCTACACAAAATGGGCTGACCTGAACCTGCAAACAGCAAGGCGCTTACTCCACTGAACCTGGAGTAAAGGTTCACTGCACAGTGAAGAAATAACATGCTGACACACCAAGGCTTCTCCACTTCAGTCTGATTGAAGGGATGAGAACACTAGACAACATCATGTCTTACCATATTTATCTGCAGAGATAAACCCAGCTACCTCTGCATAGATAACCAGTTTCAGTGATGTATGCCACAAGTAGATAAACCACTTTCCTCTGATAGTTCTGCTTTCTTGTTGGTTCCCACTGAATGAAGAATATAGACTGTAACAAGAGCACCAACTCTGAATTTTGTTGAAAACAAAATAGTTTTCAATACCACTAGTACACAGAGGAAAATGCACACAGAGTACAAAGAGAGATGCACACAGAGGAGAAAAAATTGTTTTGGTCTGAAACTATCTGTGTTAAAAAATAGAGTGTAGCAGAATTTCTGAGAGAAAGAGGGCATGATTTATATTTAGAAGGTTGAGCTACCCCAGCCTAGGCCTCAGATACAGGCCTTGGGGA
The DNA here is from genome assembly GCF_024509145.1 of Vidua macroura. Taxonomy (NCBI): domain Eukaryota; kingdom Metazoa; phylum Chordata; class Aves; order Passeriformes; family Viduidae; genus Vidua; species Vidua macroura. The sequence continues at coordinate 50,600,868 of NC_071611.1, forward strand.
GGCCTTGAAGCCTCTGACGCAGTTGGAAATTCAGTCTATGGTGCAGTTAGAAATTATGTTAAGGTAATCACAGTGTAATTGAGCTTTCTGGGTGTGAAGTAGTATAGGTCTGCAATGTGAAACTTTAACCACCTTAAGACAAAGACAAACAATGTTTGCTTGCCAATGAAATTGCACTCACAATTGTAAACTATATTGAAGTGTATATAAACTGCCATCTTACAAACAATAAAGGGAGAACATACGTTTCACCACATTGGTGCGGATCTGCGTTTGTCCTGTCCAGCCTCCCGGAATTTATGAGTCCCTGATTCAATACAGCTCTCTGCTCATTGTAGCCTTGAAGACCTGGACAAAAATCTAGATCTCAGTAGGTGGTATGGTTTATCCCCAGATACCTCATGGATGGAGACTAGAACAGTTGAATAATTGAACTTATAGATATAGTTATAGTAAAAGTAATAGCACAAATAATACTACTAATCCTAATCCTAACAAAAATAATAGTAACAATAATGGTGATAATGATAGTGATGATGATGATGATGATGATGATGATGATGATGATAAAAATAATAATAATAATAATAATAATAATATGCTAACTACCAACCACTAGATACCCAGGCACTTCCTGGATAGCTTCTCTCCTAATTTACATGCTCAGCATGATGCCATATGTCGTGGAATATCCCTGTGGCCAGCTGGGGTCAGCTGTCCTGCTGTGTCCCCTCCCATCTTGTGCCCGAAAGTCACCTTTCTGGCCTTGACTTAGTTTAAGCACTGCTCAGCAGCAACTGAACCATTGCTGGGTTACCGACGTTATTCTCACTCACCCTAACCACAGAACTGTACCTGCTAATAGAAGGAAAACTCACTCTATCCCAGATGAAACCAGAACAATATGGGACCACTGTATTATGCCACTGTGAAAGTAATTGCTACACTGTGCCTAATGTAGTTTTGAGTTTCACTTTGAAGACAATACCGTTGATAACCTTCTTCTCAGATATGTTTAAGATGTGTATACACACATGCACATATATGTTGATCTTGTGTTATAATATGAAAGCACATTTATCTAGGAGTTTGCATTCCTTCTTCAAATACTGGATATCAGAAAAAGCCCATCATCTTTGCTGCCAAACCTAAACTTCCCACAAGAGCACAGGCTTTGTGCAAAAGCTGAAGCAAAAGTATTTTCATTCCTTCCTGATCAATTCCTCAAGTGGAACTGCTCTTCAAAGTATGCTGCTGGGGAGGGAAGAAGACTTTGTTTCTATGCCAAGAAATTTTGTCATAAGATTGAGTATATATGATTTGTGTAAGAACATATGACTAAAGACATAACTCATGTTTTAAGGATTTATCACTTTGTGAAAATTATTCACAAGCCTTAATTATCACCTGATACAGACAGAAGACAGGAAATCCTAGCTGAGACCCAAGAAAAAATGGTATTAATGTGTTAGGCTTTTTTGTCAATTTCTGTGGTCTTTGCAACTTACTGCAAAAAATCTCAGAGAAACATCATACAGCTAATGAGACTGTCTCCAAACTAAAACTACAGCAAAGGTGTAAACATTAGTTATACTTCTGAGTGCTGGCACAGACAACAATAAGCAAGGTTTTTCCATCACTATTTTTGTTCCCAGATAAAAACCTAAAGAGTTGTTCAAAGCAAGCAATTTTGAAATAAATGAAAGAAGAACAAATCCCAAAGCAGGTTTTGCAACAATTATGTTAGAGAAAAAACATCTAAGTCAGTAAGAAAATACAGTACATAGCTGTTCCCCTAATTCATTTAATGTGCTAATGGAATGGAAATTTTAGGAGATTCAGTGATGAACAGTTTGTCCTGTGCAGAACTGTTCAAGGGCTTGATCTTCAATCAACTGATTTGACTCAGGGGGATATCACTGATGATAATAATCATGTTTGCCACTTGCTGTGTATAGCATCTTTCATACAAGGATATAAAAATTTCACAAATATCAGTTAATTGCTATTCTTACCAGTTCTCTCACACAGTGTTATTACTGTTATATTCTTATATAATTCAATATTTTTTGCACACTGTAAGTTACCTCTAAGTACTCTAGGTTATTAATTTTATGCAACCTCACTTGGGAAAACACCACACAATGTATCTAACATTTTTAGATTACCAGATGCATTAGTCAACAGACTTTGAAAGCTGCTCTCAAGATTCCCAAATGTAGGTTTCAAGGGCTGTATTTGGCCTCTATTATAGTGGAGAAATGCTCAGAATCAGTGAATAGTTTCATTTGGAAAATAAAATTATTTATCACTTATATTTAAACAAGCATTAAATAGAGTTTTCATCAATTCTCATGTTCACTGAGGAATAACTAATTTTGCCTAAGGTTTACAAAAGAATTATGTGATTTCTTTTTTTCTGTTCAAAAATCCCTCCTAATTTTTCTGGAAGATTTCTTTCGTGCCCTTCCAAAATTAGTGCAGAAATCAGATTTCTCCTAGCCTGGATTCCAGACTGACACCATCATCAGAGGAAGAAGATGATATTTCAGGAAAATTATACCTTTGTGAAATTGATATGATCCTGATTCCAGACACAAAGTAAATCTGGATCTTTTCATTAACTAGAGTGCATATTTCTGCTGGAGCCACATGTGCACACAAAGTAGCTATAAATCCCCATGTCCTCCAGAACTACATTTTTGTTGTCCAGATGAGATTGCTCCCCTTTTTCTTTACCCTGTAACTATCTTCTACACTCTGCTCAGTACCAGCGACTGTTGTTCTTCACAAGAAACAAGTCCATACTAAACCCAGCTGTCCAGTTTGCAGATATGAAAGCTTGTCCTTTTCGTACTTATTTTCTAAGCCTCATCTGATTTAGGCAAACACAGAACTCCAGATTATTAATTAAAAAAATATAAGCATACTAATATTAGTTTTATAAATTTCAGTGCTCTGTCATTTAAATCAAAATGCATTTCAGATTAATAGAAAATTAGTTTATGCTGAGAAGAAAAATTTATTAACCTACAGGAAAAAAATATGTTATTTTGGAACCTTAGTCTGCTTGCGTAGGTCTAATAGTGGTAACTAAGGAAAGAAGAAAAAAACCACAGTAAATGTACATGAAATTGCATATCAAACAGCCAAACTTTTGAGCACACAGCTCTCCAACCCTGTAACGTTTCAACATCTCTACATACAAGTGAGAAACATAATTGAATGTATTTTGTGATTGATTTGGCAAAATGGTTTGCAGCATCTTCTGCATGCTCTCATTTCTTTGGGTACCTTCTCATTTGCCTTCTTGCCATTGTTGTAAGCAATGTAACAATTTAAGATATAGCTTTTGCCCTATGGATTGCTAAGAGAAGATTTAAAAACATCCAGCTATGAAAACATAAAAGTCTGTATCAGATATTTATCATTTTAAGGTGGAAAAGTAGTTCTGCACAACTGCTGAAGTATCATTAGTGATTAGGGTACCATCAGGCCAGCAAATGTTGCAACTATGTCCTCAACATATCCTTATTATCCCTCAAAATAATTTAAATGTGACAGGTATAAAATACAGCTCCAGAACACCAGAGGTGAGCTCCTTCAAAATATGGTTTTTTTCAGCCACAGTGGGGACCATCCAAACACCCACCATCTCAAAGGGTAATGCTTTCTTTGATATCTAAGACCCACAAATTATTCATACCATGAGAGAAAATTCAACTGTGTAATAGGACTAGCACTGGAGTTTCAACAAGTATAGGCCTCAATGCCTTCTTTACCACCTGATCTTACAAGCTTCTTGAAGACAGGATTAAAAGTGGCACTCAGTGCAGCACTTCTCCCACACACTCTTTTGTAGTTGGCTTGAACTTTCATGTCCATGTAGACTCCCACTTCAAAAAGGTCTGTAGTGCATGTGGAAAGGTGAGCTGCCCTGAGAATTTGTTTCTTGTTTCTATGAAAATACATTCAAGATGGAAGATGTGCTGTTTAACAAATATATTTGAACTTGTCTTTGTTTAAAGAATTCATAGAAAACTTACCCAGTAGGGCAATCGACATCACAAAAAGTCATTTGGACAGCATTTGTTTCATTAAAAGTTCAAAAGGATACATTTAACCTCTGTTAATTATTTTTTCCCAGTGTCCTAGATTGTGATAACCAACAAGCAGTCAGGTTGTATTCTGAGTCTATCAGTGTTGTTTTAGTTTACTGCATTGTTTTTTTTTATCTTTTTATTTTCTTCCCTAATAAAGTACTGTTATTCCTGCTCCCATATTTTTGCCTGAGAGCCCCCCTTAATTTCAAATTTATAACAATTCAGAGAGAGGGAGTCTACATTTTTTCCATTTCAGGATAGGCTCCTGCCTTCCTTAACAGACACCTGTCTTTCCAAACCAAGACCTAGTAAGAACTGAAATAACCCACTTTGTCTAAACTCATGCACAGCAGAGTGCTAAAAATTTTAAAGACCGTAATTACCTTACATTTGATTAATGGAGGCCATGTCAGCCTTCTAAATAGTTTAGTATTTATGTTAGTAAATTTATTAATATTACAGTAAAGTTGGCTTCTTCTTATTTGGTTCTTATAAAATGCCTGCTTTCCTTACACAAACCACTGAAAATTTAAAGAGACTTGGAAAGTATTTTTGTAGCACAGAACTGAGACCTTCTAATGGCTTTTCCTCTATATTGCATCCCACATTGACTAAAAAATTATTGTGGCTAGGGAAGAAAAGTTCATTTGAGGCTTATAGAGGACCACAAAGATTCTCAATTTTCTAATGCAGAATATCACGGTTCTTTAATGTTTTAGGATGCAATATTGCACTGATGATTTGGGAATAACAGAAAAAGTGTTTCATAGATTTTGCTGCAGATATTGATGTTATCACCTTTTCAATTCATTTTTGCCACTTAGGTATGGATTAACATCTGAACAGCTGGTTACATGGCATATCTTACTGCTACATCTGAAATAAATTTAAACTAACGTTTTCTACATTAACCAACACTACACTAGTGAGTACAGCATGGTACCTCTAGGGGCTTTTAAAACTTCCAGTTAGATACAAGAACACCTCAGTTTGCTGCTTCAGTTAACTGAAAACCAAGGTTGCTAACAGAAAAACAAAAAATGCCCATCAGGCAGTTCAACAGGCCTATCCATGCTGATGTAACTTTCACATAGGTCACAATTGAATCTCTAATAACCAAATGTAATTGCTTTTCTGTGGTAATTTAATCATTTAAGCTGATAAAGTTGCAGATTTCCTCACAACAGTATAAATACAATATAAGAGTAACTCCATATATTTCAATACAATGAGATTGGTGTAAAGCCAAAGTTTTTAACTCAGATCTGATGAAGCTTGGCATATATTTTGCAATTCTACATTTTTCTAAAAATGTTAATATTGAGAATTTGTCATATTTAACCAAGGTAAAGACTGAAAAAGGAAAAAAAGACTCATTGAATTTTGTTAGTCAAAGAAGTTGCGTGAATTGCAAGAGTGAAGAACTTACACTGTACATTACAAGAATAAATCCAGCTATTTAGAAACTCCTGGAGAAGGAAAAAACCTCCAAATGATTCATACTATTCTGTAAATAAAAGGTAGCATTGTTTTGCTTTTATAGAGACTCTAATTTCTTCTCTAAATTTCTCATTTGTTGTGAAAATCATCAACAACTAAAACTGATTTCTCAGTACTTAGGCTTATGTACTATTCCGTGCTGAGTACTGTAGGTTTGGCAATATTAATGTCAATAAAAGAGAATTTAAAAAAAAAACCTACACATTTTTTCATTTATTCCTCTAGCCCAATTTCTTTAAAAACCTTTTTTTTGTTTTTGGTTTTCTTTTGGTTGTATGTGGAATCCCTTGTAATTCTGAGTATATTAATCAATTTCAAATGCAGTTTTATTAAGTAAAGTGATCAAAGTGCAACTGGCCATTCTCAGCATTAAGTTATGTACATCACAGGCATGTTGATTACACAACTGACTTTTCATCTGGGAAAGTCATACAAATAAGAGCCATCTGTTTTCATAATTTTTATGGAGCATTTGGTAGATCTCATACAGCTTAATGAGTACACTGAGTATTTCAAATGTTCATTTCTTTATAATTTACAATGGAAGCTAAAAATTTCCTTAACTCTTTGGTCATTGGATTATATCCTTGAGCTATCTGTGCCTAATTCTTGCATTGGTATTGAACACATAGTCAAAAAACTTGTGGTGGGAAAAAAAAAAAAAAAAAAAAAAAAAAAAAAAAAAAAAAAAAAAGAACAAATTTTATATGTCTCACAGAATTAATTACTCTACCTAAATTGAGAAAGCGTTCTCAGCAATTAGTGTTAAAGTCTCAATACTACTATTTCCCCAACATCACATTATCGTAATATCATGTAATACAAGTATCAGCAGCACAGAAGTGGTAGCTGGGATGTACATAGAAATCTGTACTGGAGCCCTGATATTTGTTTGAACATAATCTGTCTTTCCTGTGGGTCTAAATGTCTAAAGACAAAGAAACTAATCTGTCATCTTTTTAGCAGGAATTTCAGGAATGCAACTATTTGCTGTTTGTTTTATTGTTATAGGGCCAACAGTTCCCTTTTCTTATGCACTTGTACTTTAGTACATTACATATGTAGTGCAGTAAAACAGATAATAAAAGAGATGAACTATGCTGCAAGGCTTATGAAAACACTTTTTTGGGGAAGATTTTCAGTCTACTTTGCTAATCCTCTCTTTTGCTTTTGAGTTTTTGCTCTTGCTTGGAGAAGGACTAGAAAGCAGCGAGAAATACTCACATTCAACTACACAGCAACAGAGCCAGGAATACACTGGAAAAGATTACCCTGTCATCTCAATCAAGAGACATATGGGGAGAAAAAGAAAAAAAAGATAAAGGAGAAAAGAAAAAGTAAGTATTTATGCCACTGGAATGAAGGCCAAATCAACACATGGAATCATCCTTCTCAATTCCCCTGCTACAGTAGCTATTATTCTACAAGATTTTTGGTATGTCATTTTGACAATTCTGTTCATGATCAAATGTATAAAGAACCTACATTCCCAAGAAATCAGTTTGAATATGATAAAGAAAGCAATTGCTGATGATCTAGAATGAAAAGTGATGGCCACCATCCAGCCCCTGGATTTATTGTATGCAGAGAACAAAAGAGAAGAAGGAACAAACACCAGGGACTTCATATTTTAGGAGGCACACTCCATCAGAAGATGACAAATCCCACTATGCAGTCTTTCCTCTCTCGTGTTTCTCATTACCTTCAGCTGAAGAGCAGGAATAACACTGCCTGGCCTCCCAGGCACTTTGAGGAGGCAATCACATTGAGACCTGTTCCTTGAGGAATTCTCCCAGGCCAGACAAAACGAGTCTATGCAACAGCACTTCTGGGAGAGCTTCAGCAAAGAAGTTGAACTGATGAGATGGAATTAGTGAATTACCTGCCACACCCACAAGTTCTTCCACACAAACAAATATGGAAAATAACTTACAGGAACCATATTGGTGCCTATCCTGAGGGAAGAGATTACTTTTAAAATTATTAGTTGCTTATTGTTGTTATTATTATGCTTTCAGTGTACTAGCCTTTACAGAAACAAATTTATCATTGAAATGAGAAAACCTCCACCCAAAATTACAAAAGATACCTTCCTAAGGGAGCTATGAGGATGAAATAACATAGATATTTATATACATTTAAAAATATTTCTATCTCAGCAGGGTGGAATCAGAGATGTGCAAAGTTTGATTGACACATTTTACAGATACATCTCTGTTAGTTAAATAAAATATTGTATATTCCTTTTGTTCTAGTTTATAGCATTAATAAGTCAAGTTTATTCAATGTAGATTATTATATAGATTTCACAGTTTAAGACAGAAAATATGTAGGCAGAATTTCCTAGAAAATAAGGAATATCTAGGATTGTCACTATTGTCTGTAGCACTCCATTCTAAGAGCAAACATTTTACAGTATAATACAGCTTGGAGCACTACTCCACACTAAACAAAGATTTTGAGACAAGATGAGAATTTCCAATCAAATCAAGCATTTCTCTGCTTTGACATGAATGACTACTAGAGAAGGATTTTAGCTTCGTACAACATCTATGCCTCTTTTTCACCAATCTTCAGTATACTCTATTTCTATGTCACCCACACTTGGAGATCACAGCTGCAGGAGTACTCAATAGCTTGACTTTGAGGGGAATAAAAAGCCCTCAAAAATATAATAAAACCAGGGTTAAATTTAATAAAACAAAGCCCTCTAACAGAAACTGTGCATTTGTTTGCGCCAAATATTTTGTTAGTGACAAATTCACTTCTAGATATGTGTCATGTATGCTCTTGAATTTCTATTTGATCTGCAAAGAGTTTTTTGCTCCTTAGACCAACTGTCACTGCTCCTCTGTGAAAGAAAATTTTTCATGGCAGACAAAAGAGATCACTTGAAGGTCAATAATGTTAAAAGTCCAGTATTCTGTGGGTAAGCCTTTGAGCAAATAATGTACTAAAAAGCATCCATAATGCAACAGGCAGCTCTTTTTCATGGTGACAGAAAACCATCTTATGCTGTCAACCATACACAGCACTTCAGAGTGCTACAGAGAACTAAACCAGATGCCCAGGAAACAGCCATTGAAACACTGAAACATTGAAACACAGCAAAGTATTAATGACTTGTTATGTCAGAAAATATGTTCCTTTGTAAATCTTGTAAATCTGACAGGAATGCAGGTGGGGAAAAAAGGATAATTTAAGTGGGCAACTAAGGCTTGATATGTGAATGAATTTGTTGCTTGACAAAAAATGCTAGTTTTTCTATATGGTAGGGTTTTTTTAATGCACAGGAATCTGAAAAATCACATCTGCCATATAGTTTGGCTGGTAGAAACCTACATTTGGAGCTGCTACAACTGACCTGTCAAAGTACAGACACTATCTTCTTTTAGGTACCCTCATCTTCCTGGTTCAGCTTAGATTTGTGATACAAAAAGAAAACCCACATCTTTTCCTTTCTCGTGGTGCTCCCTCCTTCAGCAGCATTACACGTAGATGCTCTTTAGTGCAACAGGCATTTGATTTGTTACAGCAAATTGCTTGAGCTTGAGCTTTATGTGCTCAGTTGTCATTGCCTTTGCATTGTGCAGCCACAATAAAATCCTGTGTGGTGACAGTTCCTTGATGGCTCAAACCAAGGGAATTACTTCCTTGAAATTAGTAAGCACTGGATTTTGCCTCTGATACTCATAAGAAATTTACACTGTCTGGATACTGAAAAGCACTTTTATGGGGAAAGATGGGTTTATGAAGACATAGGGATTCTCTACACACATGCTACTGGTGGGCAGAAGTGACCTAGGTTTAACAGGTCATTTAAATAGTGGGTCTTTTCAGAAAAGCAGACTTAGTCTGTAGGGACATTTTCTTCATTAACTCACTTTATAATCCATTTCTTTCTTAATAAATGTTGCACCCTGGACTTTGGGTTTAGGTCGGGGTTTTGATGTGTCTTAGCAAATCCTGTGTACCCCCATGTATTCCCCGGTTTCCCCCCCGCTGCAGTACCCGGTTCCTGAGCTGCCTGACCATGTGGCCTGGCTCCCATCCCCCCCTCTCTTCCTGTGGGTCCTTTCCTGCTGTTATCCTTCCCCGTGGCCGGGGCTGCCCCGGACCCCCAGCGCTGCCCCTGCCACTTCCCCATTGGCTTCTGCCTTCCACACCACACCCCTGCAGCCCTGGGACTGCCCCGGGCCCCGGCGCCACCCCTGCCGTGCTCCTATTGGCTCCCCCAGGCCACACCATGCCCCGGGACCGCCCCAGGCCCTGGTGCCGTCCCCTATTGCATCCCTATTGGCTTCCCCAGACTACGTGACACCCCCCCCCGCTCCACCCCCTATAAAACCCCCATGCAGCCAAGGCCGTGTGGCCATATTGTCCAACCCAGGAATTGAGAGCACATCAATAAAATGCTCTCAGCTCCTGCCGCGGGCAATTTGGTCCTTCTTTCACCCCCTTTATTGAGGTCCCTCGCGTGTGGCGGTAGAAGTGGCCGACCCACCTTCCTGGGGCGTGCGGCGCCCGGGACCAGCAGCGAGACCAGGACCGGAAGAGCCACTGTGCCCCGCTGGGCGCAGAGGCTGCTCCGGACCCAGGAGAAACACCGCAAAGTGGCGCCCAACAGTGACGCCAGGGCCAATGAAGCCACCGCCACAGCAGAGGACCACCACAAAGCACCGGGAGCCGTGTGGCGCCACGCCGTTGCCGCGGGGCTGGGCCACTGGGCAGAGCGTGCCGCGGTCCGGGCAGAAGCAGTGCTTCATGCCGGACTGAAAACGGGAGCGAAGCCTCCCCAAAGTAGGTCACTGCACCCTCTGCTACCCACGAGGGAGCATGTGGATGCTTTTCCCTGTGTGGGAGGGGAAGTGAAACCTTTCACGGCCACGGAGTGCCGAAGGAAGGAAGCTTCTTGGGACTGAAGACCCTGGTTGCAGTTTTTTGTTTGCAGAGACTCCAGTCTGGTGAGTATTGGTTGTGGGAAGGTGCCCAGCAATACTCTTTTGGAGGGCTTGCCCGCGTTCCTGGGGGGTCAGGATGTGCCTGCGCGCAGCACGAGCGGCAGCTGTTGGGGTCTCCTGTGTTTTTTGCTTTTGTTTTCTCTTTTACTGCACCAGGGGTGGGGGCGGGTGGGTAGTAGTAGGATGGGAACCATGCTAGCTACCCAACAGAAGGAATTATATGCCCTAGTTAGAGAATCCCGAAGTAGTTTCATGGTGGAGGGTAGTTTTCCCCAAAGGTTCTCTTAACTGTTGTTTCCCCTGAACTCGTCTCCCTACCTTCCTTTCCTATGCCTTCTTCCCCTAACCCGGGTGGGCGGCGGGGGTAATCCGCTGTTTTAAGGTCCAGGGCAGCCCCACAAGCGTGGGACGTGCTCCTGGCTCCCCCAGGCTCCCCCGGCACCCCTGCCTTAGTGAAATCAGCTGATTCTCTGAGGAAACGACCCTAAACCTTCTTTCCAATCCCTTTTTCCCTGCTGAAAATCCCAGTTCTAGAGCTGCCCCATGCTGTTCTGTTCCTTTGAATCCCTTTCTTTGTTCTCCTGGGGAGGCTACAGGCCACATGGTGGGTGCCTTTGTCTCCACAAGATGGAGGACAGCCACGTGGAAGGGCCTCTCCTTCCCATAATCCCTTTCTGTCCTTTGCTCCCTGTATCCCTGCCTTTGACCCAATCCCCACCTGCTTCCCTATGGGCCTGGGCGCCACCCCTTCGGGTGTAGGAGGAGGGGTTGGAGAAGGCAGCCTAGGGTTGCTATGGGAAACAAGAGTTAGATGAGTTCCCCACCCCTTGTAAGAGAATTGTATCCTCCCCCTGTCCTGTCAGTTATTGTTCAGTCTGCCTTTTAGTCCAGAATCTTCTCTGTTCCCTGTTTCCCCATTGGTTCCCTCACCAAGAGCACTCCTTTCCCCTTCCCTCATTGATTAAGGTTGTATCTCCCCACTCTCTAGCCCTTTCCCTGTTGGTTCCTTGTACCTTAGACCCGCCTACCTTCCCGCAGTTAAAAGATCCCTCACCCCGCCCCTCTGGCTCTCGGAGCCTGCCTCCCTTCTGTCTCGAGTCCTTTGCATGTCCTCCCTCCTGAGTCATTGACCCCGCCCTCCCCACCAGGGAGAGCTCTGCCCTCTCCACTGCCTGAGGGAGGCAGCCCTCCTCTTGTTCCCCTCACCCTGTCCCCATCTTCCAATGGGTCCTGGAGAGCCAGGCAGGAGGGAAGAGGGGGGAAGGAGGAGCGGGGACCCCTACTCCCATCTTCCCATGGGCCCTGGTGAGCTGGGCAGGAGGGAAGAGGTGGGGGGGGGGGGATGGAAACCCCTACCTCCAAGTTCCCATGGGCCCCAGACGTCTGGGTGGGACGGAAGAGGAGGGAGGGGGGAGCAAGAGCCCCCAGCTCTGTATTCCCATGGTTCCTGGAGACCTGGGAGGGAGGGAAGCAGGGAAGGGTAGGGGGAGCAAGAAGCAGTTTCTGAGCATTTTCCAGATTCTGTGGATTGGGTCAAGGTGGCAGTTGAGACACATGTAAAGGGATCAGAGGTCCAGGACAAGCTTGTCCTAGAAGTGACATCTATGAACGCTGAAACACAGAAAATCCCTTCCAGTTACCCCAGTCTGTTTGTGTCTGCTGTTCCCGTGTCTGTAAAAAAGTTGTCCCAGTCCCCCTATTCCCAAACACCCTGAGAAGAACCACCCCCAGCATCATCGCAGCAGGCCCTCTCCATCTACAAAGGGCAGCTGTCGCAGCAGCAGAGGAAAACACCAGGAGCAGAAGCTGAGTGAAGACAAGCACCAAAGATGTCAAAACAACTGTCTTCTTTACATATTTTAAAATGGCGAGATGTTGCATCCCGGACTTTGGGTTTAGGTTGGGGTTCTGATGTGTCTTAGCAAATCCTGTGTACACCCGTGTATCCCCTGGTTTTCCCCCCCTTGCAGTACCCAGTTCCCGAGCTGCCTGACCATGTGGCCTGGCTCCCATCCCCCCTCTCTTCCTGTGGGTCCTTTCCTGCTGTTATCCCTCCTCCGGTGGCACCCCTGCTGCCTCCCCATTGGCTCCTGCCTTCCACACCACACCCCCACAGCCCTGGGGTCCTGGCGCCACCCCTGCCATGCCCCTCTTGGTTCCCCTGGGCCACGCCACACCCTGGGATCAGCCCGGGCCCTGGTGCCGTCCCCTATTGCGTCCCTATTGGTTTCCCCAGACCACATGACACCCCCTGCTCCACCCCATATAAAACCTCCATGCAGCCGAGGCCGTGTGGCCCTATTGTCCAACCCAGGAATTGAGAGCACATCAATAAAATGCTCTCAGCTCCTGCCGCGGGCAATTTGGTCCTTCCTTCACCCCCTTTATCGACGTCCCTCGCACGTGGTGGTAGAAGTGGCCGACCCACCTTCCCGGGGCACGTGGCGCCCGGGAGCAGCGGCGGGACCGGGACCGGAGGAGCTGCGGTGTCCCGCTGGGTGCAGAGGGTGCTCTGGACCCGGGAGAAACACCAGAACGCCGCAAATGAAGGGAAGAAAGAGCATTTATTTCAAAGATCTGTGTCATCAAATTATTTGTTCTTGGCTTCTCCCTAATTGCAAAACTACCATTAAAATGATTGAAATTATTTACAGCAAAGCACTCTATCAGCCCACCCAATAAAGATCACCAACTGAAATTAATAATCCACAACAGAAAGGACTATTTCTGCCTACAGCTTCAAATCAGTCAAAGAATGAAGAAAAGCATAATTAAATGCTTAGATGCCAAAAAGAACTAATATTCCTTGTAATGTATATTTCTGCCTTTTTGCATGCAGTGTTAAAGTTATGGATGAAACAAATTTTTTTTTGAAAATATAAGATTGTCATTAAAATGCATCAAATCATTGTTAACATATTTAGATAAAATTTCTCTCATTACATATATGTTTACTATACCAAGTATTCATATATGTTTACTATACCAAGGTCCTTTTGCTAAAGTAAGCTGTTTTGTATAGGCTTGGAAGCTTATCCATTTAAATTAACTAAACATAACACCCAACTATGTTCAAGTCTAAAAAAGAGGGTGCATTCATGGCCAGAATTAATTTATTGGTCAGTAAATAAGTGGCCAAGTGGCTAAAACAAAATTCACTCCTTCCAATTTAAATGTTTACATGTTATTTGCACTTAAGAAATTATCTTGTTTGCCATCACCAGGTAATATTCTGCTGTTCTCATGCAAAAAACCAAAAAAAACAAAAAAACAAAACAAACAAACCCCTCCCAAAAATAAGCCAACAAAAAATAAACCAAAAAACACCCATCTATTATTAACCAGATATAAATTATTCCTAATCTACACAATGCTTAATCCCTGGTTCAATAAATGCAAATTGCACTTCAGAAACAATATTTTAAGAAGCCATTTGACAGCAGCAGACAGAAGCACAAGCTCAACATAAAATAGAGAACAAACATTTCAAGCTCATTCCAAAGAATAAGGTGATTAAAGGTTGACCCTGAGCTGTACAGAAATGCAAGTTCATGTTATAAACCTGTTCATTAGTTTAAGGGTGGGGAAAAAAATCTCTACATTGTGCTTCTATCAAAGTTCATACTTAGCTGTTGCCTCAGCTTTCTTATTGGTAGGAAATATATGCCTCTCATTGAATTAAAATCCTCCAGGAGGAATAAGGAAAAGAGAAAATCCACTGAAGAAGCTGCAAGGCCTGCATGGCTAAATTTTCCCCTAAGTTTGCCAAAATAAATTACCAAAATCAAGAGCTTCTAAGTTTGTATCCAAAAATGTAAAAAATTCCAGAGTTTAAGAGATGTAATGCTAAAAAGCATTACAAAAAACACAAGTTCCTGAAGACATCCTTTGCTTCCTGCCTGAAGAACCCTGTTTCAGAGAAGAAAAAGTTTTTCTTGTAATGAAGCTGTACCTAGGAAAGGTTTTGTAGCTGCATCTTCCCAAGGGTAGAAACAAACTGAACAGCTCACTCACAGAATTCTTATGTGAAGCATAGGAAAAATATGAAAAAAAAATAGTTCAAAAAAGTTCCTAAAAGCTCCACTTGAAAATGCTTTTTTTTTCTACATGGAGTCAAATTGTGTAATTTCTGTGATATTCCATTTCTCTTCAAGTTTGAGAGAAATCTTTTCCAGCTTGGGAAGAGTTGAACACATGAAGACTACCTTTTAGCTACTCTTGTTCATTACAATTTCAGCAGGAATAGGATTTTCCTTCCTTCTATACATAGAAATAACTGACCAAAAGCTGAGTAATTAGTAAAACTAGCTCCCTCATTTAAGATGCTGATGCCTCTACTGCTTTTGTTCCTACCTATGTACTGTCACAGGAATATCCAAGTATTTTCAGCTGCTATGATGAATGTAACTGTCTTATAAGGGAAGCTGCAACAATTACTGGGATCAAAGCACACTACAGAATTAGTTGTCCTTCGTTAAATTCACCTCAGTCTGATCCTGAGGCTTCATTGAATAAGAAAGGTGGCATTCCCAGACTAGAAAAATTGTCAGCTCAGCACAGTCAAAATTTCTCGGAGCATTATAAACACCTGGACTCTCTGGCTGTAGAAAGAGAGGCACAGAGTCCTCAGGTAGCAGACCAAAGAATGTCACTTGTCACCATAAGGGAAACAAAGTTAACTGCATTGCATCTTATGGTGTGACTATATTATAGCATTTGAAATAAACCATTCATTATTTAACAGCAGGCAGGTATTTCTAGGGTGAAAGTACATGTGCTGCCATACCCAAAGATCATTTTCCCAGCAGTTCAGAAAAATAAAGTTACAATATACTGTTAGCAAGGACAGCATACAGGGCACAGAGGTCCTAGAGGAATTTAAACAGTACCAAAAGTGTCCAAACCGTCCATTTCTCAAGTCCACTAATACTAATCAGACCAAAGAGTTTGCTTCTTGTTGAAGGAGGAGATTTACCAACACGACATTGAAAGGCAGAGATTTGGTATATTTTTTAACTTCCAGCTTCCATAAAATATCTGCAGACTGTAACAGGAAGGAGACATAAATTATCAGCCTAAACCAGTCTTCAAGTACTGAAGAAAAGATAAACTACCGAGAACTGATGGGTGATGCAGGAATTAATGGCAGTTCACTTTCTTCTGTCTTGGAAACAAGAGATAGTCCAGCAGACTTTAGTATCATGGTTGTTTTTTCTCTCCTTAAAAATAAAGGAAGAGGGGTCAGGAAGCCATAGATTATCTACTTAACTTTCACTGACAGAAAACACTGAAATAAATTAGGCATCTGTAAAATAATTAAATAATAATTAAGTAGGAGGAAATTAATTAATAAAGAACATGTAGCATCAAACTTATTAATTTCTTCCTATTACATAGTAATATATCTTGTAAATAGAGAAGTGTGTGAATATGTCATATATCTTAGCTTTTGGTCAGCTTTTGGCATTTTTAAGATGTTTCCAAGGAAGCTAGGGAAACATGGCCAGGACAAGATTATGATAAAGCTGGCTCTGTTGAAAACCACATACCATTGTTATAAGTGGTATCAGCAAGGGCTCAGTAAGTAAGAGTACACACACTCAGTCCTAAAAAGTGTTGCTTTTTCACCATAAACATTGATAATGAAAAACTGGACATGAAATTTGTCAGGGTGGTGTGAGTTCACATACTGGAAGACGAAGCTGAGTTTAGAAAGTGCAGAAACACTTTGAACAAAAATACTTAATTCAAAAAGGAAATGGCAAAATATGTGCTATTTAAGTGAGGGCTAATACATCTGGAGGAAGGGTGGGACATGAGGGCATGGGCAGGTAGGTCTGTAGAAAAAGATCCAGTGGAAAACAACCTCATGATGTAACTTCTAAGGAAAACACTTTCAACACCGAGGGAAATACGGAGAGGAATATTATCAGTAAAGTGAATACCTGAGCATTCCCATTCTGGTCTATATTATTAGTATCAAATATGGGCCCTGACAGGTTCAGGTATTCTGAGTAAATAAAACTACTGAGCTGTTGGAGAAACAAATAAATCTATGATATGGATAAATGTTTAACTCACTGAGATCTTTACAGAAAAGCAGACTGAAGGAACAAAAATAGCTTTAAATAGTAAAAGTGTATTTGAAAAATGTTCAGCCAGAAATAAGAGAGAAACTTCTTTATTGTATCTTCGGGGAATGAACTAGGCTTATATTGCTTATAGACTAGAGACAGAGAAAAGCTTGCTAACAGTGAGAATATCTGACAGGTGAAATGACTTGACTAAGGAGAGTGTTGTATAATCTGTTTGAGCTAATGAGCTCTCTATCAGTTAAAATCAGCCCAGAAAATGTACCCCTAGAATCTCCAGATACCTTTTAAATTTCCATCTTTTCACACAATAAATGCCTCAACCTTTGATTTACTGCTGAAGATACTGTTATTATGCTGCAAAAAAAGGAAGTTATCATCCAAGTATCACTGCACCTGGCAGAGCTGTACACCCCTGTGTCCTTTGTGCAGTAGACACACAGCCTGCACAACACCATTCAGCATAAGCCTACTACTGAGCATATGAAATTCATTATATGTGCTGTCCTGCCTCCATAAAGTGCATTCTTAGATCATATTCTAATTTACAACAATACTTTCTCCTGGCTTCTGAAAATTGCCTGACACAGAAATACACAATGTCACAGCAATTGCTGCTCCACAACTATTTCCTCTGTAAGTCAATAGAATTTCAATTTCTTTTAGTGAGGAAAGCCAGGAGGAGCCAATTATCATTGTTTTAACACCACAGATTCACTTCAGGCATCACTTAGGTTGCAAACAAAAATATTTCAGATCCTGCTTGCAACCCTCCTTCTGGTATGTGGCTTTGAGTCCCAGTAGCAGCCCTGTATAGAGAGAGGATTGCACTAAATACACTTACCCATCTTGATCATATTAGCAAATATACAGATAATTGTATATTTTAAATACTACAAATAAAAACAAACACATTCAAAATGTGATGCTGTTTGCTGTGTTTTGCAAACTATGTTGTAGCATTTTTACTGAATTCTCCATGTAGCAAATTATTAATGAATGAAATTACGTTTCATTACATTTTGGACCTAATTTCCTAAACTGGAAAAAATTTTGGCTCTTCTCTGTGCCAAGATGAGAATGTCAGTACACTGTGAATGCTGTATTAACTACAGCTATTCCCGTAAGTTTATGGGATCACATCCATCACTTGCTTTTGCTAAAGCCACAGAACTAAGAATACTTCTTAGGAAGCATTTTCAATTGTCTACTGACTGGTTCAGCTTCCTGCAATATTGGGGGTGTAGCTCTGAAAATCCCTGGCAGATGTGCTCCCTCAGTTTCAGTTCACTGGGACATAGGAACAGTGGACTCTGTCAGCAGAGGCAGTGTCATTTTCAGAGTCAGCTGATGGAGGAACTGCAATCTGAAAGCAAGCTCAAAGGCAAATTAAGGGCACAGCAGCTGAAAGACAAAACTATTTTTTGATCATTATGATTTAGAGATACCACTGATACGAAGCAAGCAATACAAGCCAAGGCTGTTTTTTTTTTTGTTTTTTTTTTTTTTTTTATTAAGTCATAATAGCACTTGTAATAGCTTTCAAGCCAAGTTGTCAATTCTACAGCTCAAATTGTGACAATTGTGAAGCAGCCTATGTATCTCCCAGGAAGCAAGGAAAGATAGTGTGTTATTTTCTTAGCAACTGCTCTAATTGCAGGCTACGTCTGTCTGTCTGTCTATCTATGTATCTTTCTTCCTTTCTTTTTTTTTTTTTCTTTCTATTTCTCTGTTATAGTTATTTGATTTCCAAAATTTGCTACTATGAAGGAACAACAGAAGTTTTGTCCCTTTTCCCAGAGAGCCTGGTGAGGGCTTGAGGCAGCACTGATATTCAAAAAGGCTTGGCTGTAAATGTGAACATGTATATTCAAATTTCTGACTTACGAAGCCCCAAGCTTCATCCTGAAATCAAATGTCTTATCTTCATATATATGGTGCCAAAATTCTTGCAAGTTATTACTTTACCATTCCTCAGAATTAATTTGGAGAGGAGATTTTCAAAGTAGAATTGAAAGTAGCCATTGCATTGTGCATTCCTGTTAATTTTCTTAAAAGGTTAACACAGGGCCAAAGACAAACAGAGTAAAGTAAAAGAATTTCTTACAGGGCACTCTTTCTAGGAAAAATTAACACATATTGCATTATTTTTTAACACCACAATTCAAACCTTGGATAATTGAAAGGATTGTTTGTGAAGAATTTTTTCGTTATTCATTATTCTGAGATATTTCAAAATATCTCAGACAATCTCAGCTTTCTTCCGCTGTACTTCCCTCACCCTTTTGTTAACCATATCTGTTAATTCAGCAACTTCACACCAAGCAATGGCTCTCTCTCTCAGCGACCATGTAAAAAAAACCAAACTCTTATAAAAAGTCAGAAATGCTCTATGCCCTCTGCAGAGGGTTGTGTGTTTTGAACAACATTAAGGGGAAAAAAACCCCACATATTTCAAAGTGTATATATGATGCTGGAAAAAAACCCAGATCTGATTCTGCAGTGTGAAGGAGTAATTGTTATTCTTGTATTATATAAGGGAAAGCAATAGATGTTACTACACACAACATACATAGATGAACAAGCCATGCCACCAACCTATGAGCCACCTCTGTGAATCCAAACACGATGCTGACGTCTGGTGTCTTAAAGAGCACAGTGTTGGTTTAGCCCTACAGACTAAAACTGTGAGTGCATTCTATATGGAGGAATTTCCTAGGCTTAACACCAAGGTGTTTCCAGCCCCTCAGCTGGAACCCTTCCAAACCTTTAATCAAGGTTTCAGCCTTGATTGAACCTGCACTGGTGCATATTACCCTTGGCACCACAGTGAGTGTAAGCACCATCAATGAAATGGTTGCACTGACTTCTACAACTGGGACACTGCAGTAGGAAGACTACAAAGGGGACTGTCTACAACTGGTTAAATAGTCCATTCACAAAAACACAAAAGGGATTTTCTACATCTGATTTCTTCAACATGTGTATTTCCTACATGTTCTTTAATAAGACAGCTGTAACAGCATGACCAATAAAAGAATCACAGTATCTGAATTTAGCAAAATATAACTCAGCCCACCTATATGTCCACTGGAATCAGAGCTAAAATGACATACTGGACTCTCCATCTATTCAGCTTTTCAGAAATAAGTGGTCCAAATTAGGCCCTAATTAAAAGTTTCTAAAAGGGAGAATATCCAGATATATAAGTCAAAGCAGAGGAAAATGGGAACTAATAGTGCATATCAATGAGAGCAAGAACTGAAAACACATACTGTTACTTTGATATTTATGAAACCATTTTCTATATCCAGGGGATGATGATGGTGTTTGGAGCAGACTAGAATCAGGCAACACAAGTTGGATAAGATGTTAACTGTCCTGCATTTCCTTGCACTGTTTCAGTAGACCCTGAAGATTACACTTTGTATTTGTAGGAGTACTGACTAGTCCTAATTTACTCAAATGTTTATCTTTTCGCACTTTAGATGCAAGGAAGCAAAGATGGTCTGGGAAAGAAGGTTTGAGAAATATCCCTCCTATTTTTAGATTTAAACTTCAGCAGCCTTCAAGCCTGTATATCCAGTTGGGTTTTTTTGGGTTTTTTTTGTGAATATGATGAATGATCCAGCAGTCCCAACTGTCTTACTAAGAATAAGTTTATATGAGAGAATGCAGGAGGCCTCTTTAGCATACCAACTCCAGTGAGAAAGAGAAGCTCGTAACGATCACCTCTCTGAGTGCATTGCCAGTAAGCCACAAAAATAAAGAAGAAACAATTTCTGTAGGGGCTCGTAGTGTTCCTTTCTGGTCTCTATTTGCAGGGACTTAGAGCTCATGAAAAATTTAAATGGCTCAGGAAGGCATGACAATTCTAGTATGTGGGCTGTCAAGTTAATTTATGAGTGTGTATACTTGGGTGATTGCTTTTCCTCTGGAAAGATGAAACAGCTGAGCCAAGAAAGATTGGTATCTACCACTTCCAATATACAGAGATAGATATTTTTAGGGTAAGAATAGAGACAGAAACAGAGAAGCATCTGTGCAGTAGCTCAGAAGTCTGCAACGTGCAATAGTGTACCACTGGATATACTTACCAGATGCAGACTCTAATTACCCCAGACTCTCAGGTTTGTATGGGAACTGCAGAGGGGTTCAGAGTGACACTTCTGGCTACAGACAACACAAGCAGGCAGAAAGTTTTCTGAGGAACTGAGGGAATAGACACTTCCTTATACTAGCCTCAGTACTGGCTCTTAAATAGAAGTGGATGTGGTATAAAGACATGACCCAATTAGTCATGCTCCTTTTGTGCACAGGATACCAGCCATGTGGAAATGGCCATGTGCAGGAATCAACCCTTACTGAGATCTTAGCTGCTGCTTTCAGAGAAACCTACATAAAGACAGCAGTCCTGTTTTTGACTACAGCCTCTAACAGTCATGCTGGAGGTGTCAGGATCTCTTACTAACTGCCAACCTATCAGGTCAAATATAATGTATTAAATAATTCCCAATTAATTGCACTAGTTGCCACGGGCAATGGTTCCAAGGAAAATGGGTGTACTTATTACTATTTTTAGTGCAACACAGCTGTGTACAACTTCTAGGTGCATGGCATCCTTTAATTTGATAAGCAAAGGCTTCATCTAAACTGTGATACCTGAGGGCACTTGATAATTCCCATCTCTGAGATAAGACATCTAATTCTATGCGTTCTACATAGCCAGGATTCCTGGTCTTCATCACAGTTTCTGCAGGAAGGAAATCCAGCAGTGTGAGGAGGGAGGGATCTGTAATGGATGTTAACATACTTCAGGTGACTGGGATAAAAAGGATGAAGATCTACCGTAGAGCAGACTCTTACACACAACAACAACAAAAAAAAGGTTATATTTACTTTGGTACATTGACAGAAAGCAAGAAATTATAATTAATATTGTTCCAATAATTGCAGCGGCTACCTGCCATGACCTCAAGCAGATGAAATGAGCCAGCTAGCACTGTCCGTGTAAGGCCAGGTAGCCACCACGTGAGAGGGCACCCCAGGGGAACAGTGTCTGCCACGCTGGTAGTGCTGAGTGCTGCGGCGTGGGTTACACAGCTTTTTTCATCTCCTCACACACTGAGAGGAGATGAAGAGACGAGAGGAGGACACTTGTTTGCAAGCCCAAAGAGCTTTTATTCCCCCAGGTGTGGTAGGAACAAAGTGCTCTCAGAGCGGATGCAGTGACAAAATGCCGATGAAACAAAGGATGACAACAGGTTAAATAGGGGGTGGGCGGACAGGGGTGGAAACCTGGTTTGCCCAATGGGGACAAACAATAGAGGAGTGACATAGATTATAACAACCAATGGTAACATAACAGAGGTGGGTACACTGTCCTGGGACAAATAGAAAGGCTAAGGTGGGGTGATTGATACAGAACTTTCTTGAAGAAGCTGGGGGTGGTTACAAGATTGACATCCGACAGGGAGTGACAAACCTTGACTGATGTAACCAAACAAGGAGAAAACAGGGAGAGGTGAGGAGATTGACAGGTAACTGTGGATCCGAGTGGCAGGAACTCTCGGGGTAAACAACTTGGAACTCCATGTGAGGGGAAAAATGGGGAAGTACAAGGAACAAACCTAACTAACATTAATAAAACACCCAACTAAATGAAGCCAACCCACAACAAATAATAAATATACAGCCCTTGGATTTCAAAACAACACCAATATTCTGAAAACTCTTCTGAAGTATTTTGTCTGCAGAAATACCATGTGTTTGCATACCAATGCATTCCAATGCATAGGATGCATATATACTCCATCACTTATCAGCATTCACGTGATTCAGCAGTATCTGCTACCACAGTTCTCCCTTGGACATCCTGTGCCTGATTCCTCCAGCTACCTGAGCAGGGAATTTTTACCTTGAAGTAGCCCAAGATGACCAGTTGCTTCTTTAGACAGTTTGCCATAGTACTTGTGCAAAATCCTTTGTTGATCCTAATAGTGTTTGAGGCAAGTGTGATCTTTAAGTCTCTTACACATTCATAGCAAGGATGGAAACGTGTGAGTTTTACTTTTGTATAAAAAATTTCAATTGTCACTCTGTTAACTAACCTGTGAAATTTCAACACTTACTTGCACAAAGTTGAATTACAGCCAAAACAAGCACCCTTTTGTACTCCATGAAATATAAAAACAAACCAGCAAAACAACTGTGTTGATTTCACTCACTTTACTGTAAGTAAATTGCTACTATACTTTGACCAGCATGAAACTTTCCCTTCTGGACAATAGATTACACACAGCTCATGAGTGGGCTTGCATTTTGGTGTTCTGCAGCAGCTAATAATACCTGGTAGTGATGGGCCATGTATTGAAAATCACTCAAAACACTTCCTGATCTCTTGAATGTTGCAATTGATTTCTTATGCAAAAGGCTATTTGCTGTGCCTTTCTACCGTGGAGAGCCCTTGCCAAGGAGCCCTTCTTCTCTTCAGCCATTTTAAATCTGATCCTCACATTCTCTAGAATATCACAGTGAACTGACTTTGACAGATTTACATAGCTCATGCTTGCTATTGCAGCTTGTACTTAATCTAACATCCCATTAAAATGTGCAAAACAGTACATCTTTTGAAAAGATGTACTGTTTTTTTTTTAATGCTTTAAAAAGAATAGTCATAATTACTTATGCAAAAACTCCAATAGACTACTCTGGAATTTGCTAATGGAAGACCAAAGACTTAGACTCATGGTTTCTAAATAGACTCTGCAGTGGGATTGACCACAGCTTCAAATTATTTTTATCTTTTTATTTGAACTGTAATACCTGTAACTAATACAAATTAAGCTATATCCTGTCAACTTTTAGGGGCAGGTTTAAAAGCTTACATCTCAGCCTTTCAATATCCATAATTTATGGCAGAGCTGAAACTCATATACAGATCTCACAACCCATTGTGTAATTGACTTCAACTACTTTCCTCACATAATAAACAAATAGGATAATATTGGAGCCTTTAAATTAACAAAAGGTTAAATAATATTTTATGAGTTCCCTTGGTTATTTTCAGGCCTGCACCACATTTTCCATAGTCCATCATTACAGCAAAAGCACTCTGCTGTATTGCAGCTGTATTACAGTAATATTATTATGGGAAAGCTGCTGCTTTGAAATGTCTATTAATCAGGTTTCAAAATCCCAGTAGCCTCCAAATGGTCAATAAATCTTACATTACCCAGGATTACTCAGTGAGCTATAGCAGAGACACATCACTTAAACAAAAGTGAAAAGTTGTCCATACTCTTTCCAGGGATTCAGTCATGCTGGAGAAAGCAGAAACAAGCCCCTACCTTATTAAGATGTTTGAGAGTAGTCTCTTTTTGCCATAAAAAACCCTAATACATATATAGCATTTACCAAGTCCTCTTTTTTCAAATTTTCCTTTTACAGTAAAGCACAGATGTTCTCACGGTATGTACTCACCAGGAATACAGCAGAAATGTGTTATTTGTGCATCATCTGCAAAATATCTCAGAATTATATGCAGCAATGCTAGCAAAATTTTGGACTATAAATTGGATATTATAAAAAATAACAAAGCTTTGTTCTCTGTTCCCAAGAAAATAACTACTAGGACATTTATGCTTGTAGAATTTAAAATCCACTTTTAATCATCAGGTCAGCTTAAGCTTTACAGAACATGATCAATGTACATTTGCATATTATTCTGAGAATTTAAGTTACAGGTCTGAAGTCAGCACAGAGACAGGCTTTTTTTAAGCAAAAAAACTCCCAGTCTAGACATATCTAATAGTAAAAATTGGGATGTATGTTAATTCTTTAAGCATGGGTGGGCAAGAAGCAGCACCAAATGTCACCATTGAAACATTGCCCTAGTCTCCAAGTTTCTGGAGTGACTCTCAAGAGAAAAAAAAAAAAAAAACAAACACGACTGCCTTTATTTTTTACTCAAATTCAAACAACACCTGAAAAAGGTCATAAAGGGCAATGAATAAAATGTGTATCAGCATTTTATCGATCAGTACCCATCATCTACAGAATGGACACATTTCACAAAGATGCCTTAGAATATAAATAATAATATTTCTCTTTTGTGCACTGATGAGAACAGTATCAAACTTGCCTTTCCTCAGGCAAGACCTTGGCATATCAAGGCACATCTTGGCATATCTTTAATCCTTTCTGAACTATGCATTAATTGGGATGTCAATCACTGCTCAATAAGTCATGCAAAGTTTTTGTTCTGCACTTGAAAACCAGTAACATTTTCTTTCAGAAAATGACGCACTAAATTACTTGTAAGCCATGAAGGTCTGAATTTGCATAGTTCATCAGAAATGGTGTGGGCCAGTACATATCCTATATTTTACAGGAATAAACTTAATTTTACTTCATTTCTATTCTTACATGACAAATTTGTATTTGGCTGTGAAAAACACAGTACCAAAAAAAAAAAAAAATCACAAAAAAACCACCCCCAAAAACAACAAAACCAACAAGCAACAAAACCCCGCAAAAAAAACAAAAACAAAAACAAAACCCCCCAAAAAAACCACCCAAAATTTATCTTGCATTTCTCTTCCACTGTCTTTCTAGTAGGGCTTATTTGTAAATAAATCTCTGCATTTCTTTATATGCTCTGAATCCCACCACTTGAAGCAGTTACATGTATTACTTTTTCTAGCAACTAATTAGAAGGATCAGAAAAGTTTCTCTGCTTTCTGTAGGCAAACTCACAATATCCTCATCAGCCTCCAGAAAACAAGTGAGAGACTTTGGCCAGCTAACTGTCATTGTGATAATTTGCCACTGCAGTTAAATATGATTCCCAGAACACATTCAGAGAATACTGACAGGAAACATTCAGCATTACAAAATATATTTTTCATTCAGAAAGACTAGTTATGCCCACATATAATCCACTTGTGCAATTTACACTGACAATGGGATTGCATTTCTGTTTGAGGTAGATCCAAACCAACTTTACTTTGCCTGAGCACAGACTGCACTAGAAAGCTGTAGGCCTGCAGGACAGAGAATCACTTTTCCCATCATCTCTCTAAACAAGAGGAAATGTTCATCATCCTCATAGAATTATGAATCTACATAATCTTGATCATCATGGGACTTTTTAACTACCCATTTGTAACTTTCTTCCATAGGAGTACACAAATATTTGTTAGAAAATTAAAATGCAATGGAGTTCATGCCAAGGTTCTTGACCTTGTCTTAGGTTACCATGTAAGATGCAACCAAAAGTATGTATTCTATCACCATTTTCATAAACTGTTAAAACCAGGTGGGGTAGTGTTCTTTATCTCTTCCATGACTCATCCCTGGTAGCTCTCTCTGATGGATATTTTCTGCTAATGGGCCATCGAGGTCTCACTGCATGACTCATAAAATTATATCATCCCATTGTGAGATGCTCTGCCCAGGGTGGGGGAAGCAAGCATTCCTACCTGGACATAATGTGAGGTTTGGAACATCACAAGCAACCTCACCTACTGGATTCCCAGAGGACAGGAGCTACCTGACCACCACTGGACCTTCTGAGGAAGACCAGACCCATCTACCAGATCACTGCTTTGACAAAACCACATCTATCACTCCAAGAGGATGGCAGCCACCATTTAATTGAACTGCTACCACCACCCTGACCAACAGGGTATCAGGTTGTATCAAGACTCTGTCAGTTTAAGCCAGTGTTTTCTGCCTTTACTTTAATTTTTCTATTAAATTGTAGTTCTGACTTGGAATGTCCCACTGGTTTGTTTTCAGACTACTATAGACCAATATGAAATAACTGCAGTGGGATGCATTTTTGCTCCTTTGCAAAATGCAAAATAAATGTAAACAAGGTAAATTATGGAATTGCTTTACAAAGCAAATGGTTGGTATCAGTAACTTCTCAAAAGAAAAAAAAAGAAAAAAAGAAAAGAATGTTTCTGCTCTTGCAGTTCCACTGTTTGCAGTGAAGCACTTCTGAGCAATAGTTGCAGATAAGACAATACTCTTAGTTTGCAGACATAATCTATGTCAAAGATTTGCTGCAGGGATCAAAAGCAACAACGGGGCTTTAAAATGAGTTAGGTGAGTTTGGGTTTTTACATTGCTCTGTCATGCAAACTACAGTGAATATCCCTCATCTACCAGGTGACAGGATTACAGATTTGGTCAAGCAAGACTTCTCCTCTATGAATCCAGGCTAACTACTGACTAGTCATAACTGATTACCTTCTTTTCCATCATATGCCTGTAAAGTTTCCAGAGATTATTTATTCCATCATCTTCCCAATCATCAAAGTAAGGTAAACTGATCTGTAATTACCTGCATCCTTCTTACCTTTTCCAAGATGAGAGAGACATTTGCTGTCTTCCAGTTTTCAAGCATCATTCCCAACTACCCTGATGATTCAAATACAACTCAAAGTTTAAGCTATCTGTTGGTTACAGTTATCAGAAGTGTTTTAATAAGATCATTCAGATTTCCTCAGAAAACTGGGAGAAGCACACCTACAATGTTTCCCACACTACGTTCAAAAAATGTTCCTGATTGTGGTTGTAAAAGCAAACATTAAAAAAAGCAGGGCCCTGGCCTGGTCTTATGTGTCTGGAGCTCCTCTCTGTACTCCTATGACATCACCAGCACTGGAGTCATCACTAGCTTGTATACAGGACAAAGATCAGAATTACTGGAGGGGAATACCAAATTAATGGAAGAACTGTTAAGGACTACTTTATGCCTTGGAAACAGCCCATTAACTTCCCAGGTATTACATCTAAATCTCTAGAGGACTACGTCTATTCTGTGAGTTCAGCAACATGCAGGGAAGTGTCTAAGCACGTGTTCTAGTTTTTGTTTCTCCATAACATATTCCACTCATTCTTAGGCTGCCCACTCCATGTGCCTGTTTGTTAAGCCTCTTTGGGATCCCTCAGTCTGGATAAATCACAGATAAATGGCTTGCAGGAGCTACAGGAGTTTACTTACTTGAACACTGTAATCTCCCTAGCAATCCAGAAAGCCCTAAACACAAATGAAACCCTTGTATTATGCAGTGGTCCCTCCAAGTATACCACTGTCAAGGCAATGTCTTCGTGAGGTTGAATGGCTTGAAATATTAGTCACATCATTCTAGCTTTTGTGTATCCCTGTGATTAACTACCTGCCTATTTTGGTGGAAATAAAGTTATATCATCTCACCCAAATGATGTCTTAGAGACCTGAAAATACCAACTTTACTCATTAATCTACTTTTTCCACCAACTCAAGGATTTGGTTCAAGTACCTTTAACTCAATTCAAAATTTAATTACAAGTTAATTTCTTTCTGTATTTTACCAATGCATGCTAGTGGACTGATCTTTTTGCACCCCTGTGAGCTCATCAACCAGTTACAGTTCCTCTTTGTTTTGACCCTATTGCCCTTGCATGATCAACTTCTGCTAGGTTACTGTGCTCTACTGAAGAACCTGAAAATTATTAACTGCCAATTATTAGCCTTTTCTCTAATAAGGTTAGCACTAATTACCCCTAAAATAAGCAGTGAGTTATTGTCAATGATAAAGTCATCATTAACACTGATTACCTTTGCTAAGTAGCAATAGCCAAAAGTAGGCCATCTGAGCAACAAATGACAGTACTGTGTCACTACGAAGAGCCATCACAATTGGACATAACAATCACAATTAGACACAACCTGTTTTACTTTGCTTCGGTATGGGCCAATGACCAGATTGAATTCAATAACTGATGAATTATAAATATTTTTTACTGATTTCAGTCAGAGCTCTAGCTAAGGCACATTCTTTCCCTAGATGATTTTTTCTAAAGTTCCCACTTTCCAGACTAACTCTAATACACCAAGGAGGGCTGTATATCTATTTCTACAAATGCAAGAATATCACATAAAACACAGAAACAGGCAGAAGTTGAAGGTGAGTTCACTAGACTCAGTTTGGAGAGTCTAAGATTTGGACCATTTTTGGGACATCTCCTTCAAAATCCAGAAATATTAAAGGCATCTAATTAAAAGTTCATTTTCTTGTCTTATACCATGCCTGATACCTTAAGAAAGAACATTTTATCTTCCTGACTATCACACATGTATCAACTTGCCCTGAAAACAAAACCTGGAAATTTCACGAAAAACTATTCTACTCTGACATTCCCAAAACTGAAATTTTTAATGACTTTGAGTCATACCCCACTTTTCTTATGTCTAATGAAAGACTCAGAATAAATTTACTTTTCTGTCCAATTTTACCAATTCACAACGTAATAAACAGGACAAGGTAATAAATAAAAATAAGACAAGGTAATAAATAAAAGTAAACAAAGACAATAAAATTAAAACATACTGATGCCACATAAGTTACCTTTGAACAAAGCTGACAAAGACTTTCAAGTTTAGTATCCCCTGCCTAGCATTTTCATTACAAACAACCAATATCTACACTGAAAACAACAACATCAAGTTTGATTAACCAAATATAATACAGGCCATGCTGCAAAACAAAAAACAAACCACCCAAACAAAAAAACCCCAAACAAACATAGAACTAATGGCTCTCCTCAAATACAATAAAACAGGCTGAAAACCCAAAGAAAAATTTCCAGACCAGCTAGTCAAATCATACAGAAGGAAAGACTTCAAGCTTTTACACATTTATTTTTATCATCTTCAGTAAATTTGAGGTGAGCATGGATATTGTTTATCAGTTGTATAAAGTTCAGCACTGAGCCTACTTTGCATAGAGATGTTGAGATGAAGATGGCATTTCTCAAGACACCTCTATAAATCAGTTTAGATGATTCAGGAAACATATTGATACAGAAAATATAAATGCAAATAATTTTTACAGATGAAGAAAATTGCCTAAATTGTTATTTTCTTCAGTAATGACAAAACACTAAGTGCAATGCATAAAGTGACTTCAAGTTATTTTCCATATTGCCTTACTGAGATATAATGACACTGCAAAGTTAGAAGCAAAGCCCAAAACAGCAGGACATCTACTTTTCAACATTTAGCATAAAGTGTTTGGATTCACAGCTGAGAGATAGGAGACGTAATAAGAAAAATACAAGGCAGGGGGGATGAAAAGCTCTTAAAAAAGGACAGTTTTTATTTTAAAAAGCACAGTCTAACTGATAAAAAGCACCGAATAAACTGCAGATTGTGACTTGTTCAATGTCATCAGTATTAGTCATTAAATGTGTGGGGGGGGGCGGTTGTGGGAGTTTTCATTTATTTGTTTGAAATTGAGGTTTTTTGGGAGTTTTTTGTTTGGTTTTCTTTTGTATTTTTAATTTATGTTTGTCTATAGGAAAGGGAGTACTTAGCATGAAAAAGAGAAGACCTGAAAAAAATTTTCAAATCTACTCCAGCTTCCTCAGAGAGGATATTTATATTGTTGAACAAGCCATGTAAGCCTTACATGTTTCACATATACTCTATGAAAAATGGCTATTTACATAAAACTTCACAGAAAATTGTGGAATCTTACTAATTAGTTATAGTCTTTGAGATATCTGGATAAAAGTTAGTATTTCATTGCCATGTGGATTAGAACTTCATTCTGACCATGTCATATCAGAAATCAGAAAACTAGAACAAGCCAAGTCACAGAGATCATTTTAGATTTCGAATATTTAGAAATTTTTAGAATATGCAGGAAAAGGACAAAAAAATTCTCCTGACTCTCATCTTTACTGGTTACCGATTTTTAAAAAAAGAAACAAAATATATTCTACAGAGTTTAGCTGTGATCCCTGCAGTCTCAAGGCATATGATTGTATAATTTTTTATACCAAGCTCCTCCCTTATTTCTTCCCATTAAGACAGTTGATTTGTGTAGTTACCTTTAACCAATAACAACCATTTGCAATATTACATTTAATAAGGGTGAAAGTCGCAACAATGATTTTACTTTATGTGTTCTGGTTTTAGTCTATAACCTCTTCTACTTGTTTTCTTCCAAAGCCATAGACAGAGGGTACTGAGTGAGTACTGAATCTAACATTTTCATATAAAGGTAATTGAATATCTTTCAAAGTATCTCTTAAATATAATGCCAAAATTTCACATTTGGATGGGTGTCCAGAAGGTAATGTAAAGTACGTGCCCAAAATATTGAAAGATAATCTACATTTTTATTTCCTAGTGCCCATGCTGAGAATCAATCCATTCTTTCTCACATTGTAAATTTTTTTCTCTTTAAAAAATTTATTTCTAGTTTCTGAATAGTAATGAATTGAAGACTCAAACCTCCAGTTTCACAGCTAAATCAAAAGTGTTACAGAGGGAACAAAAAGATGAACAAAAAGAACCCCCAGAGGACTTGTCGCTGTTTATACAAAAACAAAAGGTAGCCACTCATACTGGATTGTCAATCACAGTCCAGAGCTAAAATCACAGAATCACAGAATAATGAGGTTGGAAGAGACCTCCAAGATCATCAAGTCCAACCTATGCCCTAACACCTCAACTAGACTATAGCACCAAGTGTCACATTCAGTCTTTTTTTTAAACACATCCAGAGATGGTGATTCTACCACCTCCCTGGGAAGACAATTCCAGTACTTTATTATTCTTTCGGTGAAAAAATTTTCCTAATATCCAACCTGTACCTCCCCTGATGTAGCTTGAGACTGTGTCCTCTTGTTCTGTCAGTTGCTGCCTGGTGGAAGAGACCAACCCCCACCTGTCTACAACCTCCCTTCAGGAAGCTGTAGAGAGCAATAAGGTCATCTCTAAGTCTCCTCTTCTCCAGGCTAAACAACCCCAGCTCCTTCAAACGTTCCTCATAAGGCTTGTGTTCCAAGCCCCTCACCAGCCTTGTTGCCCTTCTCTGGACACGCTCAATGTCCTT
This sequence comes from Vidua macroura, assembly GCF_024509145.1. Classification (NCBI taxonomy): domain Eukaryota; kingdom Metazoa; phylum Chordata; class Aves; order Passeriformes; family Viduidae; genus Vidua; species Vidua macroura. The sequence continues at coordinate 50,632,421 of NC_071611.1, forward strand.
CCTAAACTGAGGGGCCCAGAACTAGACACAGCACTCAAGGTGTGGGCTCACCAGTCCCAAATATAGGGGAAGGATAACCTCCCTGCTCCTGCTGGTCACACTATTCCTAATGCAGGCCAGGATGCCATTGGCCTTCTTGGCCACCAAGGCACATTGCTGGCTCATATTCAACCAGCTGTCAACCAGCACCTCCAGGTCCCTTTCCGCCCGAACACTGTCCAGCCACACTGTTCCCAGTTTGTAATGTAAGGGATTTTTGTGGCCAAAATGTAGAACTCAGCACTTAGACTTATTAATCTTCATGCTGTTGGACTCTGCCCATCCATCCAACCGATCTAAGTCTCTCTGCAGAGCCCTCCTTCCTTCCAGTAGATCAACACAAGCTCCCAACTTAGTGTTGTCAGCAAATTTACTAACGAAGGACTTGATGCCCTCATCCATATAGTCTATAAAAATACTAAACAGAACTGGTCCCAGTACAGACCCCTGAGGGACACCACTGGTGACTGGCCGCCAGCTGAATGCAGCACCATTCACCACCACTCTCTGGGCCCAGCCATCTGGCCAGTTCCTAACCAAGCAAAGAGTGCTCCTGTCCAAGCCGTGGGCTGCCAGCTTCTCCAGGAGTCTGCTGTGGGAGACAGTGTCAAAGGCCTTGCTGAAGTCTCAATAGACAACATCCACAGCCTTTCCTGCATCCACCAGATGAGTCACCTGATCATAGAAGGAGACCAGGTTGGTAAGACATGACCTACCCTTTGTAAACCTATGCTGACTGGGTCTGATACCATGGCCATCCTGTAAGTGCTGTGTGATAGCACTCAGTATGAACTGTTCCATTATCTTACCTGGTACTGAGGTCAGGCTAACTGGCCTGTAATTACCAGGATCCTCCTTCCTACCTTTTCTGTAAACGGGTGTCACATTGGCCAATTTCCAATCGTCTGGAACCTCACCAGTGAGCCATGACTCTTAATAAACAATGGAGAGCAGCTTTGCAAGTTCATCTGCCAGCTCCCTCATCACCCTGGGGTAGATCCCATCTGGTCCCATTGATTTATAAATATCCAAGTGTCCCAGCAGTTCTCTGACTGCCTCTTCTTGGATAACAAGAGGACCATTCTGCTCCCTGGCACCACCTACCAACCCCTGGGGACAGTTGTCTTGAGGACAAGCTGTCTTACCACTAATGCCTGAGGCAAAGAAGGCATTAAGCATTTCTGCCGTTTCCTCATCTTTCATTACTGGGTTGCGTCCCTCATCGAATAAGGAACAGAGGTCAGTTATACCCTTCCTTTTACCATTAATATATTTGTAAAAACTTTTTTTATTATTTTTAACAGAAGTTGCCAGGTAAAGTTCAAACTGAGCTTTGGCCTCCCTGATTTTTTTCCTACATGCCCTAGCAGCTCCCTTAAATACTTCCTGAGAAATCAGTCCCTCCTTAAAAAGATGATACATCTTAGTTTTTTATTTCTAAGTTCCTTCAAGACCTTGTTGCTCATCCAGACTGGACATTTGCCTCGTCGACTCATCTTTCGGCACACAGGGACAATCTGCTCTTGTGCCCTCAAGATCTCTGCTTTGAAGCACACCCATCTCTCATGGACTCCTTTGTTTTCAAGGGCTGTTTCCCAAGGGACTCTCTGAATAAGTCTCTTAAATATCCCAAAGTCTGCCCTCCGGAAGTCCGACATAGAGATCTTATTTATATTCCCCCTTACTTCACCAATTATCGAGAATTCTATAATTTCATTATCACTGTGCCCCAAGTGGCCTCCAACCTCTACATCACCCACCAGTCCATCTCTATTTGTGAACAACAGGTCTAACATAGTCCGTCCCCTGGTGAGCTTGTCCACCAGTTGTGACAAAAAGTTATCCTCCACACATTCTAAAAACTTTCTAGACTGCTGTTTTTTTGCTGTATTGAGTTCCCAGCAGATGTCTGGTAGGTTGAAGTCGCCTACAAGAACAAGGGCTGATGATCCTGAAACATTGTTTAGTTGCTTATAGAATAAGTTGTCCACCTCTTCATCCTGGTTGGGTGGACAACAGCAGATTCCCAGTAGGATGTCAGCCTTGTTGGCCTTCCCCTTAATTCTTACCCAAAGGGACTCAACTTCATCGTCATTAGTTTCAATACCTATGACATCCAAAACCCCCTTAATATAAAGAGCCACCCCTCCACCTCTTCTCCCTTTTCTGTCTCTTCCGAAGAGCTTGTAGCCATCTAGTGCAGTGCTCCAACTATGTGAGTCATCCCACCACATTTCTGTGAGGGCAATTACATCATAGTTCTGCTGTTGCACCATGGCTTCCAGCTCTTCCTGTTTGTTACCCATGCTGCGTGCATTGGTGTACATGCACCTAACACAGTCTTACCATCCTTGGGCCAGCTTCCAGACAGCCCAGAAGCATCCCCTTCCCCCTTCAGACCTAGTTTAAAGCCCTCTCAACAAGGTCTGCCAGTTCATGAGCTAAACACCTCCTGCCCTTAGCAGAGAGATGTATCCCGTCTGATTCCAGTAGAGCAGGTGCTGTAAAGGTTGCCCCATGACCAAAGAATCTGAAATTTTGCTGATGACACCAACCCTTGAGCCACTTGTTAATGATGTGGGTTCTCCTATTTCTTTCATTATTTTTTTCTGCCACCAAAGGGCAGAAAAGAGCAGTACACTACCTGTGCACCTGACCTATCAACCACTTGACCCAGTGCCCTAAACTCCCTTTTAATTGCCTTGACACTCCTCTTTTCAATCTCGTCACTGCCAGCCTAGAGTATCAGCAGTGGGTAATAATCAGAGGACTGAATCAGCCTAGGAAGTCTCTCAGTGGTATTTCGTACCTGGGCCCCAGGGAGGCAGCAGACTTCCCTGTGGGATGGGTCTGGTCTACATACGGGGCCCTCTGTCCCCTTCAGAAGGGAATCACCCACTACAATTACCCTTCTTTTCTTCTTGATGTTAAGAGGTGGTAATCTGTTTTTTAGATGAGTCATAATTGGGCGGCTCACTGGGCAAATAATTTTCTTCTAAACCATCTGGCTGGCTCTCTAGATCCAGGGCCCCATACCTATTCTGAAGTGGCATTTGGCTAGGGGATGGGGGGCAGGAGAGATTTTGTTTTATTACCTCCCCGAGAAGGGACACATTTCCACTCCCCTTCATCTACCAGGTGCCCCTCTATTGCCTGAGAGTGAGAGACATATAAGTCCTCTGACTCTTGGTGGGCCTCCCTTAAAGATGTAAGGGCTGAACTCCATCAGTCTATTTCCCTTTCACTATCCCTGGTACTCCTTAATCTTTCAACTTCCTCCCTAAGCTCAGCCACCAGCAAAAGGAGGTCGTTCACTTGTTCACACTGTAGGCAGGCCTCCTCCACAACGCCCCCTGAAACCATGGATAAGCTCAAACACTCCAGGCAGGAATGGGTCTGTACAGACACATCCTTTTTGGAGGGCACCACTTGGTCACATAAACTTGTGCCAACGACAGATTTTGACCAGGTTAAAACCATTACTAGAAGAAAGCTCAAAATCAAGCAACCAATAAAAACAGCTCACCTAACTAGCAAGAACCTGCAACCCTGCCTGCTTGCCTTGCCTGCGCAAACTGCTGTGCAGACTGCTGTGACGCTGTTTGTCTGCTCCTGTTCGCCGCGCTCCCCAGAGACCTCTTTTTTATAATGAGTCACTCAGGCACAAGGAAGCTCCACCTCCTGCTTCTAAATGGCTCACAATGCAAGCCCCTCACCTGCTCAGTGCTTTTATAATGAGTCACTCAGGCACAAGGAAGCTCCACCTCCTGCTCCTGAATGGCTCACAAGTCATTTTGCTCTTAAAATGTTGAAATACTGACCTGGAAAAGTTCATAGTCCCAGATATGTGTGAACAGGAAATTTAATAACCAAGTTAATAACAATAGCTTATGTTCATATACCACTTCACACTGGGGTGTACAAACATCAACTAATTAATTTCATTAATACTCCCCTGAAGTAGATCCTATTATACATAAGCATTAGAGATACAATTACATGAGGGAGGTGATTCTTCCCCTCTACTCTGCTCTGGTAAGACCATACCTGGAACTTCCACAACTGGATGGAACAGTGCATCCAGCACTGGGCTCCCAGCAGAGGAAGGACATGGATCTCTTGGAGCAAGTCCAGGGAAGGGACACCAAGATGATAAGAAGGATAGAGCACAGCTCATGTGAGAAAAAATAAGATAATTGTGATTGTTTAGACTGGAGAAGAGAAGGATTTGGGGTGACCTAACTGCAGCTTTCCAGAACATGAAACGAGCCTACAAAACAGATGTGGAATGAGGCTGTATTCAAGAACATGTAGTGATTATACAAAAAGTAACAGCTTTAAATCAGAAGAGGGAAGGCTTAGATGATGCATTAGGAAGAAATTGATATGGGTTGTCCAGGGAAGATATGGATGCTCCCTGCCTGGAAGGTCTGACTGGAACTCTGAGCTAAATGGTCTAGTAGAAGGTGTCCCTGTCCATGGGAGGGGGGCTTGGATCAAAATGATCTTTTAAGGTTCCTTCCAACCCAGACCATTCTATGATTCTCTGATTTGATTCCTAAATCATCTTTACCAACTAGTAGAAACTGTAGTTTATAGATCTCTATTCCATATTTTATGATTTCAATTTGCTAATATATTGTTATTGGTTGCTTAAATATAAGTGAGTTGTTACTCAATCTGAGTAGAAGAGGAAACAAGACTTCTGCTGTTCAAACTCCCTTTTATTTCAGTCCTAACATATTCTCTGTGTGGCATGATCATCAGCAAAATTTGTCAGCACTGTCCAAAATTGTGAGGAACAACTTGGAACTGCTGATCTCCACATTATCCATTAATCATATGATTCTATGTTTTCCCTTTGCTCATTGTCATGCAATAGTTCATAACAAATTTTGTGGCTCATGGCCATTTACCATGGAAGCAAAGAAGCTACCTTATCAGTACAAAATATTAATTCCACTCTATTATTTTTCTAGAAGTACTTTCTGTCCTTGGCTGTGACTCCCTTCACTAGCAAAGTATGTAGACCAGAAAGGAACTACTCATCTCCCACCTGCCAGCCTATATTATCTTTAAATCACATTAAAATCTGAAGCCAAAATGAAAGGATTCCTAAATATACACTCTGTGCACTAGCACTTTAAAGCTGAAACCATGGAAACTACCAGAAACTTCAGCCTCATGTATGCCTGTCAAAAAAGATGAACATTTTTTTTTTTGAGATAGACTTCCAAAAATGTCAGGAAAACATTTGAACAGATGTCTTTCCTTCTTGTGGGAATTTTATGTCCACAAATCTTGAGATAGCAGATTGTGAGTATCAGGGATATTGAAGACATTACTACAATCTTCCTCATCCCTGGGTTTATACTGTGTAGGGGAGGATGTACTAAGCAAAGCAGATTGCAAACATATCCAAAAAGTCAGCAAAAAACCAGATGCCTGGCTAATGTGAATGACTCTCTCTGAAAGGATCCTTGGGGAAGAATAATGAGACAATAAAAGTAACCTGACAAGCCATGAACATAGTCCCTGTTCTCCTTTGGCCACAGACAAAGGAATGATGCAGAAAGATCTTCCACAATGTTTAGCACTAAAGCACAAAAGGCATATAACCAGATATAAGCAGCTGAAGTTTGCTTATTTTAACCACATGCTGTGCAGAACCTCCATTCACTGCCCTATCAAAGGCTAACGGCCAGAGTCTAGTCCATCAAATTTAGGAGCAGGAGCTCTTTTCACAGAGCCTGGAGGTATGTATGTGTACAGAATTCAGTTCATCTACTGTCCTTTAAACAATGTAATTAGAACAGGAATACAGGAGAAAAACCTTCATAAAACTTTAATGCAATTTCTGGATATGTAGAGGCAATTGTTTATGTGGAAATGTTTCAGAATTGTGTGACACACTGCAAGGTTTACGTAACTTTGAAGTTACCAAAACTACTTATGAGTAGGCACATCCCTATCTTTGGCTTTAACTGATATGTAGAAATATGGTTAATGGCATACAATGAGAGTAATGGTACTCCATCATGAACAGAATTCCTCTACTAGCTTCTCTTTTATAAAGCAAGTGACAATGCCTAGACTGATGACTCTGAAATATAATTTGCAAATAATTTGTCCTCAAAGTGGCAAAGCATGAGGGACCTTTTCACCTCTAAAGGACAGCATACTAGTCTGCAAGCTGGAACTGTATTTCAAGTGCTGGCTCTTCAGTTGGAAAATTCTTTGGTAGATTAGTGTAAAGAAACAACCAATGCTAGAAAACCGATGAAGTGATATGGTAGAATAATCAGTAAAAGCACTATGCTACAGAGCCAAAAGTATGTTACCATTGCAGCGTCACAGCAGCCCCAAGCTTTGGTCCTGACTTCATTGTGCAACAGTACATTGGCACATGAAAAAAAACCAAACCAAAACAAGACAGTATCTACCTCAAATTGTTTGCAACTTAGGAACAAGTGAAAAACCCTGTCTGTTGCATCCCGGGTTCAGGTTCAGATTAGGGGTTCTGATCTATGTTAGCTAGCTGAGTTCTGTGTGGCCCTGTGCACCCCCCGTGTTTCCCACCCAGTGGTGGTCGGCCCCGGGTCTCTTACTATTGGAGCTAGCCCACGCCAGTCCTGTAACCACTCCCCCGTCCACTCCCGAGAATTCTGTGCCCGTCACCCCGTTCCCGCCAGTCCCATTCACTCCGGAGCCCCGGGTCCGCCCCTGCCACATCTCCGTTGGTTACCCCGATCCACAGGTTGGATCCAGATGAAGATGATTTCTGCAAAGTAACTGAGATACAAATCAATTATTTAGGTAGGGGAGGTCTAAATCAAAAGGAAACAGAGAGCTGAGGGAGCTGGAGAGAGAGGATGAATCTGAAAGGGATGGTTTCTGCCGCCTTCTCAGGGCTGCATTCTCCACCTGAGGACTGACAATGATTGGTTGTGCTTTGGGGATGTGTGGTCGCACAAATTTTGAGGGGACCCATCTCAGGCCTGAGGGTGTAGACATGCAAGCAGGTTACTAAGTAGGAGGGTCCCTCCTGCTGCCACGTTTCTGGGTTTTTTATCATGACAGAAGGTTTCTCCTTGAATTTGGCTTCCGGGTAGGTGTGAAAATGCCGGATGACTGGCAGGTTTAGATTTTCAAAGGAACAGTTCGGGAAGTTGATTGTGAAAAGTGCCCTAGCAAGCCAGACCTGGGGGGGACTCCACCTTCATCACTGGTTGCTGTTGTTTGAGAACTTTTATTAAGCTCTGGTGGGTCTGCTCCACCACGGCTTGACCTAATGGGGAATAGGGGATACTGGTCTTATGTTCTATTCCCCATTGTTGCAGGAAGCTCTCAAGTTCCTTGGAGTTATACGCTGGGGCATTGTCTGTTTTGATCCCTTTAGGGACACCCAGTGTGGAGAAAGCCTGTCCCAGGTGTTTCTCAGCATCAGCAGCTCTCTCCCCTGCGAGGGCAGAAGGAAAGACAGCTCCAGAGAAAGTATCCACAGAGACATGAACAAACTTAAATCTGCCAAAAAAGTGGATGTGTGTTACATCCATTTGCCACACCTCGCAGTTTCTCAGCCCTCTAGGGTTGGCCCCTGCGCTCACTGCTGGTACTGGGAGAGACTTACAGGATGGACATGTGGCTACAATGGCCCAGGCCTGGTCACAGGTGAGCTGGAATTGTCTCACCAGGCCGGGTGCATTCTGATGGTAGAGTTGGTGACTGATTTTTGCCTGTTGGAATTTGTCTAGGAGCAGAGCCATCTGCATGGGGGCGGCTGCAAGGGAATCAGCATGCCGATTACCTTCTGCCAGAAATCCCGGCAGGTCGGTATGTGACCTGATGTGCATTACATAGAAAGGTTGCTCTCTGTGGGAGACTAATTTTTTTAACTTTCAGAGCAAGTTGTGCAAGACAATGTTGGAAACCCCCTGCAAAACCGCACCTTGAGCTCTAGACACTACACCCGCTACATAGGGCTGAATCAGTGACCAGATTACAAGGTTCAGAGAACCTCTCAAAAGCTCTAATGACTGCAGCCAACTCAGCTATCTGAGGTGAGCCTTCCACCTCAGCAACGTCTGACTCCCACTGCTGAGTCTGAGGATTCTTCCAAGTCACTACAGACTTGTGGGACCCTCCGGACGCATCAGTAAAAACGGTCAGAGCCTTTAAGGGTTTTTTGCTTTGAATAATTTTGGTTGACAATGTGAATTGAACATCCAGATTAAAAATTTTGTGGGCCGGTCTCAAAACAGAAAGTTGACCGGTGTAACTATCTAGAGCAAATTGCAGAGCCTGATTTTCTTGTAAAAAATGTTCCAACATGGCCTTGGTAAATTGGCCCGATTCTAATTTGAAAGGAATGTGAATGCACTCGAAGTCACATCCGGCCAGCTCCCTGATCCTGGCTCTGGCCTTATGGATCAATTCTGCTACCAGCTCCTGTGGCCGTGTCATTCTTTTGGACCTTTGATGACTTATGAAGACCCACTCTACAATCAGGAGAGGATCCTTCCGGTCCTGGTCCCTTTTTTCCCTGCGAGTGTCTTTCCACTGAAAGATGACTCCATGGAGGTGTGGCAGGCTGCCCAGCACTATAAATTTAAAGGGCAGGTTTGGATTGTATCTTTGAGCCTGCTGGGCAGACATTGTCTCCTGGACTTTCTCCAGCGCAGCCCTAGCCTCTGGGGTAAGAACCCTAGGAGAACTAGGCTCCTCTCCCCCGTCAGTAAATTGAAGAGGGGGGCTAGGTCTTCATTTGTAATACCCAGCCAGGGCCTTACCCAGTTTAAAGAGCCACACAGCTGCTGGACATCTGCTAAAGTCTCAATGTTATTTTTAATTGCTAATTTTTGTGGAACAATGGTCCGCTTACTAATTTCCAGTCCCAGGAACCTCCAAGGCGGCATCTTCTGAATTTTGTCTTCGCGAAGCTCGAACCCTGCAACAACCAATGCATTAGTTGTCATGTCAAGCATCTGTGTAAGTAGATCGTCATTGGGGGCACAAACTAAAATATCATCCATATAGTGGTGGATAATCACGCCGTCGTTGGCTGCACGGACCGGGGCCAACAATGAGGAGACATACCACTGGCAGATAGTCGGGCTGTTTTTCATGCCCTGAGGAAGGACTTTCCAATGGTATCTCTTCACTGGGGCTTCTCAATTGATGGAGGGAACCGAAAAGGCAAAACGTGGCGCGTTTTCAGGGTGCAGAGGAATTTGGAAAAAAAAATTTTTTATATCAATAACTGCTAATTATATCAATTCCATATCAATTCAATTGATATATAATAATTATATCAATTCCAATCTTGGGGTAACATTGCAGGGGACTGCATCCCTGACTGGAGAGGACCCATATTTCAATTACTTTGTTAATTTCTTGGAGGTCGTGGAGGAGCCGCCACTCGCCCTTGCTAGGTTTTTTGAGGACAAAGACGGGGGAATTCCAGGGAGATGTTGTTTCCTGAATGTTGCCTTTGGCTAATTGCTCTGCCACGAGCTTCTGGAGCGCTTTTAAGTTTTGTTCGTTGAGCAGCCACTGCTCTACCCAGATTGGAGTATCAGCCAATTTAATTTCTGGGTATGACGCCCCTCAGCAGCTGCTGCCCGAAAAACCTGGGGGGTCGGGATATCAATTGTGACTCCCCACTGGGCCATCAGGTCTCCCCCCCACAGGGATTCCGTATAATCTAAAACCAATGGACGTAAGTGTGCCAATTGCCCATTTGGCCCCTCGAATTTCACAATGTTCTTTGATTGCCTAGCCAATTGCACACCCCCTACACCTTGAATGTGGCCAATGCAACTCCCAATGAGATGGCCAATTCCGTGAAGGAATGACTGTCACATCTGCCCCCATGTCTAGGAGTCTATTCATGTGTTTGCACTCACCCCCTTTCCACAAATAACAGTCAATTTTTGGGCGATCTTTTCCCAGTACCTGGGCTTGACATATGTTGTGAATCTTCTTCGGTGACAGCTTCCATAGATGTTCTGGATGTACTGGAGGACCAGTCACTGGGATAGCCTGTGCAATGATTTGCCCTTTGGGAATGAACAAAGGGGGGTGAGTGCAGTGCAGCCACACTACCAAATGTTTTGGGTCTGTGGTGGTTAAACAAGGAGCAATGGTTATATCGACTGGCGTGTGTTTAGTGTCCCCAAGAATGATGTACCTACTGCGAATATTTAGCCAGATTCCGGGGTTCTCGGTGTCGACTGTGATGAACTGCTAATATGTGTCTCTGAGGTACAGAGGCTCAGTTAATGCCAGCCTAAAAGGTGAAAAATTGGAATAGGTGTTAAAAATGGATGTATTTAGTATTTTGGATGGTCGGGGTCCCGACCCAAACAAAACCTGGAAATAAAAGGCACTTCATCCCCTATGTTGTAGGTCTCATTTGGTAAAGTCATGTCTGGTGAATAATTGTCTGTGTCCTCAGGTGGGTGTTGCAAGTCTCTGCCCTCCCCCTCCAGTAATGGTACTTGTCCCACCTCATTTATGTCTGCACACAGAGGGGGACTACACTGGCGATCTAGTCTTTTGGATTTCCGTGCTGGTGAGAAATCCCTTGCCCCTGTTGTTGATTTTTAAATTGTAAAAGTTCGTCCTTCATTGGGTAGTGTTGTGCCCAATGTCCTTTCTGATGGCACAGATGACACAGTGTTCCTTGTCTCGGTCCCTTTGGGGGTGGTCCCAGAAAGCGGCGCGGTGAGGCAGGTTTCAGTGTCGGTGGTGCAGCGGCTTCGACGATGGAAACCCTCTTAGGTGCCGCTCGAAACTCTCTAAAGTCCTTTGCAGGGATGGAGACCTTCCGCACGCAAACATCTAGCATGTTTTGTAGGGTGGGGTCCGGATCGAGGGGGAGGCTGAAGATAGCATTTTGGCAGGCTTCATTCGCATTTTGTCACGCGATCTCAGTAATAAATCCTCGCCGGAGCCCCTCGTCCGGCACTTGTGAACCTACTGCCCGATGCAGCCGATCTACAAAGCTCACAAAAGACTCTAAAGGTTCCTGCTTAATAGACAAATAGTTAATAACTGGACCACTGGGTTTTAGTTTAAAAAATGCTTTCTCTGCCACGTTTGCACTTTGGAGAAAAGCCTCCCTCGGTATCTTTTCTGCCAGCTTTTGACCCGAATCCCAGTCCCCTGCGCCGCACAAGTGGTTTACAGATATCATTGCCCCATCTGAATCATGCGAGGTATCCTGATTAGCCAAAAAAGGTCAGGCTAAACCTGTCCCTTATGTCCCTTATCCATGCGGACTCCCACACCAAAAACTCTGCCTGAGTTATTAAACATGAAAAAAGAGTTCGCATATCTGCCAGCACATACTCTGCTGAAGACAGCGTTGCTTTCAAGAGGCTGTGGAAGTATTCACTCTCCCGGCCGAAGTCCTTTTGAGCTTTATATAAATCCTTTATAACATGTTGGGGGACGGGGGACCATCGTGCAAGGGGTCTACCCCCCTGCTGCGGGGTGTAGGAAACTGGAGCAGCAGTGAAGGTAGGCAGGGAATGAGGCGGGTCGTGGTTCCACCCCCCCAACCCCCACCCCCACCCCCCCCCCCCCCCGCCGGAGCCTGGACCATGGGCTCCCCCCCACTGCCCCCCTCACCCCCCCCAGAACCCTGACCATGGGAGCCGGAAGAGAGGTTGCGGGGATCGGGGGAGGGGGCGGAGGGAGCTGAGTCAGGACTGGGGGGAGTGGCTGGTGATGAACTCTCCCAAGGGGTGGAGTCGAAGGGTGAGGACATGCATGATTCATTAGGGGAGGTGGGACTGGGGGGAGGGTTTGGAGACTGGAAGGGGTTTCGGGAAGAAATGAGAAAAGGATTGTGGGAAGAAGGAGCCCGCATGTTGGGAGAAGTCATGTGGCTGCTGCCATCTTGTGCCACATGGTAAGGAGAGCACATGGCCAGAGCCACCACGTGGTGGCCGCCATTTTGTGCCTCTGAGGGGAAGGAATTTTTCAGAGAAACAGGGTCAGGAAAATTAAAACTAACATCAGATGGGGCTGCACAGAGTGCGGAAATAGGGATAGAGGAAGGATTCAGAGCAGTGAGGCCTGCACTGTTCTGACAGGGGTCCCGGGAACTTTTAAAGGAGCCAGAAGAATCCTGCAGGCTTAGCCGGGATGCTCATCTAAGAATTCCCGGTTTTGGGGTAGAGGGAGAGGAAAGAGGAGTAGGATTTGTAGAACTGGGGTCAGAGTTGGGGATTGATCTATCTAGCGATGGCTGTGGCGGTGCTTCATAGTTATTTATAATAATATCATGAATTTGGAGGGCCAAATAAATTAGCTTCAAGACCCTCTTCCTCTTCCCAATACTCTTCTCAACACAATCCCTAGTCACAGTGAGTACTTCTGATCCCATTTACTGCAGGCTGACAGTACTGTAAGTACAATTCTAATGCTTTTGCCTTTTGTAGCACTCCTGTAGCATTCCAGTAGCATTTGGTGAATAGGAGTAACAATAAAGCCTCTCTCTTCACTCTTGAATTCAATGTGAAGACTACTGAGAATAAATATGCTGTGTCTTCTACTCAGGAGAATGTATAAAGGTGTCACAGACACTTTGACATGTCATTATATTGTTATGACATTTTAAGACCTATCAACAGAATTTTTTTAGTAGAGCTAACTAAATTTCTTCTCAATTGCATAAACCATTTATGAATTAAAAACAGCAGAAAGGCTATGAGAACTATATGTACTACATTGTTATAGATTGCCCCTCAGTACAACAGCACTGTCTAAGCTGTCTTATTGTGTCTAAAGAGAATTAATAAGACAGTGTCTTATTGTCTCTAAAGAGAATTTTTTTTCTTTAACTTGAAGGTTACTTCTCTTCCACTAAAAACTCAACTTGGGAAATAAAATAAGCTGGAAGGGGACAGTTTTCCAAATCTCCCAAACTTGAAAAGGAAATGCTCCTTTCATCTTGATACACAAGACCACAGATCCTTTCTCCAAGGATATTTCTTCTCTCAACCTAAAAAAGGACAACAGATGGACCTGTTTTGTATTGTGTTTTCGTATCTCGGGTTGTTCCTGTAATGGTTTGCCCCTGTACCCCCATATTCCCCGATGGTTTTACCCTAAACTGTCCTTTTCCTCTCCCTCAAACCCCTCCTCCTCCTCTGGAGTCAATCAGCAGAAAACCGCTGAATCATTCCCCTGTCCCCTCCCTGGTGCCTTGTCCATCACTCGACTCCACATCCCACCTATCTGGAACCTTCCACTAAGGGCATCAAGTGATAGGGCAAGGGCCAGGGATCCCTCCTCCCTGCCTTTCCCACTGGGGATTGTATCCATCTGTCTCCCCAGTTTCCACTCCCCTAAAATCCCTTATTGGTCATGGGGTGATCCCCTCCCTTGTCTCCTCCCTGGTTTATAAACTGTTGCACCTTGCCCCTGGGGGCTCTCGTCTGGTTGCTCCCCTAAGGTTCACAGCTCCTCGGAGTGTTCAATAAACCTTGGACTTTGCCCCAGAAGAGAGTCTGCCTGTTTTCCTTCCACGGTCGTTACCAGCTGCTCCTCCAAACTGGGCTGACAGCGTGAGCATTCAGCCCTGAGAGGCTCTCCAAATTCCACAGGAATATAGGAGAGTGTCTGTTGCCGCCAGCCATGTCATCACTCGTTGGGCTGACCAAAGTGGACTTCGGGTGGACACGGCAGCAGACCTGCATTTTCCCAGTACTGTTAGCACACTACGGATACACTCCAAGTTTCATTGTTTCTCTACTGATGGCTGTTGCATCCCGGGTTTGGGTTCAGATTAGGGGTTTTGATCTGAGTTAGCTAGCCGAGTTCTCTGTACCCCCATGCACCCCCCATGTTTCCGCCCCCGTGGTGGTCGGCTCCGGATCTCTTACCATTGGAGCTTCCCCCCATCACTCCTGTAACCACTTCCCATCCCGTCTGGACACTTCTGTGCCTGTCACCCTGTTCCTGCCAGCCCCATTCGCCCTGGAGCCCCAGGTCCGCCCCTGCCGTGTCCCCGTTGGTTACCCCAATCCATGTCATTCCCTTGTAGCCTGCCCCCATTGGGCGAGGAGGGCTACTGCTCTCCTTGTCCCGCCCCCGATAAAACTCCGTGCCCCCCAGAATTCGGGGCCATGTTCATCCATGCGGAGTTGGGGGCAGTCTGTGGCTTCTCCATCGCGGCTCCCACGGCCATTAAAGCCTTCCAGCAGCCACGTGGACAAATTTGGACAATTCCTTCACCTCTTTATTTTGTCCCCTCGCGCTGACGGCAAAGTGCAGCCAGCCCACCCCGGTGCGCAGCAGCAGAAGCACCCGGGAATCGCAACAAGCACCAGCCTGACCGAGAAGCAGAAGCGCCTAAGCCGGGCACTCGGGAGCTGACCGGGGCTGAGAAAAATAACGCACTGTTGCAGATGGCAAATATAATTCCTGATAGAAGCCCATGCTTTATTTTTATTGGTGATCCCTGGGCTAGAGAATCAACATAGACGCATAAGTTTCTCATCCCACACTGAAACTCCCTGCTATGTCAGTAAAAAAAGGAAGGCAGAATAAACACTTTCTATTGTAAGTATGTTTAGTGGTTATCATGTATTAACTATTACATTGTCTCTTTCAGTCTTTGTCTGTGGGGGCTTGTCCTGGAGGGGATGGACAAGAGCTGGCTACAGAGCCACACAGAGGACAACCAACATAAAGTCTCAAGAGATAAGAAGCCACAATGGATGACATCCAGGCATCTCATGGCGAGAAGCAAAGGACTCTGGGACCAACTGAGAGTGGCCATGCAGGCTGGGATGGTGTAACATCCTGTGATTGGCCAGAAGGCTTCTAGTACGTTCCATGAGAGACAATATACATATATATATATATACACATATATACATATATATATGTGTGTGCATGTGTGTGTGTGTCTCAGCCCCATGTTGTGATTTGTGTTCATTTCCTTAAGTTATTTTATTAAGTCGATTGTTAAATGGTTCATTTACACCCCCATGTTCTCCCAAGTTGGTTTTTTCCTAAGTTGTGCCCTCCCTTCCAGCTGTCCCTCAAGGTATCCCCTCCCTTTATTCCAGACCCTTCCCTGCCTATCAAGGCAACCCTGCCCCTTCTTCCAGAACATTCCCCGTTACTCATTACCTGGACCAATCCCCAACTGAGACTTTTCTCCTCCCCCTATCCTGGTTGGTTCCTGCCCCTAAACTCCACCTCAAGCATTACCCCATTTGCTGTCACTTGGTGTCCACCCCCTGTTTTTCGGTGCCTTAAAATCCCATGCACAGAGGTGTTTGGGGCTCTCCTTGTCTTGATCCCTCCAATTTCATTAAAGTTTGTTGGAGTTTCACGACCGGAGAGTCTCTTCTTCTTTCTCTGCTGGGTCCCTGCCCTGCTGCTTGGGAACACCGTCTCTCTGCAAAGAGCATTGCTGGCTCTAAGGTTCTGCCTTTGGCTTCACCCCAGCCAAGGCAGTTCCCCACACTCACTGGAGCAAAGCAGCTCTAGCCTAGGTTCCAGTGCCCACTGGCAGCCCCATTTTGGTGTCTTCTGAAGCAGCCTTTTTATGTTTTGTTTTGCACCTTTGTTTATGCCCTTTTATTTATTTAATAAGTATCTTCAGTTTTGGCACTTCAGTTGTACTGGCCCTTTCCTTGTTGCCTGCGCCATGTGACCACACATGGTTTTCTGGGAGCTGAGCTCCCAGAACTAGCGAGTTTCCCTGCACACCCTGCAGATCCCTCGGAGCCGTTGTTGCTGGCCCACCTCCAGCTGATCCACTGCCAGTGGGGTCAGAGATCACCAACAGTCAGACATGCACCTCAACATTTGTCAGCCAGGAAAAATTTCCCTTACATGTAATCACAATGTCTATTTCTTCTCCTGTTGCATTATTCTTTTATCTGCACTGTTTTTTCCCCTGATTTTATCTTTGTTCCTCTGCAGCTCTTTCATCCCATTCATTTCCAACACGCCTGAACACTCATAATTTGCTCTGTTCTCTCCACTGAAATGCAATCCATGATGCAAGTCATGCTAATTTTTTACATGCCATCAGAGAAATCTTGACACAACATGCAACCTAATGAAATTTGATATTCTTTCCTGTTAATGGTCTTCCAGACTATCCTTCAGGCTGAGCCGCAAGGAAAATGTATTTACTGGTTAATCCTTACTTCTGCTTGGAAGGTTCAGAGCCTGAGAGCTAGAAAGTTTGATGCTGACAAATATTGACCACTAAATAAACACATTAAATGAGCTCAATTGGGCCTTGCAACTGAAAAGGTGACATCGCTGAACTGTGCTATTTTGAAGGCACTTACAACCTCTGTTTAAAAGCTAATGCCTCCTATATTGTATTTTTAAATTTGTTGGTTGGTCTGCCTTGAATGACACTGCTTCACATGTACACAGCAATTCCTTTATCTTCAGGACTACAAAAAACATCTAAATATTATAATCCTGAGGGCTTTTCAGAGTTTCAACTTTGAATCAAGTTCAAGCCTGAAAGCCATAATGAACTGGCTGCATCAGAGTAAAATTATCGACCTCATTTCAGGAAAACCTATGTGAAGTATATTTACACAAACGTCAGGGTAATGTACGAAGCGGAAGAGAGATTCGATGGGATATTCCCTTACCTCTTGTTCTATTTCTCAGAGGCTGGGGTGGCATTCCAGGGAGCTGCCATTCATAGAAAGGATGAACCTGGGGACTACTGAGCTATTGAACTATAATAGGAAGGTTATTCGAGACAGCCAGCATGGTTGCACAAAGAGCAAGTCCTGCTTGACCAACTAAGTGGCCTTTTTGTGATGACATGATTCAATCAGTGGACAGGGAAGGGCTACATCATGTGTCTAAGTTGGAGAGAAGATTTTATGAGTAGACTGTCTGGTGAGTAAGGAGTTGCCTGGATGGCTGAATTCAGAGAGTAGTGTTCAGCAGCTCAGTGTCTGGATGGAAACCCATGATGAGTGATGTCCCTCAGGGGTCTGTATTGGTGTCAGTATTATTTGATGTCTTCATCACTGACATGGACAGTGGGATTGAGTGCACCCTCAAATTTGGAGATGACACCAAGTGCCAAGGGGTGTGTTTGGCGCACACAAGGGATGGGATTGGGATGCCATCCAGGGGGAACTGCACAAGCTGAAGGAGTGAGTTCACAGGTTCATTCCTCAGGTTAAAGGTGTCATAAGGTTCAACAAGGCCAAGTGTCAAGGTCTGAGCAACCTGCGTCAGAGCAACCCTCAGCATCAATACAGGCCAGGGGATGAGGGGATTAAGAGCAGTCCTGCCAAGAAGGGCTTGGGGATACTGGTGAGTGGAAAACCAGACATCATCCAGCAATGTCTTCTTGCAGCCCAGAAAGCCAAACTTACCCTGGGCTGTTTCAAAAGAAATGTGGCCAGTAGGCCAAGGGAGATGGTTCTGCCCCTCTGGTGAGACCCCACCTCAGGTACTGCATCTGGGGTCCTCAGCACAAGACAAATAGTCCTTTTGGTGTGGACCCAGAGGAGGGCCACAACAATAATCAGAGGGCTGAATCACATCTCCTGTGAGGAAAGGCTGAGAGAGGTGAAGTTGTTCAGACTGGAAAAGAAGACTCCAGGGACATTTTATTTTGGACTTCCAATACTTAATGAGGGCTTAAAGAAAGATGGGGACAAACTTTTTAGTAGGGTCTATAGTGACAGGACAAAGGGTAATTGTTCTAAGAGGGTAGATTCAGACTATATACAGGAAATAAATTTTTTACAATAATAGTGGTGACACACTGAAACAGGTTATCTGGAGAACTGGTGATTGCCTCATGCTGGGATCATTCAAGGGTAGGCTGGGCAGGGTTCTGAGCAGCCTAACATGGAAGAAGTTGTCCCTTCATATTGCAGGGATTTGGACTAGATGACTTTTGAAGATCCTTCCCAACCCAAACCATTCTATTACTCTGTAACTTGAGGGGAAAAAAATCCACCAAATAAAATTTAACTAAACTCGATTTGGGCCTTTTGGTGTATCTTCCACTAAAGCCAAAAGAGAATATTCCCCTCAATATTTACACAAGCAGCACCGTTGTTTGAATTCCCTTTACTTCAAAAGTATGGATTCAGTTTTAAGGGAATGATAGGCACAAAGAGTTTTTATTTTTCTTGTGAGATGTTTTTCTAGAGTCATTTTCCTATGCAGGTTGGACAGAGTTCAAAATTAATGCCAGCTGATAGTCCACAAAGACTTTTTCTTATCTACAGAGGCCTGACACCATTAAGTAAACACAGGGCTTTAATGAAAAGGAATAGAATAATACCATTATTGTATTGCTATTTAAAATATTTTGTCCTCCACAGGCATTCAGTGAGCAAAAAATCACTGAAAACTGTACAACTAGTCACAACTTCTCTGGTTACTTCTCCATTTGCACTTTCCCCTTTCATGCTTTCTAGTGTGATTTATCTCACAATGGAAGTTTTTTCTGTGTTGATTTATCATCTTTCCCCAACCCAAATGACTTTCTGTCATTGTCTTTAACCTACAAACATCAAACGAGCGTTTAAACATTGCCCAAGGAACCTGAAACTCAGTAAATAGTCTTCTGATCTGATGCCATCTAATTTTTCTAAGAATAGACTATCAGTCCTCATGCAGGTATATAGGCATGTATTTTCCAGCATAAAATAAAAGCACATGAAAAAACTGAAACAGATGAATAAACAAAATTGATACCCATGATACAACACCAAAGCAAAGGTGCTGCTAACGATGACTGTAATTTAATTTACTGGTCATCAAAAGCTCAAGCTCTATGTTATCCTCTCCACTATTTTTCTGGAGTGCAAAGTCCTGGTCCACTTCCACATACATGGAAGAGTTTCAGTGCTATTTTGGATTCAGCTTATAGTTCAAACTGAAGTTTTATCAGTGGGTATATTCATAAATTTACAAAGCAGCAACATTAAGTACTGAGTCGTAAACAGGTATTAGCATGTTTCTTTCAAAGCAAAACTGGTTCAGTCACATATCATGCAGAACTTCTGTAACACCCTAGTCAATCTCTCCTTGGAAAATGGCATAGTGCAGGAAATACTTGTTCATTTCTATTGATTAGCAGTCACAGAAAAAGTACAGTAATACTAAGATTATTTCTGTTCTGCAGTGCTTTGTTGTTTCTTTTCTAAATGTTTTAAATAAATAGCTATCATTTACAGCTGAAAAGGTTCTGAAAATAACTATTACAATTGCTGTCACACATTGTTTCTCCAACTGCAAATTCAGGGTCCATACTCAGGAACTCAACTGGTAACTAACTGAACATTGTACCATAAAGAAAAGCACGGTTCTCATCACAAACAGTTTACAACCTGAAGAGAACCAGCAGCCCAGAGTGATATGTAGTGTACCATCATGGTAATCCCAAAATGACTGCTTATCTGCAGATATCAACATGTGTGGTTATGTAATGGGCAACAGACAAATAGAATTGAAGGGACTTTAAGTAATGGTAAGAAGGCCCATGTGAACACTGGAGGACTGTGCAACCAGATCTGACAGTTAAACCTCTCCTTGTTGGGTAGGGAATGGCCTGGGCTGTTGTATTCCACAGCTTTCTGTTCTGCTGTGCTCACCTCTGGGTTCCCCAACACAAGAATGACCTTGAGCTGCTGTAACAACAGCAGGAGGGCCACTAGATTAATGCCAGGGCTGGAACACCTCTCCCAGACTGAAAGAGTTGGGGTTGTTCAGCCTAGAGAGGAAAAAGCTCCAGGCAGACCTTACAGCAGCCTCCAAAGGGTTTTACGAGAAGGTTGGAGGCGCTTCTCACAGGAAATGGCCTTAAGCTTCAAGAGGGCAGGTTTATCCCAGACCTAAGCAAGAAACTCTTTACTGAGAGGCACTGGCACAGATTGCTTGGAGAAGCTGCGGCTGCTCCAGCCCTGGCAACGTTAAAGGACATGCTGGACGCGGCTCTGGCCGGCCCGCAGTGCCAGGAGGAGCGCCCCGGCCCCGGACGGTGCCTGAGGGCCGCTCCAGGCGGGGCCCACCCACAGTTCCGGGGCCGAGGCGCGCGCGGGAGCGCAGCACCCCCACCACCTCCTGCCGGCCGCCCGCGCTCACAGCGGGGGCGCGCGGTGGGGCCGCCCCGTCCGGCCCCGCCCCGCGAGCTCAGGCCCCGCCTCAATTTGCATACACCGGGAGCCCTCCCTCGTCTCGCGGCGGCCGCGGGCGGCGGCGGGCGCGGCACGGATGAGGCGCATGCGCCTGGTAGGCGGGCGCTGGGGCAGCGGCGCGGTGCGGGGGGGGCGGGCGGTGCTCGGTGGTGCCGCCGCCGGGAGCAGCGGGAGCGGCGGGCGCGGCGTGGACGCGATCGAGGCGGGCGGCGGACGGCAGGGCTGGCGGGGCGAGTCGCGGGGCTCGCCGCAGCAGCTGGCGGAGCGGTACGCGGACTTGGCGGCCAGCCACAGCGAGGCGCTGCGGCAGCGGGAGGAGCGCGAGTGGCACAACGCGCGGCTGCGCCAGGAGAACGCGCGGCTGCGGCTGGAGAATCGCCGCTTGCGCCGCGAGAACCGCTGCCTCTTCCGACAGGCCCTGCTGGGGCCCGGCCCCGACAAGCCCCCCGCCGATCCGGGCGAGGAGGCGGAGGCCCTGCGCGCCCAGCTGGGGCGGCTGCAGGAGAAGCACCGCCGGGCCTTGCGGCATCTGCGGCGCTGCCGAGCCGCCTGCGGGCCCGAGGCCTCGGGAGCCGAGGAAGGGGAGTTGGAGGAGCTGCTGCTGGAGGAGGACGAGCAGCCGCTGGATAAGAAAAGCCTGGTGCCGGCCGTGTAGGCGGCCTCGGTGGAGGGAGTGGCGCCGGCTGGTGCTGCGGGCCCTCCCCGCCGCTACGGGCTAGGGGCGGGTCGCGCCCTCTTTGCTCCCGGCTGTGACTCCCCGTGCGGCGCGGGGGCTCCCCTTGATCGAAACGGGCCTTTCCCACGGAAAGGGTAGAGGAGTTGTTCCGGTTTGTTAATCCTTTTCCCAGATGTTTACGCAGGTTCATATGGGAAGCTGAGGCTTGGAGCATGAGAGGAATCTCTCAGAGCGGCTGTTGGGGAGAAAAGAACCGCGCTTAACAGAACACTTGGTCTCGTGGCATCCCACAGCATTGACTGTGCTTCCTTTGGAGCTGTGGATCACCGTTTTTCTCTTGAGTTAGCGACCGTCATGTAGGCTTCAAGAGCCATGGAAACTGACTAGTTCTCATTAGTTGGTGTATGTTAGGAAGAGGAGTGGAGGAAACTTGAAAGCTTTTGTCAGTGCCCGAGTAAAGTTAGTGATCATTTGAACTATGAATTGCCTTGGACACTTACTGCAGAACCGTGCTTCTATTTGTAATGCCTTCGTTCACTCTCACGTGAATACTGATTTGATTTTCACACTTTGACACAAAACTGCAGCTACTAAATAAACTTATGATACACCAAATGAGTGTCTGAGTTATGAATTTTTAACAGGGACTTTGTGAAACTGTCGGTGAAGCGCCCTTCAGATCACTGCACTATGCCTTTTCAAAGCCCAAAGAATTGGGGGTTTTTTATTACTGTACCTTCTTAATCATCTACTATTTGGAAGGAAATTAGTAATTGTTCAGACCTAGAAACATTTGCTGGAAAATTTGCTGTTTGAAAGAAAGCTTTTTGAAGAACTGAGGCAGAGCTTGGTTTTGTAATGTTTCCTTATTTTTTATGTCATTTAAAAGCTGGCTTATACTTTCAGGCTTGAGATTGGTTTCTTAAAGCTTTAAAAGCCACTGTCTGTTTCAGTTCAAGTTGAAACTAATGTGAAAAGGTGAAATTCCATCATTTTCTATATGTATTTTTGAAAATATAACTACTGAAAAGAGCCATTACTTTCACATAATGTCAAGCCTCTAATCATAAATGCTACTAGTATTTGTTAAGTACACGGATCTGCAGCTTCAAGTGTGTTCTCAAAATGGAAAAACAATTTGGCACACTGCAGTCAATATCTCCTTGATAAAAAAGTGTGGATGGTGATGTCTGGTTGTGGTGATTGTTTTATAAACTTAAGAATTCTCAAAAATAGTTGTTAAATGCTCAAGAACTACAGTATCTGCAATACCATCAGGATTGTCTTGCTCTAATAGCTGTTTCCAGTAAAGTATGAATACTCAAATGATGAAAAGAATCTGTCAAAATAGGACAGGACTGTCAAGATAGGACTCTTAAGGCAGAATGCTAGAAATGTGTAACAATGTCAGGCATCCTTTTCAAAAGGTGCAAGGTGTTGGTGCGTACCAAGAGGAGAGATCCTGGACTTCCCTAATAGGATATGCAGTTCTTTTTAACTAAACTCTGACACTTGAATTAAATGGACTTTTTTTGCAAAAGTACTAAGTTCTCTGGAAGTTTGTATAAATGATTCTTTACGTTTACGTGTGTCTTGACAGATAAATTATAGAACAAACCTGCAGATTACAGAGGGGAAAAAGTGTTTCAGTAGAATTCAAATCAATACCAAAAGCCAGAAAAAAAGATTTAGTGTATTTCCTCAAATTGCTGCTTCCTCATGAACTGCAGTAAATAATCCCTTGATTCAGTCAAGCTGCAGAAATTTCATTTAACCATTTGCCTGATCTGGTTATTGTGAGTTTGGTTTTGAGAACAAAATCCAGATTTAGGAGAGGCCTTTAATGAGATGGTAGAAAAAGTACATTTCACTACCGTGTCCCCCACATTATGGCTTGTGGGCATTCCTTCATTACACACTTGTGTGATCCTTGTCCACAGAAAGTTACATATATTGAGTCTTACAGGAGGAGTAAATATCCTTTGGGCTATAACTGTTGGAGCGTCCTGTCTGGATTTGTCCATGCAACTAGTTGTAACAGTTAGTAGCTTGATATTACAGGAATGTTCAGCCAAAACCCTTAAAGCTGATGGTTTGTAGAAAACACAGAGTTTGGAATTGCCTGACATACTATAGCATCTATACATCTGAAGTGCTGGGAGAGGTGGTACTATAGTTGAGTGAAAAGCTTTTACCTTTTTACTCTACTTTTGGTTAAGGTCTGTTTTCCTTTCTGGTGTTCTGCTTTGTGTCCAATAAGTAGTAAAATCTTGAAGATCCAAACCTCACTTCTTACTCCCAAATTTTGTCTTTGATTCTCTTTATCACCGTCTGGACTACGATAGGTATTTGTCCTTTTATCGTTCGTTTGTTTAGTTTTTGTGGTAGTGTCTCCAGGTTTCCATGTCTTGCAGTGTTGAGTCTTTCTTCCTCTGGCCTGAGTAAATGTGGCTTCACTGGATTTGGAAGAGAGTGGATTGCAGAACAAAATTGGTACAATACACCAAAAAAACAGAACCCGGAACTATGTCTTCTTGTTATCCTTTTGTTTTATAATTTCAATTCTTTGCTTCAAAATAATTTTCAAAATAATGATCATTTTCAAAACTGTGAATTTCAAAATTAGGGTTTTTTTCATGTTTTTGATTCTAGGTTTTAGGTATCTATCTCTTTGCATAGTTACCTGAAAAAAGGGAAACAAACTTTTTTATTTTTATTTTGCTAACACCAAATTTGTGAATGCAGGTGGATTCTTCCTGTTTAAAATGTTTTGCTTATAATTCTACATACTGTTTTGTTTTACACTGAATTTGTGTTTTTTATAGGAGTGATTTTTATACAGGTCAGTTTTTTAATTAGAGAATGGGTTGAATTCAGGTTTATATTTGGGGTTTGGGTGTTTTGTTCAGTATTGCTTATTTCTTTCCCCACATAAAGAAACATAACAATATATAAAATATATTATTAGGCAAAAATATTTTCCCATTATTTTGCAGTATTTAAAATATTAATGCATACTCTCTTTTTTTGACATACATAAATTCACAGAGGCAAGCAGAAGCAAAAATGTTGTAGCCTTTCACTTCATTGCTAACAATGAAGTTAAAGGCTACAACAAATCTATTTTCTTTTATTCCTTAAGGAAGTGTTCAGTCTTAGCTGTAGTCTTTTCCTTACCCTTCTGTCCTGTTTATCATTTAAAGAAATTATAATGAAATATGAATTTAAAAAAAAGTTATATGTATGGACATTGTATTAAAAATGTATTTAAATCTTCTGGGGCCATCTGTAAATTTGATGATAATTACTTTAAAACATGCATGTGAACAGAATGGCTCAGTGTCAGTGCTATATTTTATATACATTCTATTGGTCCTTTGAGACCTAATTTAAGTTTCATTAAATATTGTACTCTGAAGGAGTCCTTTGTCCACTGTGCTCATCTCCTTGAATGTGCTAGGGTCTTGCAGTGCTATAGCTGCCTATAGAGAATAATTAAATAAATTAAATGTCTTTGTATGATAAACTAACACCATTCAGAATAGTTTAATTTGGCTACTTTCTCACCGAGGCAGTCATCTGTTATTCTTCCCTTTCCATCTATCTTACTATGTTCAGTATCCCCTTTTATGTTCAGCTCAGGAAAGATACTTGCATGATGCATAGAAACCCTCTGTTCCAGAGTTGCAAGTGATTTAAAGTAGTGGCTTAAAGCTGGATTTTTAGTGTTCACAAATCAATAAGATCTTTCCTGTATATTTTTAAGGGATAACTGGTATCTTTATTGTAATAGTGGGAAGTTTAGGTGTAGCTGTGCTTGAAAGATTGTTCAGTAAAATATCCAAATTGCATTTACTGCCACATCACTTCCAAAATCCCGTATCATTCAGAGAATAATAACAGCATCTGATTAAAAAGCTCTTTTTAAAAAAGGCTTGCAACCAGTATTATTTCATGACTCTCAAGGCCAGTTGTTTGCTCTTTGTGCTGCCAAGAGTCTTTGTGCAGTTAGAATGTAGTTGTAGCAGAAAAGAAGATAAAAGTCATTGCTTTTAGAGGCAGAGGCTGATTTAGATATAGCTATATAGGAGAGTGACTATGTTATAAATCTGGAAAGATGGCAAATTGGTTGGATAATCCAGAGAAAGAGAATGTTTTCAGAGAGAGAATTACTGCGGAAAGATATGACCATCCAACAATATCTAATGGAATTATATTCATATATACTTATATATATATAATGAATAAAAATATTGAATGCAAATTTGGATGAAGTAAAAGATTTACACTGAGGAAAAATTCTACTGTGTCATGCACTGGCATGCCTTTGAAGTGAGGGCAAGCTTTAGAGATCTGCTTGACAAACAATCCTTAGCCCTTGCTGAGATTATTAGCAGTGGTGCTCATTAAGGTTAATTTATTTCATGTGGAAATTTCTGAGGGCCAGAAGCCTGAGCATCTCCATTGTGTTGCAGAATTTTCAATGACCTCAGGTGCTTCCCATAGTTGCTTGCAATTTATCGCCTAGATTAGTACAACTGTTTAACCACCCTGTGCAGTATTGTTTCTTAATAGAGGAATGAGCTACAATCAGCCAGCAGCATCCAGGTGCTGTGCTTTGACAAACTCACTTCTGAGTGCCTGACCCAGCCTAATCCTGTTAAGTGCTTGGGGCATACCAGAGGTGAGGTTGTTGCAAAGTGATGACTGCTTACAGAAATTATATGGGCTACTGAAATAACTGTGTTTTTTCATGAATTGTAAATACTTAGCGGTGCCTGGCTTTTTTCTTCCTTATTAAGTTTGCAATAATTTTCCTATGCCAGAGTCAGAATCACATCTCTATGGGCATTTATTCTTCATGTTGAAGACAGTCAAACCATTCTGCTTAGCTATAGAAAGCCTCAATCCCAGCTGAGGCTTTTATAACCTATAATTTAGAATTTTATTCTTGCTTTTCCTTCAGAAGTGAAGGATTTTTTTTAATTATCAAAAATCTTGCTTTTACACTTCAAAGGAGTTTTGGTGCACTGCACTGGTGAGGAAGAAATGTTTCAGGGTGGATGCTGTAAAATAGATAAAAATCAGAGCAGTGTACTTGAAATGTTTTCCCAAAAACTTTTAAAGTCCATAAGATGCAAAAAAAGTAGAAGTTTTCAAAGAAGTCTTGTGGAAGATTTTGGTTTTCTTTGGGTTTAATTTTTTTAGTAATGTAAGAACTATCATTTTAGCAAGAGTTAAATATGGTATTACTCTGCACGATAAACATGAGTGACTGTATCTACTGTAGAGCTCAGGCACGTAAAATCTAAAATAAGGCACTAAAAAACACCACTGATGCTCAGAAATTTAAATGTAAGTTTTTTATTATCTCGAGCACATCCGGAAGGCTCCCTGTTTGGAGCCTTGTTTTACTTTTTAAGTCTCTGGTTATTGTGAAAGTAGTTGTAAAACCAGTGTAACAGTAAAATTTGACCCTATGACCTTGAGTCTTGTATTCCAGTGCTGAAGAGGGCACTAGCAATTGGAGAAGCGTGCATGAAAAGCTGCTCATCTCCTGGATATGCATAGGTGTGCTTGGCTACTTTGTTTTGGAAACATACAGAAAGGGAATGAAGAAGGAGGCTTCAGGTGTCAGTCAGTGTTGCCAGCCTTGTCTTGGTACCAGAGAAGCTTTTGTTTGTGTTCTGCCTGATAGAGTTTTATTTCAGCTTTTAGCTGAAGAAGCTTTTATGCCCTCAGAAGATGTTTCTCCGTCTCCTCAGTAGCTGCTGCTCAGGGCAAAAAGAAGACTCTTGCAAGATCTGTCTCTGGCCGCTTCAGAGACTATAAGAGTGGCTAGAAAAAGACTGAATGTGTCTGGTTAAAGAACAGATGGGAGCATTGCTGACCATATGGGCAAGAAGCCCTTGTTGCAGTGAAGATTTCCGTGTAAACAATGCTAAGAAAAATGTTAGACTCCACAAAAATAGTAAAGGAAAACCTGTTGCAGTGTTGCAGCAAAGTTGCATGCAAGCTCTTCCTTTCCTAAGGAAAAACTCATAAGAACTCAGATACATGCATCTGGCAGTCTAGCCCAAAAAACCATACATCTTTTCTGTCTCCACTCAGTTCTTACATGAATCCTTGGGTGAAACATAGGGCAGGAAATACCATCTTAAAAGTCTGCTTCTCTAGTGGTTTCAGGTTGGTTAGCATTTACTAACTTTTTATACAGATTTTTTGTGCCTTTTAGGAGCTAGCTGTAAGTGGTGTTTCCATTCCACCCCAGTGAATTATCAAGGCTTTGTCTCCTGGTCTAGGCATCCTGAGAAAGTGCACACAAGTGTGTGGTAGAATCTCTGACTCAGTAGCATAGGTGCCAT
This sequence comes from Vidua macroura, assembly GCF_024509145.1. Taxonomy (NCBI): domain Eukaryota; kingdom Metazoa; phylum Chordata; class Aves; order Passeriformes; family Viduidae; genus Vidua; species Vidua macroura. The sequence goes on from NC_071611.1 coordinate 50,659,672, forward strand.
TCTTACAGCTCTTCTGCAATTTTTTATTTGTTCCCCTACCCAGAGCCTTACCCACCTCTTCCACACAGCATCATCTTGACTTTTCTATTACAGATCTCTAGAGCAGATTCTGATGCACCCTGGAATGCTCTGTTTTCGAGTGGATTGGCACAAAGACTATTTTTAGCTGCATTCAAAACTGCATTTGAAGCTAAATTAATGCCTGTTCTCAGATGCAGGGAACCAGTGGATGCATTCAACTCTCATACTACAATCACATGATTTTTATTTCTGTACTTTATACATTAAATTTTACCAGGAGCCAAAAGTTTTCCCTTTCCATATGCCAAGCAGCACTGTAATCTCAGAGAAACCCAGTATATCGTGTTAACCCATGCTTACTGCCAAATAGGATTGGAAGCCTTTATGTTTCCCCACATCTTAAGCTATTCTGAGCAGCTCATTCAGTACCAATTCACAAAGCAGTTCTCAGGCGTTAGACACAATGTAAAATATAGGCAAGCTGCTGTTTTATTAAGAAAACACAGCTGAAGAGTCTCACACAACAACTTAAAGCTTAGAGAGCTTATTCAAGATGTGGCTTTGGTCCTTGGCATAAAGAAATTACAGCTCATTATCTCACTTTCTAAGAGCTTCCTTGGCTTTGACAGTGTGGAACTGTGTTTTACTGAAACTCTTCTAGACCTCAGAAAAATTGAATGCAATGTCTCTGAGACAGAAAGGAAGTATTTTGCTGATCTGCCTAAGTGAGTAACTTCCTGTATAACAGAAGCCTCAGTTCAGTGAGAATGAGAGTGCTGAGCTTTCAGACTTTCCTACAGAGAACTACTACACAGTGATTTCTAATGGTGCTACCTGTTAATTGATATATTCATCTATATATTTTCTTTTCCCCCCCTTCATAATTCCTACCATTAATTCCCTTTTAACAATCCTATTTTAAAATATGATGATTTTCATCCATCATTTTTAATTGTAGGGAGTTTTTAATTTGCTTTGCTCTTTAGGACTTTTAAGAAAAGAGCTTCACAACATAGGTTCAATTGATTCAGGGAATCAACTCTTAACTTTAGAAGATTTCCACATACTCTGTGGGTATACTGAAAAAATAAAGGTGATTTTTAGGTTAGATGTTTCCCTGAGGGTGTTGACTGACAAAGCCTATGCACTGGTTTTCTTAACATTATTCATAAATAGAGTCTTTACTGTCAGTACTGATGCCTCAGGAAGAAAAGGAGAAAGATGTTTTTATGAGCTTCTGGTGTGGAATGTGAAAATGTGTAATTCTGTCTGTAAGGGAACAAATAGCCAAAATACCATCATTGTGCACTCTTTACAATAAAATTTAGTAATGCAGAGACCAGGAAAGCTGCCAGCTTTTCTGTGTAAAGTCATGTGGGTTAATATGTATATGTAGCTTTAACACACGATAAAGTTTGATCATGAACACATGATCTTGAATCTCAGCAATCACTTTATGAACTTAGCTAATTTTTCCCCCTTTAGGCAGAGGTATGAAAGCTTACTTTGTCCTTTTCATTCTGTGTCTTTTCAGTGGTATGATTGTTCAGTATATTTATGCAATGTCATAATTTTTTCACTAATGCATTTCTTTTCAAAGCAGGAATTTTAATAATTTAGATAGCAGCTGTCCAACTAAGAAATTACTTCTTAGCTACTAGCATAAATTTTGCAAAATGAAATTCGGGTCATGATGCAGCTTATTAGGAACTTCATTTAACTGAATCTGTGAGGGTTGTATGGTTGCAAACTTATGACAACTGCAAACTTCAGTGATGCTTGGTCACTAGAAAATTTGTCAGATATGCATTTATAATAATCTTCTAAGGAATGTTAAGTACATTATATGGTGCTTTTGATTGAAATGGCTCATAGACTTTCTGGAATATAGAAAATATTAAAGAAAGTTATTTGTACAGCTGATTTTTTTGAAAAACAGTGTGGTCTTATACCAATATAGAAGATAATGAAATAGTGTGGTTCAGTGTAACATCATTAATTGGGTTGAGCTGAGTCAAGACAATTAAAAGCAAGAGTGAGGTAGGTTCAGTATATCAGTTAAACAGTTAACTGAGATGTTGCAGAGCAATGGACATTTCTCCTTAGCTCATTCCTTCTTCCGAGTAATCCTTCACAAATTGAAGAAAAGGTTAAATGTCATGTAGAGGAGCTGTGTGCCACTGCAGATTTGGAGACTGTGCCATTTTTGTAAGATCTGTAGGACACAGCTTTTCACCTGCAAGTTCACAACTTGGCAACTTCTATCACATAACTGAGTGGGAGTACATATTAATATTAGTACATATTAATAATCTGAGGAAAAATAGTGGAGGGTCTTAGAGGATGGGTAAGGGCTCTGTAGTTTCATATCTTTGCAATGCTGGTGGGAGTACATGCATGTGTGTGTGTGAATGCATACACATACAGACTTTATAGAGTTTTTTTATACAGCAATTTTTCTGCATACACACCAAATGCATACTAAGGTACAGGATCAAAATATTCTCTCTCCACATCTGCTCTCTAGGCTGTCTGATTCCACTTCTATTTCAGTATGCTACAGCTTTCAGGACCCAGGAAGAGGAGGGCATACTTGCTTGCGTTCAGATTTTTATGAAGGTTATGGTGAAAAAATGGGTTTTGTGGGCCTGTCCTTCCTTCCCACTGGTTATCCCCAGTACTTAAAGCAAAGATTGAAAGGCATCTAGAGACAATGGTGGAGTCAAGACAAAAGATTTCATACATGAATATCTCATTATTCTATGCATCCCACTTGGACAGTCACTGAGTTCTTATTTCCTTTGCCCCCAAGATGCTGGAGATGGTACATTCTCATTTTAGTGTGATTTGATTAATTTTCTAGGGATTAAATTGTGTTTGAGGCTTTATGTCTGTAGATATACTCTACTCCAGCTTGGAACTTTTTTGCTTCTCATTTTTTTTTTCCTTCTTTCTATGCACCTGTTGCTGACTATTGATCTAAACCTGTGGATTTAAGTTGGCAAAGCTGCATGAGCAGCACTTGCCTTAAATGCATCATAAAGCTGGGAACTATAAAGAATGCCATTTCTTAGTGTCTATATAAGTCTTTCTATGTTACAGCAGAAAAGTGGAGATCAGGGTTTCCAGATAACAGGTTGCCTATTATCTATTTTTGTGGAAGACATCAAGTTTCAATTAACCTGTAAAAATTATTAAATAAAATATGCAAAATAATTTTACAAATTTTACAGATTGATGTTTTTAATTTTACTGTGCTTTTAATCTGTATTCAGCTACAAAATTGATGTGCATGGCTACCAATCCAGTCCAGACAGATGTTCCTCATTCTTTTGCCAATTTCATTTCTTACTGAAAAATGGTCCTTAAATTGTCTCTATGTGAAGATCTGTTGCCATAATGGAAATGCGGTATTCCTTTCACAGCTGTGGTAGCTCTGTCTTACCCTAGAAATTGAAACTTACACATCCTTAACATTAAACTGTAGTTTTTCTGCTTGCCAAATATCTCATTCAGTTCCAAGGACTTGTGAACCTCCAGGTTCCTCAGATGGACTTGAACCTTCTCCTCTCCTAGAGCGTATCATTCTACATTCTCCCAGTCTCTGTCTTTGCCTTCAGCAAATTAATAAATCTACCCTACCAGTGCTGGGGTTCTTTATAAATTTGTTTGACTAAAATAGTGATGAGTATTACTGGTTAAGAGAAGAAGAGCACTCATGGTGGAATCATAATTTAGTAAAACGCTGATCCTTAACAGACAAGAATGTAAGAGACAGCCCATATCCCTGAGTTTGGTGACAAGTTCTGTTGGTATTTCTGTGAAAAATTGGTACAGTTTTAAGTAAAGCAAATAAAAAAGAAAGGTAATAGTTCCGCATTTTATCAGATAGGAATCCCATGTCTTCTGTGTTTTCCATAAAGACGATTTCTCTTATTTTTCTTCATGCTTCTAACAAATAGGTCTATCTTAACTGATTTGGAAATAGTTTGCCTGAAAATCTCACCTGTTCAGTTCTACAGAATATACATATTTTTATTTTGTTTAGTAAATAAAAACACCTAATCAATATTCAAATACTCCTCACATTTTAGCATCATGGAAATTACATTGGATTTATAATCAAACACGTTTTCATGGTATGTCTTACAAGTGAAATCTCTGTATCAGAAGCAATAATAGTGTTTTTCTCATTATAATGTTTCACTGATCTTAGGTCTACCTTGCAAGAGCATGGCAGTAAAGTCAATCTGAATTAGCACTGCGTAGCACCTAGTAGCCAATGGGTTTGGGAAAAATTATAAGAGATCATCAAATTCAATGTGGTAGTTCTTCCATGATACTTAATCAACTTCTAGCTGTCATTGTTTCAGAGAGTTTTGAATTGATTGTAGAGTATGAGGAAAGTTATATTGAAGGGATAGAAGAATGAACAGTGCAGGGAAAAAAAAATGGATACACAGAGGAAACAGTCAACAAGTTATAACTTGTTGAACCATTTATAGCACAAACTGGAAAGGAACTAGTGAAATTACAGACTGGAGCTTGAGGAGGATGTTCAAGTAAGGAGACGAGAAGGGAGAATGAGCACAAAGGAGTAGTTAAATTTAAAAAATGTGAGCAGTATTAAAATGTAAAATTTTATAAGTAGTGAAAATTGTGAGGCGAGGTAACATCACAAAAAAAGTTAGTGGAGAAAGCTGCAAGATATATATAGTTTTTTTTTTTCTATTAAGTAAATGAAGTGCTACAGCACATGATATAGAAAAAAATATCAAAGTGTGTGAAATGACCTATTTGATTGAGACAGTGTTGCATTACCATCTTACTGGTTCTGCAAGGCTGCTAAAAGGGCTTTTTGTGATTTGAGCTGGACACAACTATGCTGAAATCTGAATATGTAGGCTGATAACCTTAATAACTTCTACCAGGAACAGTCCTATGGAAATCACCAGAGATAATTGTGACATGAGGCTCTATATTGTGTAAGGATAATGCAGTCTGGCTTATTAATCTGAAAAACTTCTGGTGACTGGAGCAGAACAGCCAAATCAGTGTGGAACCAAAGATTATTCTCAAGAAATTCAATTGTCATTGGTGACAAAGTAGCTAATCTAGATAGTTTCTGTGAACATAACAGCTGTGGTAATAAATGACTGAATATGCTGAATATGCTGAACTGTTGTTTATACATGGAATCATGTTTTACAGTGATAGAAATCTCATCACTGTAAGCCCTGAGTGAGGGTGCATGTGTGAGAGAAGAGGACTGAAAACTGTACTTAATAAAATGTAGAAGTGACTGTTTGCTTGCCTCAGCAGGCTGAGGGTGGCTGTGCCACAGCACCCACATCTCCTTCTCTGATCTCAGACCTTACCTTGTGGGGGATCATCAGCAAGGGACCAGGCTGCAAGTCACAGGAGGTACACTTTGGTTCTGGGTGAGAGAGGCACTGAGTGTGTCATGTTGTCACAGGCATTGTGCACATATCCAGCAGGAGTTAGTATGGAGGAGGGCAGGTGCCAAGGGCTAGCTGCAGTTCTGGGCATTCAGCCAGCTCTGTGTTAGCCCATTTCCTTTTGAGCAGTGGATATTCCCATGACTGCTCATGGCAAGAATGAGCCAGCAGCTAATAAGTGTAGTGATACATTCTTGCTGAGAAATAGTAAACGGTGAGGAATTTTGCAATGAAGGGTTTTCCTGGGGCAGGTCCATTTATGAGCCAACTCTGATATGCTGGGCATTTCCATGGCATTTCCTCATATAAGTGGGCAGGATGAGCTGTCATTGGTTCTCTGTGCACCAAGAAAATCTGTTAAATGTCAAGCAATCTGCAAAGACACTCCTCTCTGCTTTGCCTCCCTGATATCAGCCAGGCTGTCATGGACATCTGTTTACTGGCTCTGTTTCTGTAGGAATGTAATTGTGTCAGTATGTTTGTGTTTAGGAAATGTAGACTAATAAATTCTGATACATGTTAATAAACTTAATTTTTATAAATTTATATGTGCTTATGAGCTTGAGACCATCAAAGGCAGAGTTACATGGGAATGAATACTGTACTGAAAATTTGGTAGAGGTCTTAATGTCTGAAGCTGTTCTGTCTTTTTTTAAGATGGAAAGTATTTGAGAACATACATGATGCAACATTTAAAAAAGAGACTATTTTGATAAATGAAGGTGGCAATTATTATTTTTGTGTTAAACAATGAGCGTTCCCATATTTTTTACCTTCAGATGCAAAAAGCACTGACATGATGGAGCTGGGATTTTTAAATGAACTTCACAGATCAATTGAAATAAGATGTTTGTAGTGATGTAAAATTACCATTTTCATTGATATTGAGGTGAAGTAGGTTGCAGAGCTATTTCACAGGAAATCTTTTGAGTACCATCACAGTGTTTATATTCCATAATTCAGCATATATTTTTGCTAACTCATTACTTTGAAATAAGTATTTGAAGAGTCCCAAAATTTCAAAGGTAAATTAAAAAAAACAGAAGATAACAACAGAAGAAAGCTCTTTTACTTTTTTTCCTTGTTCATAGTATAAAGAGAAATTGGTAGTAATTGTGGGGTGGTGAAGGGACATTGTTTCTAGCTGGGTTTCCTACAAAGTCCTTGTGGAAATGATCACTTTTTGGAGTGTAGGCCTATATCCTCCTGTATTTTTTCCTGATTTTACTCACTTTGGGATAGGCTGTTCTTCCTTTTTTTAAATCTAGAGCAATTTCAGTAGTCCAGCTTTTAAAAGCAAACTTTCAAAAAGCTTCTCTGGAAGTGAGCTGCAGTAGTGAAGTCAGAAGAATCGATCAGGGACAGGTAAAGGGACAGGAACCTTTTAACAAGGCACAGTTGACAAGGAAAAATGTCTTTGGGATATATCAAAACCCAGCAGATGAGAGATAGGTTCAGTTAGAACTGTTGATTAGTCCACTCCGTTGAGTGAAAATATACAACTCTAAAGGTATATGGTCATATATATTTACTACCAGAATAATCTTCTTAAATATATATATATATATGTATGTATCTATTTATCTCTGTATTTAAGGATATGAATGTGTGTGTGTATGTATAAATTTTACTGTAGAGCAAACATCAAGAATAGCTCATCTACTCAATTTAAACTATATAAACCTACTGCATCTCAGTGATTGAGAAAGCAAAAAGGGGGGAAGATTCTTTCATGACAGCTTATGTTAGAGATTTTTTCCTGAAGTTCTAATTGCATGCATAATAACCAGAAGATTCAGCCCAAAAATATTTACTAGACACTTCTGTGATTCATTAGTTGAACTTTAAACAATGCAATAGTACTCCCAGTTCTACTGTTTGGGCCAAAAATTACTTTTTTTTTTTTTTTTTTAATTTGTACTCAGGAAAAAGAGTAAAAGCTTCCCACCCCACCCCCCCTCCCGCTTTGTATTTTCATGATTTAGAGGCCTGTACTTTAAGCACAATTCTGTAACTCAATTGAAGTAATTATGAAAAATGATTCTCCCTTAAAATTCTTTACACTAAATGTACAATTAAAGGAATCTCTTGTTAATTTCAGAACCCATCTGTGAGAGTTTTTGTTTCCTCCAAAACCTCATATTCCAGCTACTGGTCTTCTCAATCAAGTAAAAGCATAATTGCTTTAATGTCTTAGGTGTCTTTCCTGCATAGGATAAAGCAAAGGAGCAAATTTGGATTTACTGATTAAAGGTGGATTTATGAGCTTCTACCACAGCCTATATGTACTCCAAAGAAGACATGTTTTACCTGATGGTAAAACATGGTTACTTCAAAACTACAGAGACATGTTAGATTGGTGGGGAGCAAGGGACAATATTTCATTTCAGGGTGTGTTAATGAATTTAATATTGTGTTTTTGAAACAAACAAAACATTTTGATATCTCAGAAATGTGATAGAGATCCCCCATCAGAATTATTTTATTTCTTTTTCTTTAAAAATGTTGCTCTGAATTAGAACAAAAATGTTTGATTTTGTTTTGCTTTACAAGATTTCCCATGCACTGACACTTTGTAGGAGAGCCCTATGACACAGATCTAAAGGCATAAGCATTGTTCTCTTATGCTCTATGTAAATCTTGCAAGTACTGTTTAAATAAAAATCTGGCTTTGTTTAACAACCTAAGTTTTACTTTCTATACATAAACATAGACATAAAGTATAGAGTGAAGCTCCTCTATGTATGTATGAAGCTACACGGAAAAGACTCTTGCTCAGTTTGTATTTTACTGCATAGTAGGTGCAGTTTTATTTAATATAGTTTTGTTCCCATGAAATTCAAATATGTTATTGTTGGAAAATTCTCAAAATACTCTTGATTGTAGGATCTATCAGCTATCATGCATCTTCTCTAAATTAGTTTCTTAAAAATGCAAAGGCTGTCTTTTAACTGAGTTGTGTGTTAATTTTAATTTGTTTTTAAAAAGTCTTCTAACTGGCTTTTTCCTGGAACAATGTTTTACATTCTAGCTGGTTTTGACGGCTTTGGAAGAGACATCTATTGAAAAATACCTAAATCTTCTGGAAGATGCGGAAAATAACCTGAAAAGGAATTTTTTAAGTCTCAGAAGCTTATCTGACTTACCAAGAGACTTTGTGTTTGGAGGGAGAGACTGGTCCATGCCTTGGAGCTCACATGGAGAAAATCGTGGTTTGTTTTACAGTTATATCTTCTTCATCTGAAAATCTTGGCAGGAGCCTGGTGTTATCATCAGCAGAAGTGATGATGGCCCTGCAGACTGGAAAATGCTGGTTTTAATATACTCTATAGGTTTCAGGGAATACTCTTCACATGAGACAAACCCAGTGAAAGCAGTGATTTGATGCAGATGGGCTTCACTGAATTAGTAAAATATATTTGCTAGTATTAATATAGCCTTTTTTTTCTTCTTTATTAGGTGTTTGTAACAACTTTATAGTCATGAGAGAAACAAAATATTTGTCATTACACTTACAATAACTTATTTGCAATTTTGGACTGAAAAAATACCTAATGACCATTCAAGTTAAGATTAACATCTCAAGTGAACCGTCCTGTCATGAAACAAACAAAAATATGAGTGTAGAAATATCCTAGACTTTACATAATTAAATCCAGGCAATAGGGACTGTAGAGGAAAGCTGAAGGCGTACTTTCATGATCATTTGGTTGCATTGTATGTGATTTAAACAACTCTGCCTTCTTCAGAATGTCTTTAAACAAAACTCCAAACAGTCATCCTGGTTTTAGTAAGGGATCGAACACCAGAGTGTATCTTTCAAGAGGGAAATAGTAGATTGTGAAGTCTTTCTTCAAACACAACACTCAGTGGTGACAGTCTGAGCTAGCTTTCTGAAAGGATGTGTCCCCACATGCTGAAACCTGATAGCTTAGCTCTGCTTTAAGTATATGCTTTAAACTAAAACAGTTAGGGAAAAAAAACAATAGTGATTCATGTTAGTTAACAGAGAGCCTTCTAATTGTCAGTTTCATGAAGAACTCTGCTAGATGTTTTTGTTTCTCTTTAAATGAGTGTTTTGTCCAATCTGATGAATATAATTTTTGTGAAAGGTCATTTTCATTCACCCTTGACATGCACTATGGTGATACATTGTCCATAAGCAGGCTGTTATTTAGAGTTTTTCTCATTCTGTGTAAAATTAGTGAATATAAAGTGAATATAAAGTTAATGTATGTTAAGTGCCTCAGGCATATTCAGTATTCATAAAGTTCAGTATTAATAAAGATTGGAACACTTCCTAAATATTTAGGGTATATCACTTTCAGTTGTTGTCATTTTAAATTAATGGCAAGAGTTTCTTTAAAAATATAACAAATTCTCAATTGAGGGACTAATCAAGAAAGTTCATTATATATGTAAAGCAAGGATTGGAATAAAAATAAAAGTGGTTTATGTTACAATCCACAAACGTGTTAGATGTGTGCATGTGTCTCTGCAAAGATGAAGGGGGAACTTCATGTACATTGTCTATCATGGGCTGATTTTGCGAAATGCTGAACATGGGAAAAACAGAAGGGTTTTAAGAAGTCAATCCATTACATTAAAGACATTGATAGCAGACATAAGAGAGATCAAGGGAATGTATTTGAGGTTGGAGATGGGACAGAGAAAGTGTTGAAAGAAATGTTATTTATTTTGAGGAAGAAGAATTATGTCTCAGGTTATGAAAGATCTTGCTTTAAAAAACCCACAGTGATTGTAGTACTTATAAAAATCTGTCAGCAAGACAAATAATAAGCATATTAATGGCTCTGGTTTATCGTGTAATCATGTGTAGCATTAATACATTATGTTTAACTGCTGCTCAAAAGCTAAAGTTTTCTGTTGTGCACAGGGCTTGACAGCACCCACACTATTTAAAATTCATTTTTGTTTCAAACTGAGATCTTAAGCACTGCATGAGCATTTGTCAGACTGTATTTATTGAGGTGAAAAAAGTCAATGAAAAAATCAGTGTGACCTTCCAAAGTGTCTAAATGCCTTTCACCCTCACAGCCAACCAGATAAGTCTTACCTTCTTTTGAAAATCAATGATTTTACTAGTTGCAATCATGTTTTCTGAAGACATATGGGAAAAGTCAATGGGGAATGTGCTGCTAAAAAGCCATAGAACAAAATACAGATTGAGCTATAATGTACAGCTAAAAACAAAACTATTTTTAAAATTATTTTTCTGATTTATGAGAAGCAGCTAACTGGTTACTTTATTTTTGGTCATAGCCACATGACTAGTTGTATGCTAGAGCAGCTAAGCAGAGTCAATGGACTACATCAGGTTTGTGTCCAATAAAAATTAATATATCGTCACTATTGAGGCATACTCTGTGTAGTCTGTAAACACTTACAGGGCTTAAGTGTGAAAATTTACCAGCCCATTCAAAATGTAGTGGGTTTCTGTAGAAGCCTTTGTGCTGTCTTTAGCTTTATTATTTAATTATAAAAATGTTTTGTAATAGTTTTAGCAAGACTCCAGTTGTACAAAAAATAGCACATAGAAAAGACAGATATCTCTGTAAGTAATGGCTTATGTGCTTACAGAGCCATCTCCACAATTAGAGGCTATACCAGTATTTGTTGTGATCCTCAATGCAGGTTGCTCAGAATGACAAACATAATGATAATGGGTTGATTTTTGAAAATTTAGTCGATAACCCAATTTATTTCAATGCACATTTTTTTTCATATGGCAAAAACTAAAGTCTAGCAGACACTTAATCTTAAAAATTTTAGTTTTCAATACTGTCTTCCTATTTATGGCTGAAAGTTCACTATGTAGAAACATTAAAATTCTGACTGGAAAATGAGTTTTATTTTGGTAACACAATGAATTTTTGGAACCAATAATGTCCCTGAACGTGGCTAATTACTGCCAGTAACCAGTAGTTAGACTGTCATGGTAAAGGGAAAGAAAAGCCAATGGTACAATTTGCAGTTAGCAACCATTATTTATACTGTTACTACAGCAAAACAATTTTTTGTTTAATTATGTATTAAAAATAAGGCATTTATTAGTAATTTAATTCATAATACTACTGATGATAGATTCTTTTTAAAGTTATAGCAATCAGTAAAGAAAGGTGGGCAAGCACACCATAAACTTCTTTCATTCTTTTTGCTTCTTGATTAAAAGGATTTTCTCTTCAGGTAGGGGAAAAACACTGTGCTTTATCCTGCTGAGAATACCAGTAAATATGATAAATAAAATGACAATTGATGGTATGAATTCTTATTTTACTGTTCTATAGACCAATATAGCAACATTTTGCATAGATTATATCCTGTTTTTTATGACTCATCACTACTTAGAATGGCTATGGGAAAGTAGAGAACTTATGCAGCTTTTCCCACTGAAAACCCCATTCATAAAGATCTTAAAATTGAGTGTGTCTTTATAAACATCTGCTCTGCCTATAAATAGCATTTGAATAGATGGAATATAATTTTCAATGGTTTGAGTTTGACTTACTGATGTTGGAATATATGGTCAAATTTTTTCTTTCTGCACACCAGTGCATGCCTTCATTTCTCTATCAAAATATATACTTCTGGAAAAAGTTGTTGCCACTTAACCACATAACTGCAGCCCTTGAGCACAAGGAGCTTGCACATGAGGCAAGCACTGTACTAGAGATTATGGGGTTAGAGATCTGCAATTTAGCAGAACAAACAAAAAATTTGTCAAGTTAGTCCATATTATTATTGTGTTTAGAATATCCTTAAATACAATGATTCTTCTGCGCGCAAAAAGCCAAGTGGTAGAAGCAGTGTGGGGATATTTTTTCATTATAATGTGATTGAAGAGCTCCCTTTATATTTCATTCATACTTAATACTGCACATAACTTTTTTATTGAGCTCATTCTTTTCTGTATGCATGGCTCAGGACCAGTTCATGTTATTTATCAATGCCTTAGGTTGGATTGCTTTTAAATTGTTTCCAAAGGCAGAGAAAAATAGGTAATAAGAGAGGAAAAAAAGTATAAAAAAGGAGAAAGGTAAAGAAAACATTTACAAAAGATTAATGTATTCAATTTATCATAAAAGTTCAGAGATATGAAACAAGTAAGGAGGCTGACCCTAGCACCACTATTTGCTTCCAATTTATGTATTTTTCATGGAAATAATGGGAAAACAACTTAGATGAGGTGAGAGCAGGAGCAGTTTATTCCTATAGCTACAGGAGAGATCACAGACCAGCAGAGCAACAGTCTCTGCTAATGTGAGCTCTGCCCAAATGGTGCAGTTTTGCTCTTTTTATACCGCCTAGGGTAAACACAGTTCTTCATCAAACCTGTCAGAGAAACAGGAGGAGGTAAATAAGAGTAATTGAAATCCTTCAGATAAGGAAGCTCCAGACAGTACATCCTTTTTCAAATATTTTATTTAAAAACAATCCACTAATTTGTTAATGAAATGGTGTTGACTGGCAAGGCTAGTCAACTAATGACTGCAGAGACCTATGAGGCAATAACTATTTTGCTTCCATATTTCTCCCCCTGTGAGACTTACAAACTATCATTTTTCTCTTATACATCTAAAGTACAGTAGAAGTGCTGCAGATCCCTGCTCATGACTCCTGGGATCAGTCACTCCTTGGACTGTCACTGGTGTGTCGCATTATCTGTTCTTGTCTTTGGGTTTTATAATCCTGTGTGGTCATTAGGCCAAGCACTTCTTCTCTTCTCTTTTCCCACATCCCCCAAAACATTCAGTACCATGCCTAACCAACCTAATGGCCTTCTGTGGTGGAAAGACTACATCAATAAAAAAAGGAAGGGCTATGGATGCCTTTGGTAAGGCAGAAGTTTTGACACGGTCCCCCGCGACATCCTCCTCACTGAATTGGAGATAGATGGATTTGATGAGTGGTCTGGTAGATGGATAAGGAAGTAGCTGTACAGTGACATCCAGAGAGTAGTGGTTCGTCTCAGAGTCCTGATGGACATCAGTGACAAGTGGTGCCCTGAGGAGTCTGTACCGGGACAAATGTTATGTTATATTTTCATTAATGGCACAGATGAAGGGATCAAGTGCATCATCAGCAAATTTGCAGGTGATCCCAAGCTGAAGTGATGCTGTTGACACTCCTGAAGGATGGAATGCCATCCAGAGAGATCTGGACAAGCTCAAGAGGTGGGTCCATGTGAATCTCATGCAGTTTAACAAGATTGAGTGCAAAGTGCTGCACCTGAGTCAGGGCAACCCCTGGTATCAAGACACAGGTTGGAGAATGAAGAGATCAGGAGCAGCCCTGTGAGAAGACTTAAGAGTGCTGTTTAGAGATTGCTGTCTTAAACAACACCTACACACTGGACTTGATCTAACATTAACACAGCTGCCTACTGCTTTTTTTTTTTTTTTTTTTTTTCCCTCTGAGATTATTTCTTCTGGTTTGGGATCTTGTTTTCTTTTTGGGGCTGTCCACATACAAATAAATACATCCCTTGAAACTGGTGCACCTTACATTGTTTGGATGCCAAGGTACTCCATAACTGCATTATTTTACCTAAGCTGTGGTACCTTTTATAGGAAACTTACATACCTGAAGGTTTAGGAGAGTGGTATGAACACATCTAGCATTCTGGAGTCCCTTTTGGGATATTGGAATTTCTCCTAGTTATCTGGCTCCTGTTTGCATACTTTTCGATTAGGGGACCCATTCTACCTGGGTATCAGCTCTCCTCTCTGTTGCTGACATGTGTCTCCAACCCAACAGACACCAGAGGTTTAAAGAGAGAGAGACAAGAACCTTGGGAATATGTTCCCCATCACAATGTCTAGCCCCAGCCCTCTGTGCCAGCCAGGCCAAGAGCACTGGCATGCCTAGAGGCTCCCATTGGAAACTGTCAGCTGAGTTCCAGTCTGACCTGCAGGTCCCAATCTCAAAGGTTTCTGGGGATTGTACCTCTCTCAAGGGTAGGAGAGGCTTTCAGCAGGGACGAGCCTCCAGCCAAGCAGGATATAGGAGTCAAACCATGGCACCATCTTCCACCCCAAAAGTATGACAATTTGATTTAGATGAGTGCAGAGAAGGAACAGTTTACTGCTTTAGCGGAGACCACATACCATCAGCATAACGGCCTCTGCTGATGTGGGCTCTGCCCAAATGAGACAGTGATGGGGTTTATATACCTTTAGGGTACACAATCTTCATCACAATCTTAACTAAGCAGGAGATTGTAAATAATGTCAGCAACTGAAGTCCTTCATAAAAGGAGGTTCCAAACACTGCATTCTTTTACAGATAATCCATTACTTTTTAATTAAATGGTGCTGACTGCCATGACCTTTAGCTGCAAGTCTGTGAGTCTTGCAAAGGTCTGTGAGCCATTAACTTTTACTTCCATATATTTCTATGGCTGTTCAACAAGGAAAGGTAATCTTGCAAGACACAAGTTTTGCCAACATCTTATTTATAAGGAAGTGACACAGATGCCAGAAACCAACTGATCTAAATCTTACAGCTCTGCTAATATTAGTGGAACTGCATGGACTCACAAGGCAAATAGGTTTTCAACCACTTCATATATGTGTTAAAAGAAGCTGCCTTTGTAATTCTGTTTTCAGAAGTAGAAACCAAAATGTCATTACTGCCTTCATGAATGAAGGTGTTTAGCAAAATATTAAACATCGAGATTTCTTGTATTTTCAGTAAATTGAATTATAATATTGCAACTGAATTTACATTTCTCTATATATACATATCAATCAGGCAGTTACAAAAATTACTGTGGTGGAATGTTGAAGACTGATGAATCAGCTCTGTTTTATAATCTAAAAAAAGCTTTACTAAATTAAATCTGACACTTAATCTGACACTAGCAATCTGACACTTAATAATGATAAGTTCTTACACAGTATTAATCATCATAACTGCACATACAAAGAAGTAAGTCTTCACACTAATAAGCTGAGCAAGTTATGAGGCTGCACTAGGAAGGGACTAAGGGCATATATTTAGGGCTGTTGGCTGGAAAATATGGTGGCTTCTCGTCATGGAAGTGACAATGATTGGCCCAATCAGCTGTTGGACAGGAGTAGCCAGAGCCAACATGGGTTTGTTGTCTTTTTTTCTATAGCTTTTCTTGCTGAGGCCTGATGGTTTTAGGTTATTATCCCTTGCTCAAAAGAGGGTCTTTGCTAATCTTGTTTTCTTTTGTCTTGCTAGTAATCATTGTCTGTGTAGAAGGACACCATGCCTGTACATAGCCTCCTCCTCTGTTTATCTTGTCCTTTCTCTGGCAACTTTTTTTCTTGGATTTCTCTTCTGGGCAACTGAACTCCTATTTCCCTCTTCAGTAATCACGTTGCTCACATAATTATGCAAACCTGTGTTTCACTGTGCCATTGCTGTATTAGAAAATACTTGCATGTTGTTGTTAGTTTTACTATTTTACTACATTTATACTGATATTTAGTCCTTTTGGGTACATTTATAATTCACTGGTGTCACAAACCTCAGCTTTACTACAGTCACTTTAATTTTTCCAGCTGGTATGCTATTATCTATCCTGCCACAGAGTACTTGCAAGCAGTTACAGCTGCCCACAGAGTATAAAGACAGTGCACAGCCCAGAAAAATAAGTTTCACTCTCATATCAAGTTCCTGTTACAGGAAGCTCTTGGCTTCACCTATCATGTCTAACTGCGTGGTGTTGTTGCCAGGCATTGAGGACCCCATGTTCTCCTGAGCATTACCAAAGGAAAGAAATCTTTCACTGGTATCCCAGCACGTTGGGAATAGCTATGCTTTAAATATCCTATCACTATCGCTTTGTCTCTTCCCTGACCTCTACAAAGAAAACCAGAATGAATTAAAAGAGCTTTCAATTTAAAATCCCACAGCTGTAAGACACATTATTGAGTTATCTCATTACTGTCACATCTACTAGGATTGTACACTGAAACCGATTTTGTTTCATTTTGTTTTTTTCCCCCAAACATTGTTCTGATTTTAGTTTTTTTGTGAGTGTAGTTTGATACTGCTCTGTCAATGCCAGCAATTTTACTAATAGCAAACAGATAGGAAATATGCCTTCTGGAGAAGGCTTAAAGGAGTTAACCACAGTTTTCAACAATGGAATTATAGCACAGATGGGACAATCATCTGATTACTACAATGGGTCACCAGCATTGAGTTGACATCAAATCAGTGTTGAGTTGTCATGTCCTTGAATAGGCTAGAGGACTTACTCTGATCAAAGAAGGTCAATAAAAATGCATTTGCAACTGAAATGGCAGTGAAAGTAGGTAAGAAAATCTTTTAAAACATAAAGATAAAAGGAGTTAAGCAGGAGGAGAATTAATAAGAAAAAGTAAAATGCACACTGCAATGTAGTCTAACTTTACAATTTTTAATTGTTTTTTAAAGCATGTGATAGAAACCATCATGGTACTTTGAAGTCCAAACAGCAATGTTAAAGAAATGACAAGGTAATGATGATTGGAGGAGTTAAAATTTTTCCTTGTAAGGAAAAATAGAAAGTAATGAATTATAAGCAGAACAGAGGGGTCTTTTTACCTGACAATCAGAGCTCCATCAGTCTCTATCACTCCTGCAAAATTGTAGAGTGTCTGAAGAATTTGTTGTTGAAACCACACTCACTAAACAAACCAGACTGTAAAACAGGTGGACTTGCATTATGCTTAAAAAACAACCTGTGCATGCATTTTATTGTATCTCACAGTGGGCAGTATCCATAGGAAAGTGCCCTTGCAGATACTAATTGGTAACAAGAAAAACCTCCTATAACTATTCAGGTTTTGAGGTTTTTGCCTTTCCACTGCATATTTTGTGCACAGGGAGCTTCATCCCAGGAATTCAGTATTGATAATGGAGATTTCTATTTCAAGGTTTCTAAAATTTCTATTTTAAATAGTATCTTGCTTCATAGCTTCTTTAGCCCTTTGATTCCACTGTTATTAATGTCACTAATGTCACTTATTCTTGGCTACTTTACTTTTAATTACTTTAATTTCTTGGCTACTTTTTTTTAATTTCTTGAGATAAAAAAAAAAACACTGTAGAAAAATATTCCAGTGTAATTAATCATGGAGAGTAAGCAATAAGACTCCAATTCTTTCTTATGTTGGCTTAACTATGTGGATGAATTAATGCTAGAACACACTAGAAACAAACATACTTTTGTTTGACTAACACTGAATATCCACTCATTCAAGAATACAACATTCATCCTGGTGCAAAGAGGTGGCTTCCAACCCCCCATGGTTTGAAGTAATCAAACCATGACCTTTCCATGAGAACCATCTGCCTCAAGGTAAACATAAGGCTTATAAGACCTAAAGGGAAAAGGTTAAAATGTTTTATTAATTTTTTGCATTTTGCTTGTCATGAAGAGGATGAAAGACAGAAGTAAAATGCACTAACTTTATTATCATTCATAAAATGTTACCCTTTTGATGGTGAGCACATGAAAATATTTGGGGAAACTACTCATTAAGGTCTGCAAATATGTAGTTTAGGGTGTGTAGAGTGTGCTTGTGCTATAACAATGTTACAGTCAAATAATCTAATTACTACATTCAGAAAGAACAAATGAATCTACTTTACTCCCTTGAGACTGGAGTCCAGTAGCTTCCAGGGTATAAAATAGTTTGCTGTAATTTTTTTTTCCAAATTTTGTTGTATTTTTGGCCTTTTTACTTCCATTGTAGCAGCCTGCTGCTAGTAAAGTCCAGGGTAAAGAAGCAAAAAGGGCCTTTGCATAACATCCATAGATGTTTAATTCAGCTGCACTGTGAGATGTTCAGAGTCCTAGGCACACACACACGGAGGGTCCAGGTTTCTCTCCCGCAAAGCGCCCGGGGTCACCCTGGTCTCGGGGCAGTACAAAGATGATGGCCAATCAGGGAATTGGGAGGGAGTGGCTCAGGGACACAGGAGCTGACACAGGAACAGGGGAAGGAGCCAATGGCGTTTTATCATCTTTTTGATTGAAGTTTCTTGTGTTTCACCAAACCAGGGGATGCCCCCCAGGGTCTCCACATTCCATCCTGCTAGGAAGCAGACATATCCAACTTCATCAGAAATGTTGTTCTCATTATTTCTAATGTAAACCTGGATATTTAAAAACTTACAGGAATGAGAAACTAGAGAGGCTGCTCAGTAAATTTTATTATTTCAGAGTGTGCAAATGGTTTCTCATGCCTCACATCTCACTGTGAGCTCACTTCTTTCCTTTGGAAACTGGGTTAACATGAAACTTCAGTGTAAAACACAGTTGTAGACACCACTCTTGTTTGTTATTTCCCAATGCATTGTGAAACTAAAATAAACTCCTCTCATCAAAAGTTTTCCAAACACCATTTTCACTGTTCTCATATCCTCAGCATGGCAAAAGCAGGCAGCCTTTTGTTTATTACAGGGTGCTAAATATCTATAGGGGACTCTCATGTATATGTAAACTGTTCAAATAGAGATACAAAAAATGCAGAAAATACAAACTTAGGATAAATTATTGTCGTGGTAATGATAGTTTCATGCCATGTCATTATGGTTGTTAACTCACACCCAATAGGCTGAAATAATTTCTGAAGAGGGTAATACTGATGGGGGAAGAAAGCTGTCACCTTTCCAAACAATCTGGAAGTATGAGTTTGCAGGGTTTAAATGGAAATCTAACTGATCTGGGGAAAATGAGCAATAATGGATGGGAATGTAATTTCCATCTCTTAAGTAAAATTTTGATACAAAGAGATGCTCTTCATTTTGATTCCTAGTGTATTATTTTGTGGGTAATTTGGTAAAAAAGCTTTTACTTCTAAAAACATGACAGCTCTCAGGTTTAGTGACCCAGCAAGTCATTCACATTTTTGAAGTGTTGAAGACCTAATCTTGGGTCTTCTTCTTGACAATTTTGGCTTCCAATTTTTATGCCAGGTGCTGATTTAAACCTGTTTGCAGATTGCAGGCAAACATCACATCACAATTGCTTCATCTTAATTTCATATTAACGCCCTGCCTGCCTGTCATTCATAGCAGATGGAGAGACAGGGCTGTCCACAGCAGCTTGCCTTCGTGGAATGGTTTTTTGAAACTAGCTTGGGCATATCACTTAGATAGTTATAAATAATTCACTTAGATAATTATAAATAATTGAATTAGCTGCACTCTGGTAAAGAATTGAGATCAATTGAACATTTATTTATAATTGTATCTTAAAAATGAAACCTCTAAAAGTGGAAATGTTTCTTACTATTTAGATGTAATTAGCATCTGCATAAAGTTTTATATTTTAATAGAAATCCAGAAAAAATTACCACAGTCTACCATTTGTGTCAGTAACATTAGCTGGTTTTGTACACATCTTCAATAAAGTTGTTAATTGTAAATTTTCAAGGTCATAGAACTTTGCAAGGTTTTATGAGAAAACTGTTGGCACAATGAGGCCCAGATTCTGCAGTCGATGTAAACCACAACTAGTAGTTCTCAGAACTTAGCGGCTGGTTTGATCTGCTGGGAGTGTTGGGCTATTACTTTTGCTGAAAGCAGAACAGACATCTCATTTGCTGAAAGTAGACTGATTTTATGGAAAATTCTCTGACAGCTGTCTTTGTGACAGATATCCATCCATCTGTCCATCCATCCATCCGTCCATCCATCCATCCATCCATCCATCCATGAATCCATTTCTCTGCTTGTGTATAAAGATTTACTCTGCTTGATACTGACCAGAGAAAATGATCTTTGATTACATGAGATTAGACTCATATGGTAAAATTTCCACTTCTCTTCTTAATTTTACAAAGGAAATTGAAGCAAAAGTAATCATGAAAATCATTGTCTGAAAAAATTTTCTTTTTAAAATAATAAAAAAATATTTTAGTTTCATACACACACAAAAATCCTTATGAAGGTTCAAGGTCTCATTTTGTGTTCCAGTGTTCAATATATAGCTCAAAACATTTCAGAATGAAATATCAAAGTATTTTGCCTAAAAGGGTCAAAAAAATGCTTCAGTCTGTCAGAACTTGTTTCTTCTGTTCTCTTTCATGCTTTTATTTCTGAATTATGAGTATAACCCAAATGAAAATAATTTCAGATAAGTACCTCATAGACTTTGAACCGGTGTCTTGGGATTTCACTTTTGAGCTGTGTGAGGTAGGATTCCACGAGTGGTTTTTTTTGATACCAGAAATTAGCTCAGAGTACATTCAAAGCCTGATCCTCTTTGGAGGTAAATTTAATTTATTCTATTTAAGGCCTTGATGCCAACAGTTGATTGCAGTTTCTTTCCACCATTTTTCTGGTGGTACAGAATCCAGGTCCATGCCACAGTTTTGTGCTGCTTTAATTTTTTTCTCTTTTGGTCTGAATTTTTGCAGTCCCACTTTCCACATGAACAACACTCTTATTTGAGTAATACTTTATCAGTGTGTCCCATTATGATCTATTAAATCAATAGATCATTGGACTGATAGATGGCTCTGATGATGTATGATCTAACACATCACAAAAATGACACCTCATTGGGATTATGCATTCCATAAAATTGATAGATAAAATCCCTCCCCGTTTTACTAGCTCTAAAGGGGATTGTTAATAAGGCCTGCAATGGCATTAGAATGAGAATATTATAATAAAGTCAGATAGAATTTCTAGTTTTTACTTTTATTTTCACTTCTGAACACAGAATGGAACAATATATGTCATAATCATTTTAGCTGTAGCTGCAGTAAGTAAGGAAAATTCAAAACAAGCCCATCCTTTAGACAAAATGTAATACTTCCCAGTATTATTCAGTGCAAAGTTTCTCAAAATAATCTTGTTCCCTTTTGCAAAATGAAGCTACTTCCACTTGGAGGCCAGTTAAAGTTGTGAGAAGTCAAATGCATAGACCTTAGTATGCTTGAAGTCAGTCATAGAAGAAGAAAGCAGAGAAAAGTTTGAGAACTACCATAAAAGGTCTCTAAGAAATCATTTCTAAATGGTCTTCAAATTTTTAAGATGCTGTGCACTTGGTTGAATAGGCAGATGCATTAGTTTACTGCTGTTAACCAACTCAGATTTACTTATATTTATTAAAGCCATGGAAAACAAAAAGGTAAAAAAGCCACAAACATGTAAAAGAAAACTCTTCCTCAAAACTAGTGGAATAGATCATGCTTCTTGACTTTTTAATCTCTATTATATAGGAAATGGGGAGCTAGGAGACAAGGGAGAGATTGCTTAAGATGTTTTTAGGAACAGGAAAAATACACATACTTAAAAGCTTACTTGGAAGACTCTTACCTCTCCTAGCCAGAGACAGGAATCTGTAGGTATGTTTCTATTGTAATGTGAGACAAAAAACATAGTAATTAGAATTAGAGCGGCCCACAATGACTACATTTTTTAAGTTCACTGGCAGAAAATCCTCTATTTTAAGAACAGTAACTAAACTGCTTCATATTGAAAACAAGAGGGATTGATCTTCTTGGGGTCTTCAAAATACATAGCAGTCAGTGGGATTTTCTTCCCTATTTCTTCCTAGTCTTGCAGCTGTTGTGATTTCATGCCAGCTAGCAGGCAAGCAACTTGCACATTCCTCCACAGCAGGACTGGAGAGAGAATAAGAAGGGAAAAAGCCAGAAACTGGTTGAGATTAAGACAGTTTAATACGGACACCAAAAGCAGTGCACACAAACAAAGCAAAACAAGAAATTTATTCAGTGCTTCCCATGGGCAGGCAGATGTTCAGCCATCTCCAGGAGAGCAGGGCCTCACCACACTTAACAACGACTCATGTAAGACAAATGCCATCACTTCAAAATCTCCTCCTTCTTACCACTTTATATACTGAGCATGAGGCCATATAGTCTGGAATTGGACTCAGCTGTTACAGCTGTGTCTTCTCCCAGTTACCTCATCAGTATTGCCCACAGTGGCTGTTTGAAAAGCAGAAAAGGCTTTGGCTTTGTGTAAGCTCTGCTCAGCAGCAACAAAAACATCTCTATATGATCAGCCCTGTGTTCAGTGCAAATCCAAAACAGAGCCCCACACTGATTACTGTGAAGAAAATTTACTCTACCCAGCCAAAACCAGCACATCCACAAAGTATAAACTTGTTCCAGAGGAGATCTTACTACTTCAGCTGAAAGTGAGGAGAACTTTTTTTCCCAATATGAACCTCAGAGGTCCATTCCAAATTCTTCCAAAGGCTGAGGAAGAATTTCTGTCAAAGTAAACATATTTATGAGATGTTAACTGATTTAGTCAGAACTACATTTCGGTCATTTCTTCTCTTTTGGATTGCAGTGATTACAACCAAAACCAGAACATTTCTAATAATTTGCTATCAACCAGAAAAAGGGAATACTAGGATCTAGGGAGTCTGGCTTTGCCTTTCTTGGGAGAAGGGGAAAGAAGGAAAAAAAAAAGAGGAACAAAAAGAGTGGTTGTGAGAAAGGAATTAACAGAAAATACAGACTATTAAACTTTAAATCAAGCTGACTGGAACATAATTTCTGCTGACTTCTGGAAGCTGCCTTAAGTTACTGGAACTTCTGACCCTATTTCCTTGCTAAGGATCCTTCAATAGATCTGCAGAAAGAGATGTAGCTAAGAAAATTAATAGTAAAAAATAATTTAAATGGTTCCCCTTGATTTCTGTGACTGTTTATACTGACTGTGCACATTTACTTTAAATATTTTAACTTCTGTGCTGTCAAAGAAAAAATAGTTTTTAAAAATAGTGGCTTAGGTTTAGAGGTATATATCTTTGACAAAATACTCAAGAAACTAGCACTTTCATTCACAAAGAGCTGGGAAAGTAGTTAAATGTAAGCTTGGATTCTAGCATGAATTTATGGAACCTCCTAACTTAATCTCTGAATGAAGTTATTATTGGTTTTTAGTGCCAATCACCATGCATCTGATATTCCTGTTTATTTTCTTTAATTATGAAGCCACAGAGTTAGTTTTTGTTTATAGGAAAACCATAGAATCATATAAAGGTTTGGGATGAAAGGGGGTCTTCTAAATCATCTAGAGTCAAACCCCTTGCCATGGACAGGGATACCTTCGATTAGACCAGGTTTCTCAAAGCCCCACCCTGACTGGCCTTGAACATTCCAAGGATGGGACATTCATAGCTACTCTGAGATTCCTGTTCCAGTGCCTTACCACCCTCACAGTGAATATCTAATATCTAGTATAAACTTGTTCTTTTTCAGTTTAAAGCCATTCCTCCTTGCCCTATCACTACATGTCCTTGTGGAAAGTCCCTCTCCATCTTTCCTGTACATCCCCTTCAGGTACTGGAAGGCTGCAGTGTGGTCTTCCTGGACCCTTTCTTTCTCCAGGCTGAACAGCCCCAACTCTCTCAGCCTGTCTTGACAGGAGAAGGGCTTCTGCTTTCTGACCATCTTCATGGCCCTCCTCTGGACTCACTCCAACAAGTCCACATCAGTCATATGTTGGATGCAGCACTCCAGGTGAGGTCCCACATAAGAGGAGTAGGGGGGGATAATAACCTCTCTTGCCCTGTTGATTGCACTTCTTTTGATGGAGCCCAGGATAAGGTTGGCTTTCTGGGCTGTGGGTGCACATGCCTCGTTCAATCTCTCACCCACTAGCATCTCCCTCTCAGTGGGGCTTCTCTTGATCCATTCTCCACCTGAATCCATTCCCTGTGCTTGTGCTTTGAATTACCCCAACCGAGGTGCAGCATGTTGCACTTGACCTTGCAAAACTTCATGATGTTTTCACAGGCACCCTCTCAAGCCTGTCAAAGACCTTCTGGATGACATTTCTCCTCTCCAG
Source organism: Vidua macroura (assembly GCF_024509145.1). Classification (NCBI taxonomy): domain Eukaryota; kingdom Metazoa; phylum Chordata; class Aves; order Passeriformes; family Viduidae; genus Vidua; species Vidua macroura. The sequence goes on from NC_071611.1 coordinate 50,683,977, forward strand.
TGTGTCAACTGCACCACTCAGTTTGGTGCTTAGCAAGTGTGCTGAGGGGTTGTCTATCCCACTGTCTGTGTCACCACCAAAGATGTCAAATAGATGTAAAACAGGCAGTGAAGCAGTAGCGGGCTCAGATATAATTCTAAGCCTCTGTGCAAACCGCATTGCATCTTTCTTTTTGGATGCCTTTGCAAAGCTCTGATGGGAATCCCAAGCACAGAATTAACAGAAATCTGCAATCTGTCCAAATTTTAGAAGGGATTTTGCCTTAATTTCTGGTGAGGGAAAAGAGATCCCTAACGGAAATTTACTGGCACATTATTCAGTCTGCTTACAAAAGTCTTAACTGTTATGTGCTGTTGCTGCAAATCCAAAGATGCAGATTTTGGCTCCTCTGAAATAGTATCTTGTGGTGCATCTAGAGTTTTGCTGCCTTGGTTTGTGGAAAGAACAGATTTATGGAAATATGCAACTCTCATCTCACACTAAAAAATGTTCTGGGAAGTCATGTGGCAATATTTTTTGATTATGAAAATATCTACTCTCACGCAAAAACCTTATCTGGACTGCTGACTCATTTCAGTGAAACCTCATCTCTTTTTGAAAAATTCAAATCTTCATTTCAATTTTCTTTTCTTTCTTGCAAATCTTACGGGTAGATTAGTTCTGAAACTTTTCTATGTTTCAATGTCAAAGATCTGTTATTATCTCTGTTATTAAAAATTAATCTGTTTTCAATTTAAATATTTTTTAAGGAAAAGCTTTTTTTTTTTCAATCTCAAACCAATTCTTTTCCTGTGATTTTTTTATTCAGTAAACACAAAAATATTATTTTTAAAATACATGGCAGCTCAACCCAGCAACTACAAATATAAGCTTAGAAAATCGCAATCAGGAAATGTGCATGCCTTTTCTAACATCAAGACCTGTTAACACCCACAAAAAGATCAGCTAAAAGTCATGCTAGGTGGTTCCTTAGTTGAAGTCAAGCTAGCCTGAATAGCTTTCTGAAACTGCCATTGGTATTCAATCCAAATTTGGTGAATTGTTCTTGGATTTTAGGGAGGTCACCTGCTGTATCTTGCTGCAAGTAAAATTATGTTGTTTCTGTAGATTCATACAACCTTAAAAATCTATAAGAATATGCAGCCCACAAGAGAAATATAGAATTAGACTGGGCATTGTTAGGGGACTTTTATTCTTTGGTAAAACCTATTCCCTCAAGTAAAAGCACTTGATAGGGCATCTTTTTCTCTGAGATCTGGTGACAGGTATTGCGGCGTTGCATTGTCTTCCCCCTGGCCCCAGGCAGCTCCAGAACCCGACAAGGGCTCTGCTTCTCAACGGGACCAGGTTCGCCGCTTGTCCCTGGGCGTGGCTTCGTTCCATGAACCAGGAAGGTGGGCTGGCTGCACTTTGCTGCCGTGCGCGAGGGACGAGGCAAAGAGAGAAGGAATTGTCCACTTTGTCCACGAAGGAGGCTGAAGAGGTTTTATTGTGACCGTGGGGCTGCGACAGAGAAGCGCGACCTGCTCCGAGCACCCGCATGGATGAAAAATGGCCATGAACAAAGGAACGCATCGGGTCTTATAGGGGGTGGGCCAAGGGAGGCAGAAGTCCCCCTTGCCCAATGGGGACAGGCGCTGTGGCAGTGATGTGGACCACGGCGACCAATGGGAACGTGATAGGGACAGCCCCTGGGCTCTGGGGTGAGTGGGGTTGCGGGATTGGGATAACAGACAGGGAAGTTTCAGGAAGGAACGGAGGGTGGTTACCGGAGTGATGTGGGGAAGCTCCAATGGCAGGCAGCCTGGAGCGGACCACTGCGGGGGGGGGGGGGGGGGGGGGGAAACACAGGGGGTGCACGGGGGTACACAGAACTCAGCTAACTAACAGAGATCAGAACCCCTAATCTGAACCCAAACCCGGGATGCAACAAGGTATCAGATTAATCTGCAAATAATTTCTCTTAGCTGATCCCATTTGCTTGCAGTGTTACTCAGGGTTACCTTTCAAAATCAAGTAACTTTTCTCCTGCTATCCCCTCACACAGGGATATCAGATAAAGATAAGTAATTTATTTTTCATTCATATAGCAAAGATTGTTAAAGAAAAGGGCTGTTTATTACATTCTAAGACCAAATGCATTGTCCCTGTCCCACTCAAGCAGCCAGGAAGACAGACCTGTGCTTTTAGTAGAGAGGAAGAGTGTGTTTGCCATGCAGCAGGATTCTTTAATGCACTTAAGGTCACCCAAAATACAAATGCAGAAAGGCTTTTTTTCCACTCTCCTGTCCCTTTACCCCTTCCTCCCTTCCTGCTTTGTTTTCCCTTCTCCTCTCCCCTTTATCTGTCCCTCCTGCCCTCCCATCTTACCCCCTTCCTCCTGCTTTGAAAGTCTATTACGACCTTTGTTCCAATAGCTCAGATTGGCTAAACATCCGTACTGACCCCTTCTTTGCCTTATTTCCTGTTTTAATTGACTGTCAAAGGTCTTATATTGCTATTAGAGCAAGACATGAGTGGCAGCAGGGGTCAGGGACTCTGAGGCTTTCTATTAGATTCATAAAACCAAAACTGAATGATAATTTCACCTGTTCTAACCCCAATTTTTCCAAGATGTGATAGACACTGACCTTAGTGTTTGACTGCTATTGACCATGTAAACTGCAGCCAACCTAATTCTGCTTACTAAACAGTAAATGTGCCCTTTTTGACCAGGATGGGAAATAAAACTATAAAATATACACAAAGAAGATTCAAGCAAACAGACTAATCAAAGTGACATAAAATGATAAAATAATGCCTCACTGGAGAGGTCTGACCCTTTCTTTGACTGGTATTCCCCTCCAGTTTTTTCTTCTACCAATTTTCAATTTCTTCATTTTGGCAGAACATCCTATATCCATCTCCAAGTGTTGAGACATATGTAATAAATCTTAACTGCTGAAGAAGTCCCATCTATGTCACTTGAAATATTTGTGATCTCAAGAGGAGAGGGTTGTTTTATTTTTTTTTTTTTTTTGGTGTGTACAGGAAAAAAGTGCATAAAGTGTATAAAGGCTATATAACACAAAAAGTGAGTACTTCATATTAAGTTGTTAAAATGCTTATATCCTTTTATCGTTAATATCTAACTTGGGTTTTGCAAACAGCTTCACATACTGCTTAGATGAGCCCAGGTCTTCCTTTTACCTGGTCTTTGATCCAGGTACACAATGAGGAAATTTCAAAATGTAGATATTTGCTGGTTTATATATTGAAGATTACTTTTATATATATGAGGTAGCTGGTGTAAATTTATGATATTTAATTCTAAATTCATTGATAATTACTATAAGAGAACTTCAGAACATACTGAGATTCATTCTCTTTTGAACATTTGACTTAGGCCTCTGAGAGAGACCCACAGAAAAGTATGTTTAGTAAAATAATCCATCTGTTTTACAAATTATCCTGAAGCTTGAGAAAACTTCAAAGACTGTTACCAACTACAACTTTTTACTTGTTCTACCCAGATGTACTTACCAGTCCCTAAAGAATATGTTTGCCCAGACTGTAGGTTTTAAATCAGATTATGTAAAACAATACCAGCAACATCTGTAAGCTTTGCCATAGCAACAGTGAGAAACTCCTCTGGGTCAGAAAGGAAGACAGCCGTCTTTAATTTCCTACTGATGTCAGTATCCATGGAAACCTCTTTTAATAGTATCTGCATCAGGCTGAGAAAACAGGTTAGCTCTCTTCTAAAAGGGGTGCATTAAAATAAAAATTCTTTGCAAGGTCAAGCCTTAAAGAAGAAGAGCCCATCACTGGAGAGAGAAGGACTACTGTAAATCCTCAGTTTCCTTGCTAAGAATTCAGAGAATCACATTAGTATTCTTGAACACAGACAGAGGAAAGTAAAGCCTAAGATGTTACACCCCTGAGAACTCACTTCCTTCACTAGGAGAGTATACAGAGGATATGATTATGTGAACTGAGAGTTTAATTATGAGCTGGAGTATGTTTAAAAAAAAAAAAGGCTGAACTGCGGAAATGCCATATGGCAAGTGCTCATAAACTAAGAATATGTACACAGGAATATTATTCATATGGTAGCATTTTAAAATATCTCTAAACTCAGCACTTTATGGATAAGTGGCTTGGAGGAAAGAGTGCTGCCACCCTCTCCCACCTGGGCTATTTGAATGGGAAAAAGAAGTTATTCTATTTTTAAATCATCATTGTGGCAAGACATCCTTATCTCCCACCTTTGATTTCCGCAACAATTCTCACAACAAATTAGCACATAGTGATTTTGAGTTACAAAAGTTTACAACTTTGTTGTTCTAATTCACAAATAAAAACTGTTACACCCTGTGGTTCAATTAGGAAGCAGTTTTTGATTATTTTTAAACTCTAAATATTATATAAAATCAAAGAAAAAAAACAAACCCAGATTAATACCCCCCAAACAAAAACAAGAGCACAGAAAAAAGAAAAAAAAAACCAAAACCAAACAAACCAACCAAACCAAAACAACAACAAAAAAACACACACATACATACAAAAAACCCAAACCAAACCAATCCAAACCAAACCAAACCAAACCAAAAAAAAAAAACCAAAAAAAAACCCCAACCCCCCCCCAAAACCCCAAAACAACCTTAAAATTCAAAGCAGTATCACAGTTGAAGGGACTTTAAATTAAATTTCTAGATTTGGGACTAAATCCCATAAAGTAAATTTTTATGTTATTACAATAAGAAAAGTAAACTTCCACAGCAGTTACTACATTGTAGTTAATTGCAAAATGTGGCTGTGAATGTCGCATTGTGCTAAAACCTTCCCTTTCTTTCTTAGACACACTTGCATGATTGATCTCAATCTCTTTTCTCACTGAAAGAAGAAAGAAAGAGAATTCTCCTAATGGTTTAATAGTTTGTGGCAAAGGATGAAATACTTACATTGTACAGTCTATACACAGCCTTCCAGGGAAGCAACTTGAGGTCTAATTGGTGAAGGAATCATACTATCAGAAAGATCTTGTGGTTTAAATTATAAAGTTTTCTATACACATTATTACAAGACAAGCCCATGATATGTTCTAAGGAAACTTATTAAGTGCAAATTAGATCTTCCTTGTAAAACCAGGAGCAACCTTGTAACACCATGAGCTGTAATAAATTTAACAAAAAAGTAAAGTTACTGCAGGGAAATTTTAAAATATGCTTTCTGTCTAAATGTATATATAACCAAAATATTTAAAATATCTGGATCACCCAGAACAATTCAGGGCAGCAGGGACCTTATCTACTCCAATACCCTGCTCAAAACAGGGCTCATTCAGAGACTTGTCTAGTTAAGTCTTAAACATTTCCAGTATGGGACACCCTACAACCTCTCTGGACAACTTGTTGCAGTGTTTTACTGCCCTCATTGTACTTTTGGTTTGCCTCATCAGGCCATGTTCCAAATTTTGAGACTGGAGCTACCAGAAAACTGTATTGTTTGTGCATGGCTGTACTGTTCTTTCTTAAGATATGTCAGCACTGATATCTACTTTTATAAGTGGACAGAAATTTCAGATTTGTTGAGCTCACTGTTAAAAATCAAAGGAAAAAATATCTCCACTGAGCCTTAAAACAAGTATAAGAAATTGATATTTAAAAAAAACATAGGAAAAATAAAACCCTTTCTTTTCTTCTAGTTCCTAAAACCTGAGTGGTTTGGTAGAATAGGTGTGGGTTAGACATCAGGGCCAGGATCTGCCAATACCAACTCTGAGCAAGAGTGTAAACCTCTGAGGTCACACTTTTGGAAAAGCTACAGTGAAAGTTGTTGGGAGGAGGTCTATTCTGGAGAGAATCTAGCTTTGAGAAATAATCTGGATTTTTAGAATGAAGCACAAGTTTCTTTCCTTACTTTCAAAAATAAGAGGTGAAAAACCAAGATTTTGAGATCTAAGAAAGTATGAATAAATTAACAAATATATATATATATTTCAGACACAGATATTCTGGAAAGTTTTGTCAGATATAGGCCTGTGTATGTGAACAGGGCACTTACATATAAGAGAGGAGTACGGAAACATGACACACATTTTATAGATGTGTATGTTTCAGAGCCTGAGCATATAGATAATGTTTCTTATTATTTGTTATAGCCAGACATGTTTGGAAAATGGCTGAAGTAATACATGAAAGTTTAGGTTGTGTTTGTGTCTCTATGTGTGCATATATTCCTATGCTTGTTTGTAGTCCAAGCCAGACTAGAAAATCTAAGTTTACTACTGGCGTTTAAAAATCTTTGTCTGAAACTGCCTTTCTGACCAGTACAAGTAAAGACCAAGACTTGTCTCCTTAGGAAAGGACTGCCTGTGTTTATGCCTGTATGGTGTAGATTTTACTTTATCTTTACTCATTCTTCAAAGTCTTTTGATTTTTAAAATGAAAATACAAGGGCAAAATTACATCATTTAAAAAGTCCTTCACTAAATTATAGTGCAAACCTGCCTTTCAGAGACCTTTAGACACACTTCTATTTCTCCAATGCAGTAGTCTGAGCAGTAGCCAAAATACCTGTTCCTGTGAGACTGTTTTACTGAAAGAAGAGCCATTGCAGTATTGCAACACACCAGTGTGAAATATTCACCAAGAACTGCTTCTGTCTGTACAATTTATCTTCTAAGACTGTTTTGTGAAACACTAGTTTAATTGTCATTACACCATGCAATAGTATTCACTATAGCCTAAGTCTGAATATCATCGCGGTCAAAATGTTGATTTTTCTTCATAATCTGCTAGCACATAAGAAAACCTTACACGTGTAGCATTTTCCCCAGAAGATCCCAATTTTAACAATTTCCAATTGCAAAATTAAAAATCTAGATGAAAAACTGTATTCCTTCTTATCACTGTACTCTAGAAGAGATCAATTCAAGGAAGCTTTGTAAAGAAGGTGTCATGCTGTCTTTGCTCAAGACACTATGCTGGATATGGATATGGACAGCTGTGCAGTAATGCTAATTTGAGCTAGTCCTTATTTTTCCTGAACTAGAACTACTCATGACCCGATGGCCTCTAAATGCAGGCAGAAATGTGAAGCAGAACACTTTAAACATGTCCATCTATCTGTAATAATAGGCTTTAGGCTTTTTTAGTCCCTTTACTCTTCCTTTCAGAGATTACTTCATCATTTGTATTAACTTTAAATTTTGGGCAATCACAGTTTCCATTAATAAGCTCATATACTTCTTAATTTGTAGAAATTTCAGCTTATTAGAACATGGTCCTTCTTATTTGCCTTTTACCTGTGCTCTAGACTAAGTTTAGCACTTATGGCTAGAGATCCATCTGTTTCTTGCAACATTGGGTATTGTTACAGATAATACAACTCTTGCTACGTAGCTATTTTTAAAAAGAGGAGTAAATGAAAGGAAGCAAGAAAATTGAAAAGCAATATTGGTTATAATGCTTTATACCATCATTTTCTTACTCTTTTGATGATAAATTCATAGGTTTTTACAGAAAAAAAATTATATTAGAAAACAATATTAGCAAAAATTAAGTGGGACAGCAAACCAAGAGTGACATAGTTTGTCCCTTCTAGAGCTGAGTTCAGCAGCAGGAGAAAGCATATACATTAAGTTGGGATGAGAAGGGGAAGGACTAAAAAGGAGGAAAAATAGTAATTTTGCTTGATTTTTAGGGGAGGGACAAAAGCCACTACAGACAAAAAAAAAATAGTGCAAATGAAGTAGACTTTATGCATAGAACCTTTATAATGCTGTTTTGCCTTAAAACTAGTGTTGGGTATTTCTTTTTCTGTATAACAGTGTTAAAGGTCTTCTTAGTGAATAGAAGGAAAGAAGATTCAGTTGCTCCCCCAAAATCCCATCATTTTCAGTACTTCCTGGCAGACTATATTGGTCCCTTTCACGCACAGTAGCTTCAAGAAAACTAAGGTGTTGTTAAGACATACTAAACAGCTTCTCTTTTTTTCACTGAAAAGTGTTAAGAAACCTGAAGAGATTAATGAGATAAGCCTATTCATGATAAATGTATTTTTATTGTACAGATGAAAGCAATATGTGATAAATGGTATAATTGTAGTTTTGTTACTTTGAAATTATATCATTAAACTCTTTGCCATCAAATTTGTTTGTTTAACTACTCCACGTACTGAACAATTTTGCTGGTTTTTACCAATTTATTTCTAATTTAAAAGTGTTTTTTAATTACATCCAGGACCTCTTTTTATACTCCCTAGCATTAAAAAATACTGTTAAAATTAAATGAGCAGCATTTTTATCTGTTCTGTTCAAACCACAGATGCTAGATTTGATTTTATTTCTTACACTGAGATTGAAATTCTCTTTTAATATGTGGAACTGCAGTCCAGGGAATCATAAAATGCAGAGTGTTTTCCTTAGATCATGGATCTGCACCTCTAGTTAACGGGAAAGCTGATTCATCAAACAGCAGTCATGAAGATAGTGGAGCCAAAAAAGCCAATTGACCTCAAAAATGAAGAAAGGATATTCCTCTTTTGCACAATGTGTTTGCTTTAGTGTTAAACTCTAATTCTACCAATAAAACTTTACTATAAAAGTGCAGCCATATTTTACAGATCAAGGTAATAACAGGGTTGAAGCATGTATTTTTCATTAATTTACAGATTATTAGTTATGGAATTTAAAGGGTTTAGTTTTGTTTTTTTCTGTTTTGTTTTGTTTTGGTTTCTTTTGTTTGGTTTTTGGTTTGGCTTGGTTTCGCTTTGTTTTGGTTTTTTTTGAGTGGCACTCACTTTTCTCTCAAAGCCTGCATAATTTATGTACTAGCTTTGTTTGAGTAGTTTATTGCTGCTAAAAATGGAGTAAGTGGAGTTAAAAAAAATGAAGTAAAGCCTACAGAGAACCTCAGGTGGAAAATTATTCCTGCATTTAGTGGGTAGTAATTTAGCAAAGCATTATGAATTAGGTAATGTTCTTACATTGGTTTCACACTTACATGAGATAGACAAGTTAAGCAGAGGCACTGACTGCAATTCTTTGGTGTTAGTTTGGTTGGCATTTCTTGGAGTGTGGTGATGCAAAATAATCAGCAGGAGCTTTCTCTTGTTTTCTGTTTGAATGGACATCTTTGTCATGACACACAAGGAGCTGATCCTTGTGCATTTGAATTGGAGGCACATTTCTTCTTTCCATTAGAATATCTTAGTAGGCTATTGTAGAGAGAGGTCTAAAAGTATTTGCAACGGAATTAATCTTAACTGCTGAATAGCAAGCAAGAAAAAAAATAGCAAAAGAAAAAAAAATCCAAGAGGGTAAAATTATCCCATGCAGAATGAATGCTTTTGCATTATATATATCTTTATATTTAATCTCTGTTAGCTTCTAGATGTTCCCTAAAAAGTGCTAGATGGTTCTTAATCTCTGGTTATGGTTCATTCCAGTAAAACTGTAGAATGGCTGTTTTTCATATGTGACTTCTAAGAAGATGCTCAAAACTACATTTTTGTTTAACAATCCAGTGTGTGTCTGCAGGAGCCACTTTTGCTGCTGCAGAAAGGTATAACAGAACTTCAAGACAGAACTGGTGCTCAACTGGTGATTAATTTTGTTCAGAAATGCATAGCAGTCTGTTTGAAGTGGCTGCTTATGGTGTAGAGACCAGGAAGCACTGCAATATCCATAAACAGTGTTTATTGAAACCTTATGTTTTGCATCAGTGAGGAAAACAGTGTGCTTTTTGCATCCAGTGTGCTTTCATATGCATACACCACAGCGCAAACAAGTTCTCTGTTGTCCTCGGGGGTTTTGCTACATGTGTGGGAGCAAAGGCCCTTAATTCATGCACCTGAGAAAGATGCATAGATGCAGTGAGCATATAATTCTCTCCAGTGAATTGTCTCTCCATCACTGTCACTTGGCTGCCCCCTTTTCCAGACGTATTCCTATCGCCTTTTACTTTGTCACAGGCCAGGTCCACCCTTTCACCGAAGGACAATACATTCCATCTTTTTGTGTATATTTCTGTTGAAGCAGTAAGAGATGGGATGAAAAGACTGACTTAGATCTTTCCAGGTTTCATGCTGGGGGGTTTTTGGTTTGTTGGCTGGTTTGGACTTTTGTCCAAATGGATGCAATTACACAAGGAAATATTATAGGGTTTTTTTCTGATTAATATCTGCTCTGCCTCAGGATCACAACAGGAAAATATGGCCTCACTTGCATCTTTACATTTCTGTTTGTTTGTTCTCTTGTGTGCCATTTTGCTGTCTTGAGATCTTCTCAACAGGCCTCTTCCTTCCTTACAAGACCTCCTGTGCTCAAACTCCCATTTCCATTTCCTTATCTTATTTCTTGGGATGTCTAAAGAGTTATTTTCAAGAAACATTCTTTAAAGTTTTTTTTTTTTTTCTTTTTTTGGAAGAATATCAATGTATAATCCAATATATATAAAAAAAAAAAATTACTTTACTTGCAAGACTTTAGGGATTCAGAAATAAGGCTTATAATACCCAGCTGAAAACTTGATTTTGTATGACTACAAAAATAATCACTGCCAATATTTCAGAGTATTATTGCTGCTTCTGATTTTTGTGTATCAAATGAAAAAATTTGAGTTTCTGCAAATGAAAATATTTGCATTGGCAATTAATCTGCAAGCATAATAAAATTTGTAATTGCTTCTAAGATTATTTTTTGTGTCCATTTTAAAATTTAAAAATAAAATCTATGAAAAAAAAATTAGAAAAACTGAGACTAAGACTGGTTTCTTAAAGCTTTTCTGCTGCTCACAAATGACTTTTATGAATTTTTGGGGGGGAATTGTACATTTCAGCCACATGAATGAAGAGTAGTTGCTGTGCTTTGACCAGAAGGATTTTATTTCTATGGACCTCCCAGCTCTTGGCTGGTCACATTTTCTTTTGAATATATAAATGCCAATATTAGGTTGTTATTGAAAGATGTTCAGTCTCTGGAAGGTACCCACCTGAACACACAGAGTTACAAACTGCTGAACATAACAATTCAAGAAAGGTTTCATATTATAACAAAAAGCATTTTGGCAGTTTAGCTGTCAGAACTATGGTGAGATGCCTTCACCCAGCAAATAGTGAAAATGATGTAAACAAACAAACAAACAAACAAATCTGATGTTTTCTTGCAGCAAAGTCCTGTGCAGCAAAGTGAGGGGTGAATAAGGAGACAGTGAAGATATGTTAGCAGAAATCAGAGGAGCCTGGTGTCCACTTACAGGTATTGCAAGAATGCATTGTTTCACAACTCATACACTGATGCCTTTATTCTGATGTTCCTCCTATAAGCTGCTCAGAGCCTTCTAGTGACAGGAGCACCTCTCACACAGGACTTCTTGCCTTTTGATACCACTGGAGCATAACACAAAGGTGTGACTTATTAATGAATGATTCTTCTCTACTTACCCCATTTTGTAAGTCCCCAAAGTCCCTTGAGGTGTTTTTATGTCTGAGGAGAACAAGGGAAATAGGGAAGCTGTAATTCCAGAATGATGCGTAGGTCTGTTCAGTAAAGTAAATCCAGTGCCAATCACAGACTGTGGAAACAGCCGTTGGGATGACCAACAGGTGACCACACTGAGACAAGGGTTCACAGCAATGAGCAGGAGAGCTGATGTGACTGAGGAGCAGCTGAGCCCACTCTCAAGAGTTCAGCTTCAGCCACATTCCATGGCCCAGCTGCTGGAAAAACACAGAGATTACAAAAGGCTATTGTCACCTCTTGCCTTGGGTCCAGGTCTGGATTTGGCAATTCTTTGGTTTTTCCAGAAGGAAAATGGTAATCTGAAACTGATGAAGCTTGAGGGGATGTTGTTGGGCAGGTTGGCCATGACCTGCAGTGATGCTGGGATTATGGGCGGAAGAGCTCTGTCATGTGAGCTGATGTAACTGGACAAGTTTTCATAAATCTCATGACCATTATAATGACAAAAAAAACTCTTTACTGATTTTTTAATTGTTGATGTGCTTTTGTATTGGTTTTGGTATTTTTTCATGACAGTTTATATTTTTGTTAAAGCACATTTTTATACAGTGGTATCAGTACCCTTGGTATCAGCTGAAATGGAAATTAGAAGTCCCTTCCTTCCACTGGAAACATGATAGGGCATCATTAATTTATTTTAATGACAGGTAGATCAATTTCAGAATACTGATTTTTACCAGTCCACAAGCAAGGGGAAAAACACAATAAAAAAGAGTCAAGGATAATGTATAATTAAAGGCACTTTTTTGGTTTAGTTGACAAATGTAATTTGATTTAAATTATTTATGATAGTACTGCACATAACAGATTCCTAAGCACTCTGTAGTATGATTTTTAAAAATAGATTTTGTTTTTGTAATAGATTGCATATTTGTAAAAATACTTTGCAATTAAAACCAATTGTACTAAATGTGATACTTCATGAACACATACAGAGTTATATATGTACCACTGCATAAAAAATTGCCTGTAGAATGTTGCAGTATCCTGTGTTGAGTTTAAATTTCTGATTTCCATATTTTACAATTTTCACACAACATTTCTGCCATACTCTAGCATTATTTTTGCTCTCCTTTGTTTTGCATACCTCAAAACTTAGATTGAATTCACAAAAGCCTTTTAAAGTCTCTTTACCAGTGAGGCTAAGTCACTTTGGAGCACATTTGCCATCTGCTTTAGCTGTTTCAAAGTCACTAAAGTCTTCAACATCTTATTATTTTTTCATCAGGTGTAATGGCAATAGCAACTAATGAATGTGAATTAAAAATCTGTCAAATACAATGAATAATATACAGAATTATGTGTGCATAAACATCAAATTTGCATTTATGCCAGACAATCAGACTAGGAGGTGCCTTTAAAAATTGTAAATATTTAGGTGTAAGTAATATAAATACAAAAAAGCAGGACTCCAATGGCAGGTGAAAAACTATATGCCAATGATAATAAACTAGGGAAATAGTTTCATTCTAGGCAGCACACTTGTTGTGTAAGTTATGTTGTGTAATGCTCATTAAAGCGCTGCTCCATACCATGGAAGCTTATAGTTCTTGCTCTTTGTATTGCTTCTTCCACTTACTTCGAGCCACAGATGTTTCTTTTTGCCTTGGGTATAATCTGGGGAGTCCCACATTTTGTTCAGAATTACTGTTTTAAAAGCAGAAAAACATACTAATAAAAGCATTTTTTCTTCCTCTAATATAATGAAAGTCTAAAATCTGTTAACTTTTTTTTTTTTTTGTTCTTCCACATGAGAAGTGGATATACGAAAGTAATTCTACAGTTTCTAAACAGGTACTAGGACCTGGAAGAGTGTACAGGCATTGCTGTAATTTACAATGGGGCAGCTGGGAGCTAGGGGGGCCTATTTATTTGCCTATAGGACCCTAAATTGCAATCATTACCAAAATAAAAACTGTTTGCTTTTTACCCTGTGGTATTTTTAGATAGTACTGTATAGTTTTATAGTTTTGTATAGTTTTACAAATACTTTATGGTGAATTAATAACAGTGAAGTTCTTAGAAATTATTTGAATACAAATCTCTTGTACAAATCTAGGTATGACTGACCAATAAACAGAAATGTTATGTTTTACAGAAATGATACTGCAGTTGTTGCCTTTCAGTGATATTTTCATGTCTAAAGTGCTACTGATTGAGATCTGTGGGACAAAGTAAGTTACTTGGCAATCAGTAGGGAACATAGAGAACACAGTATTTCCAGAACTGACTAAATGAAAACCAATTTTTTTGCTCAGCTCTCCTTTAGACATCTAGTGAGACCAAAGTGATTTTCAAAATAATAAAAAATAATTTTGGAAAACTGTACATTTGGCACTTAAAATGTATGTTCTAATGGAAATTCAGTACAGGAGGTTGGTGGTTATTTTTGGTGGTTTTTTTTTTTTTTTTTTTTTTTTTTTTTGTTTTTTTTTTTTTTTTGTTTGTTTGTTTGTTTGTTTTCCTGAAAAAAACAAAAAAATATGCTCTAAAGTGTTTTGATAAAAACTCTTTACTCTGGGAAAATCAAAGCATAAGGATCTGGGGACAAAGAATAATGTATGGTTTAATGAATTTAATAAAAAGGAAATCCAGACCAATCTGACTGATTTGTGTCCTTGATCTATATTATAAAAATTTCACAGATGTTCACTGCACCATACATAGCACTAAAATAACTCCCAATGTGCTTTGGTAGTTCCCTCAGAGTAGAGGCAAAGCCACCTTTATTGCTAATCAGCACATGTAAGACTTGGGAATACTAAAGAAATCTGCTAAATCAAACACTTAGCTAGAGAATAGGCAAAGAAAACAAAGACAAAGAATCCAATTATTTTATATTTGTTTTGCTAAATGGTTATTCTGTCAAAGACTGTGGAGAAGAAATCCTTCCTTCCTTCCTTCCTTCCTTCCTTCCTTCCTTCCTTCCTTCCTTCCTTCCTTCCTTCCTTCCGCAACTTCCGCAACTTCCGCAACTTCCGCAACTTCCGCAACTTCCGCAACTTCCTTCCGCAACTTCCTTCCTTCCTTCCTTCCGCAACTTCCTTCCGCAACTTCCTTCCGCAACTTCCTTCCTTCCGCAACTTCCTTCCGCAACTTCCTTCCTTCCGCAACTTCCTTCCTTCCTTCCTTCCTTCCTTCCTTCCTTCCTTCCTTCCTTCCTTCCTTCCTTCCTTCCTTCCTTCCTTCCTTCCTTCCTTCCTTCCATCCGCAACTTCCTTCCGCAACTTCCTTCCGCAACTTCCTTCCGCAACTTCCTTCCTTCCGCAACTTCCTTCCGCAACTTCCTTCCTTCCTTCCTTCCTTCCTTCCGCAACTTCCTTCCTTCCTTCCTTCCTTCCTTCCTTCCTTCCGCAACTTCCTTCCGCAACTTCCTTCCGCAACTTCCTTCCGCAACTTCCTTTCTTCCTTCCGCAACTTCCTTCCTTCCTTCCTTCCTTCCTTCTGCAACTTCCTTCCTTCCTTCCTTCCTTCCTTCCTTCGTAACTTCCTTCCTTCCTTCCGTAACTTCCTTCCTTCCGTAACTGTAGGAGGAGGGGTTGGAGAAGTCAGTCTAGGGTTGCCATGGGAAACAGCAGTTGTATGAATTCTCCACCCCCTTTTGTAAGAGAATTGTACCCTCCCCCTGTCCTGTCAGTTATTGTTCAAGTCTGCCCCTTAGCCTAGAATCTTCTCTGTTCCACGTTTTCCCTTTGGTTCTTCCACCAAGAACACTCCTTTCCCTTTTCCCCACTGGTTAATGTTATATTTCCCCTCCCTTTAGCCTTCTCCCGATTGTACCCTCGAATGCTAAACCCTCCTACCCCTACGCAGTAAAAGAATCCTCACCCCGCCCTTCGGGGCTCTCGGAATCTGCCTCCCTTCTGCTTTGTTGTCTCCCTGTTTGCCCCTTCTGCGACCCTTCAATAAACGAGCAGGATTTCAGCAGCCCGAGTGTCCCTCCCGTTCTTCTGGTGGACCCTCAGATGTACCAGCTATCCGAGCTTCGTGCCGAGTGGCTAAAAGCCCCCATGGCTCGGCAACTGGCGCCCGAACAGGGACTTAATTTGGATATAAAACTCCCGTTGAGCTGGAGACAGGCGGTTGCCCATTATATCAGGTCTCACAGCTAAATCACCCTCTTCGAAAAGGAAAAAAACAAAAAAAAAAACAAAAAAAAAACAAAAAAGGGAGTTGAAGCCTAGTCAGGCGTAAGAAAAAGCGAGATAAGCATACCTCTGAAGGACACAGGCATAAAACGGGGACATTGAAGAGGGGTCTGGTGGAACTTCTGCTGGTCCAAGGGCATTGCCGCTGCCGCGCAGCTCGAAAGTCTGTCGGTTATCAGCAGAACCCAGGAGACAGAAGCCTTCCGAACTGAAAGGGTGACTGTCCCTGGAACTGGTCCCGAACGCCGCTTGCAATCCTGGAGAAGGCTGGTCACAGAGCAGGCAATCTCCAGGAGACGGTCAAGGACTGGACCCGCTGGTGTCGGTCCCTGTTCGGGCAGCCAGTTGCCGAGCCGTGGGGGCTTTTAGCCACTCGGCACGAAGCTCGGATAGCTGGTACATCTGAGGGTCCACCAGAAGAACGGGAGGGACACTCGGGCTGCTGAAATCCTGCTCGTTTATTGAAGGGTTGCAGAAGGGGCAAACAGGGAGACAACAAAGCAGAAGGGAGGCAGATTCCGAGAGCCCCGAAGGGCGGGGTGAGGATTCTTTTACTGCGTAGGGGTAGGAGGGTTTAGCATTCGAGGGTACAATCGGGAGAAGGCTAAAGGGAGGGGAAATATAACATTAACCAGTGGGGAAAAGGGAAAGGAGTGTTCTTGGTGGAAGAACCAAAGGGAAAACGTGGAACAGAGAAGATTCTAGGCTAAGGGGCAGACTTGAACAATAACTGACAGGACAGGGGGAGGGTACAATTCTCTTACAAAAGGGGGTGGAGAACTCATACAACTGCTGTTTCCCATGGCAACCCTAGACTGACTTCCCCAACCCCTCCTCCTACACGTAACTTCCTTCCTTCCTTCAGCAACTTCCTTCCGCAACTTCCTTCCGCAACGTCCTTCCGCAACTTCCTCCCTCCCTCCCTCCCTTTCTGTCTTCTGCTTTTTAAACTTGTTTGTCTCTGTTATATGAGGCTGGGAGCAGACATTACCGTATGATAAGCTATACATTGCTGCTGAGATTTCTGCCAACATCCTCCACCTGCAAATATCAACAAAGTGCAGCCTAAGCTTTGTCTGCATATGGTTTAAAATAAAAACAATAAAAAAGTCCCCAAAATTATTTTGTCCTGATTGTCTTGTAATCAGTAATTGTTCAGTTCCTTTTTCTTGAAACTGATCCCCCAGCTAAGGAAAATGTCCCCTTCCTCTATCCCCCAAAATTCTTTGGAATTTGTTGCATACTCAAAACCACAGCTGCAGACATAGTTCAAAGAGCAGAAGTGCTACAGCCCTCGGGCTTTCTGTGGTTGCTGAACTTTTGGATTCTGGAATGTGCTCCAAGCACTGCAGCAAGTCCCTAAAGGGCTCAGAGGATGGTCCACACCTCTCAGTGAGGACTCTGATCACTCCAGCATCTCCTTTTTGAACCATCAGTGTATACCACCAGGACAAAGTGCACCAAGTAGCCACAAAGGCAGTCAAAATACTTTACATGCCATGGCTTTATTCTTCATGTTTGCTGCAGTGCAAAATTTGGGACTTATGGAAGCAGTGTCATGGGAATATGAATATTTGGACAGTTTCATAAGAGCACCTTAATTGAATGGAGCTGCAATGAGTTTTGGGCAGGCAGGTGAGTAGTCTGGGGTGGGCAGCAAACAGGTGTGGAGGCAGGACTGGCAGCTGGAAACCAAGGTCTTCCTACACCATCTGTGTCACCAACACTGCTGGAAACCTCATGGGAAAACATCCTCACTAAATCTGACTGACACAGAGCTTTTCTTATACACTGAGCTCCTCCTTTATTACCTCACTGTTCAGACTCTGACTCATATTTTTGGGAGTTACTGAAAATGACTAAATGAGGGAGATGAGGTCTTGTGAAAGTGGTGCAGTGTTAAAGATAGACAGTAGGGCACTATTTTCCTTTGAAAATGAGTGCTTATCAATAAGCAAATATTTTAAGGCATACCTTATCCTATTTACCTCTGGAAAAAATAAAATACAATTTTAGATAAATAATTAAATACTTTCAGAATTGTTTCAACTGGTGTTAGAGATGTGTGTATAAGGAAAAAATAAGATGTCATAGATACACGACTAAGATCTGTACCAAAACCTCACTTTTGGTGTGGTTTTTTTTTGTCTCCGTCTGTATTTCTCAGCCTCCAAGATATGCAGATATTTCTGCAGCAACATGGCAAGGAATATAATTTGTGCAAACTATATCAGCAGGCCAGTCTTTACATAAAGACTGTTTTAGTTGTGTACCAACATTTAACTTTTTCTTTATGCATATTTTCCCTAAAATAGTTCTTCTAGTCATGCCACAATCCCATGAGAATTTCTTCATGCTGTAACTGAAGTTGCTGGTAGTCATTAAGATGAATCCAAGTTATGGTTTCATTTGTCTCTCTATAATTTGTTTCTGATGTCCTTGAAGGGTAACTAGATGGGTCATCTCACAGAATGTAAACAAAAAAATTTCCTATAAATCTGTGGCTTGAAAGCTGTGCCTTGCACCACATATTGTGTGGAGTAAAACTATTTGTGCTTGATATTGGAGGCAGAAGAGGCTGATTATTTTATAGGGTCTTATATTATTCAAGCTGCAGCTTGAACGTAGTTTTCCTCTGTGGGTCAGTAACAAATACAGGTGAATACAGCAGGGCTTATATAAAGCCATTGGAAATAAATTATGTCAACATATATAACATGCTTAGCATTATATAGCTTCTCCCACTGGGAAATCAAAGTGAGACTTTGGCTACATAAAACATATGTTATAGCTTTTACATGGCTCTATTTCAGTGAAACACTAATTTTATTTTTGGCTATAAAGCTGTGAATGAAGGTGATGTCAAAAAGAATGGTTTAATGCCCAGTATTAGATGTTTACTTAAATACTTTGCTGAATTGGGGAACAGTGTCCCTGAGACATTCTGCAGAGCTTCTGAATCCCAAAACAGCCCTAAATAAACCTACTCTGTCACAAAGACAATTTTTAATACAGTATGCTCTGTAGCATTAGACTTGACATTTTTATATATGCATTATTGCTGAGATACAGTTGCTGTGGGAGGTGTAATTTAGAATTTTCCAAACTTTGCATATTCAAAAAACCCTGTCACAGCATTATACTAATATTTTTACAGTAATATTTCCTTATTTCATTTATCTAAGTGTTGTATTATATATCCCTTTATAGAGGTCTATAAAAAGTATCTAATTAACCCTATCCACATTACCCAATTATTTGGCTTTTCATGGTGAGGAATGAATGTCACCTTTAATGATCATATGCCTAATTAAATTGTTTAATTTACATTTATTGATATTCTTATTTCATTCATTTTGGAATAAAAGTTTAAAAAAAACCCAACAATATTTGCTCATAACAATACTTTTAAGCAAAATATTAAAGTAGTTAATATCTTTTCAGAATTTACTTGATCAGATAAGGAGGTACTTTCTTTTTACTCTGCATACTGAGGAAATGGGGCTGTTCAGATTTAACAGAAAGAAATCTGCACCTATCACATCTTAGAATAACTTTCAGACATATGGCATAGTGCATAAATAATTCATTTCATCAGGGCTTATGTCAGGGTACAACACAAACAGTTAAGGTACATTGGGCTTGACCTAACAGATGTACATGTAAATAAATGGTATTACATGAATAGGTGCATTTTTTCATATCCTGCTGACACTGCCATTGACTTTCTTATAGAGAAATTAGATCAATCAGGGCATTAGATGTTTGATGACAACTTGAAACATTTTAATTTTGTCACAAACAGACCTCTATCAAAGAGTGGCAATCAGTAGCAGGGAACAAAATGAATGTCCTTGAAAAATAGTGGTGCTGACTGATAATCATAGCACTACCAGACCTTCTGGGGGCTGACAACAGGCTTCCTCTGGTGGGGTCTTTTCTCATCAGCCTGCTTTGCTTGATGCCTGCTTTGGCACATGCTTAAGAGATGTCCCAAGTGCCCAGGTAGCTCTGAGGCTTCACAGTGCGCATGTCCCTTCACCAAGACAAAACTGGGAGGAGTCTGGAATGGTGGAGGAACAAGGAAGGAGAATTCAGCATGGAGAGGAGAAAACACTGAGACCAAAAACTGCTGCAGAAATCCTCTCCCTGCTTGTTTGACTTGTGGTCTGAACAGCAAGACCACAATTATCTTTGTACTGTCTCCTAAAATGATTTATTTTCTCAAAGGAGAAATGCCTGGCAGTAGACATTGGCCCTTGCTACCCTTTTCACCTGCAACACTTATTGGTGTATTTAACTTCTACTGAAGCTGCTTTCTTGCTTGCTGTTGTTTAATCCTTGCAGCTGAAACTTCTGAGACTTCATTGCCATCTCCTTTTGTGGCCTGGGAGTAAGCACACAGCTTTGGCTGTGGACACAGTCAAAGCTAGATGCTGCACTTTGTCATGGCAATGCAGGGCTCCAGACTGGTGTCTAGGTTTGGAAAGACAGGTGTCTACTAAGGAAGGCAGAAGCCTCCCCTGAAATGTAGACCCCAGACCCCTTCCCTCCGAATTGTTATAAATTTGAAATTAAGGGGGGCTCTCAGGCAAAAATATGGGAGCAGGAATAACAGTTCTTTATTAGGAAAGAAAATAAAAAAGATAAAATAAACAATGCAGTGAATTATAACAATACTGACAGAGTCAGAATACAACCTGACATCCTATTGGACAGGGTGTTGGTAGCAGTCCAATTGGAATTGTGGCTGCAGTCCTCCTGGAGTGTCAGGTGTGGTTCTGTTGGAGCAGTGATCCTGTAGAAAAGGGTGTAGTCTTCCTCTGAAGAGGCAGTGGAAGAGGCTCTGGGAAATCCAGGACAGAAAAAAGCTGCGTTGGTGGGCCATTGTATGCTGGGTTGGTTCAGTTAGAGATTTTAATAAATGTTAGTTAGGTTGGTTCTCTGTACGCTGTTTTCCCCTCACAATGGTTCACTCCGAGTCACTTACCACAGGAGCTCTTACATGTCAATCTTGTAGCCACTCCTGGATTCTTCTTGAAAGTTCTGTAGCAATCACCCCACCTTTGCAATGCTATTTGTCTCAGAATGCTGTACCCACCTCCATTATGTTCCCATAGGTTGCTGTGGTCCACGCCACTCCCCTGCTGTCTGTCCCTATTGGGTGAGGGGGAGTTCAGCCCCTGTCTGCCCACCCCCTATTTAACCCAATGCTTTCTTTGTCCAGTCGCCATTTTGCCTCGCGCTGCCTGGGAACAGTCACTCTGCCCATTGCTGCAACCATGTGGGAAATAAAAGCTCTCAGGCCCGCTGACAAAGTGTGCCTTCTCTCGTCCCTTTGCTTCCTCTCAGCGTGAAGCTACCAAAGCTGCGTACCCACACCGGAGTGCTCAACACTTGCAGGGAGGTGAACACCATAGCCCTGGAGCGCCCGTGCACGTGGCAGCTGCGGTCTCGCAAAAGGCAGTGCTAGCCGGGCTTCCCAGCCGCCTGAGGCTGCAGTGAACAAAAGCCACAGTAGGCCAGAATCTCAAGACTATATGCAGGTAGGAATGCTTGGCTCTTCCCTCTGGGTGGCGCATCTCACAATGGGATGTTATAGTTGTTATCAGTCATGCAGTGACATTCAATGGCCCATTATGCTCCTGGAGGGAGGATTGATTGTGGAAGAGATAAGGAAAAACTGCTCACTTAACACAAGACAACTGCCATACAGACGGCAAATAGAATACATCTTGCTTTTCAATCTGGGACAACTGGGCAAGCAGGGAAGGAATACCCACCTTTTTCTCAGGAATAAGTACAAGCCTACCACTCTGGATGTCTCACAGTGTTGAGTTTTAAGTCAGAGAAATTCAGACATGGAAATACATGTTACTTATTAAAAAAGTGGTGGCAGAATCCAAGTTGTAATCACATAATGCATTGAGTTGCACTCAATGTTCATAAAAAATGAACATTTTTCAATTTTATTTCTGTCTCATTTTTTTCTCCTTTTACACAAAGAGAATATTTCAAGGTATTTATAAAACATGTGCAATTAGAGGATAAGCTTGCATGTTGGGGCAAAGCAACCTGCTAAATAAATTCTTGACAGACAGACTTTTAGCTAAAATTTTCAAATTCCACAAGCAACATATTCTGATTAATCTTGAATATGGTAAAAATAATTGTATGTAAGATGTTCATAGCATAGAACTATTTCTATAATTTAACTTCCCTGTCAAAATGTCAATTGTATGTGTTGAAAAAAACAGCAGAAATAATCTCTAAGTTCAGCCTTTCTATATGAAATTGAAATTTTCAAAGGCTGCATTCTTAAAGAGAATTATTTATAAGAGCCTTTAAAAAAAAAACTGGCTAGGATTTGAATGACTGTAAATGTTTTTTCTTCCCAGAATACTGGTTGCAGAAACAATACCTGTTATAGTTTGAAGTATGTATTTATGTCATGTAGTTCCACATAATTTATTTAACTTAACAGTAATGGCCATATCAGTTCTCTTTGGCTTTTGGCTTCTAACAACCCTGTGTGAATTAATAAAATCATGAATTCATGGAATGCTTTATATTGGAAGTAACATTAAAAATTATGTTTCTAGCTCCCCTACTGTGAGCAGGGACACCTTCAACTAGACCAGGTTTTTCAGAGCCCAACTCCAATCTGACCTTGAACACTTTCAGGGATGGGGCATCCAGAGCTTCTCTGGGCAACCTGTGCCAGCAGATTTCTGGGCAATTGAAGTCCCCCAACAGGACAAGGGCCTGCAAGCACAATGCCCCCTGTAGCTGAAGCAGGAAGTTCATCACTAGAGAATGGGTATTAAGTAAGGCAGTGTGTCAAATAGCAGGAAATCACAGAGTGTGGGCCTTCTTCCTTTTGCAGTCACGGCAGGATAGAGCCATGGATATGGACAAGGACCTTGGATCTTGTGCCATTAAGATTTGAACATGTCTGAGGATGGAGATTCCACAAACTTTCCTAAGCATCCCTCATTGCTCTGTATCCACTGCAGCCCCCTCATGAGGTTGTGTACAAGAGTAGCATCCCCCATCTCTCTCTTTGTCCTCATGTGCGTCACCTACTAATCCCTGGGCTGAACCAGGCCAGCACCCTCCACCTTCTCTATGTCCTCTGCTCCAGCTCAAGCTATTGTGGGGACCTTCTAGCAGACTATATCCTGAGTGTCTGACTTTGTGTTGTGCCAGGATCCCAAACCTTGGACCTGAGCTACCAGTATGGTCTCACTGATGCTGAGCAGCAAGTAAAGATAGGGTCATCCATGTTGCTGCTGTGACTGAGCAAAGAGAGCCTACCTTTGCCATATTTTGCTGCAAAGGATCCTTGCAGACTCTTTCTGCCTACCAAAACTCCTCAGTCTTGTATATAAGGTTCCTTTAACTCTTTGTCAGAACTTGTGCTGACCTTTAACATTATTCTGCACATGCAGGGCATCGCATTTGTGCTTACTGGTGATTGATCATCATCAGCCAATTTCTCAGTCTTTGAGGTCCTCCTGAATGGCTGCACTGTCCTTCATATTAATGCTGTCCCCCCAACCCCATCCTTCCCAGTTTGATACCAGTTTGATACCAGTTGCAAACTTATTGAAAGTGTACTCTGTCCTACAATCTAGGTTTTACAGTTTTATCTCCAAGACCCTTGCTGGATGCCACTAGCTACTAATATCCAATAGAGCTGACACATCTCTTTGAGCCCCAAATTCCAGTCCATTTTCCACAGTTTCTCATTTACTTATCAGGTCATATCCTGCCAATTTGTCAACAGTGTTGCTAACAGAAATCATGCCATTTTCCTAAAGCCAAGGTGGGCACTACCCCTGGTCCACAGCACCAGTCATGTCATCACAAAAAGCAATCAGCTTGGTCAGGCAGAATTTCTCCCTGACAGTTCTATTCTGGTTATTTCTGGTTAACTTTTTGTGTTTCACGTGCCTGAAGGAAGCTAGTTTCAGTTTTTATTGCGGAATTAATACCTTGGTGATAACATCCTCTTGGAAAATGCAGACAGAAGTTTGACAGATGGTTGTCCTGCAACCCAATTCCTTGCATTTCATTAGTTGGGTCCCACTGGGGAAAATTCAGAACTGTCTTAAATAGCAATTAGCCTTCAAATTTATTTATAATATACTAAATTATTCTCAGCAATTACCATACACTCTAATCTGTTGAGAGTATGCTCTATGTGAGGCTTTACTGCAGTGGCAGACAAAGGAAGTTAGGAAACATAATTTAGTAGTCTATCCTGATTTTTATTTCTGAGAAAATAAGAAGTATAAGGTATTAAAATAACTTAGTATTGGAAATTATCCAAATAAATCAGTAAGGGAGTCCTAGTCAAATGAAGAGATAAACTTCTGGATCTTGAAGCTATAAATCCAAATTACTCTTGGGGTAGGAGACCTGCATTACTGCATTACACTTCATGTAATGTTTACATGTAGTGTTCTCTCAAGTCTCTCTCAAGGAATGTAGTAAAAAGTAATCAATAGAAAAAAAGTGAGAATAAAACATGCTGTTACTGTATGCGAAGACAAAAACCAACCCAGAGATCCAGTCCTATAGGATTTCTGAAATTCCTGAACTAAAATAAGACATTCTAATTTGAGATTTGATTCTTCTTCTAAAATCAATTTAGTTGATAAGAGTTCCCATTTATTCCTTTGTGACTCCATGCTTTACACTTATGGTATGTCATAAGTTGCTGAGTGACCTGTGGAGCTGGGCCGCCAATGTGCACTGGATATTTACATCCCAGTAGCTTTATTGTGATGTTCTTAAAACTGAGATGTTAAAGGGCATAATATCAGTCTAGCATTGGGGCTTTCTCACTCTTTTCCTTGGGGCATCAAGTGAATATGAGTATGGAACTTGGAATTCTTCTCACTGCCTTTTATCCATGGATCTCTCTGGAAAGCTTCCTTGCAAAAGCATGTGAGTAAAATATTTTAGTTTCTGGACTTTATTTAAATAGCGTGGTGACAGCACTGCACTGCTCTCTTCATGGCCAGGGCAGGCTCAAAAGCAGGGAAAGCTTGGAGGAAACCAATAATATATGCTAAGAGTCATATAATCACACAAGAACAGAAACATTTTGTGATATAAAAAGAGCTGAAGCAGTTATCTAGTCCTACTCCCTGTATAAAGCAGGGCTAATGAGAACAGGTTGCTCAGAACCATGTTCAGTTGAGGGTCAATCATCAGTACAGATAGAGACACAATGACCTCTCTGAGCTACCTCCAACTGATTTTCCACTGTTATGAAGAAAAAGTGTTCTTAATGTTAAACCAGAATTTCCTGTGTTCAGAAGTGTGCTTGTTGCTTCCTGTCCCTCTACCTTCAACATGACAGCAGTGAGTTCTCCTATTCCCCTTTTCTTCCCCAGGCCAAACCATCCCTGCAACCTCTATTTCCCTTGACCATCCTTTTCTCTAGCCCTGATCATCTGAGTCCAAATCTGGACCCTGCATTCTCTGTGCAGTTTCAGTGGCGCTGAAAATTTGAGCCACATAGTGAAGCATCCCATGGAATGCATGAAGCCACTAAAAAACATGTCTTTTACATGCAGCCCTTAATTAGGCAAATCAGACAAACTTTGGGAAAGGTTTGTCAGTCTGATAAAGATCTTTGTTGTCCCTCTGTTATTTTTGAATGACAAAGATTAGGAACCAGAAGTTTTGTCCACTCAGGGAACTGGAAGTACATGCCCTTCAACAAAAACTATTGTGTCAGATCTCTGTAAGGTAAGGTTTAGTGAGGATTTTATATCTGTGTTAGAGCTCCTCCTTTTAACAGATTCTAAACGACAGGGCTGCAATACAACTTTGATATCTGAGAGACCATGAAGATGCTTTACTGGTCTGACTTTTAGTGTTCATGAAATATAAGTTGAGATTAAGAACTGAAACCTCTAGCCCAAAGTTCACATATGTAAGAAGCTGTATCCTTATATGTAGATAAAAATATATATATTTTAATAAGCTTGCTAGCATCTAGTGTCAATTTTTTCCCTTGATGAATATAAAACTGACAGATATTTTAGATGGATCTACTGAAAGCAAAACAGTCTCTCAAGAAGAGAAGGATTCTCAGTTATAATATTTCCACTACAAAGACTGTGAAAATGAGTGGGCACTATAAATTTTCTGCATGAGCTTTGAAATTAAATTGACAGAACATTTCATTTATGACAGAACATGTGTAGCTATATTACAGAGACTCAGAGCACATCATTTGTCAATTAATACACATTAGTAGATCTGGATTATATATTTGGCTTCCCAGCCTCCTAATTCAGTGTTATATATTCATTGAATGATTCCCTTCATTGCTTTTTTATTGAATATGCTCCTCTCATCTCAACAGGGAGGACACCTAAAGTTGTTTACCTTTCTTTATGCAGGAAGTAATGGCAGAATTGTTGAATCTGCTTTCTCATTACAGTCAACAGTCAAGCTCCTCTAATACTAATGATCTAAAATGATGCAAAAATCTTCATTGTCCACTCATCTGTTCTGTGCTTATATATGGGCAGTCCATTGCAATATATAGAGGAATAAACAAATTTATTTTTCTGTTGCACTTCTGTGTGCTCTGGGTAAATCACAGAAACCCAGCATATATCTAGAGTACTGCTTCCCTTGACCTCAGTGGGCATAATTTCTTTAGCTGCTCAGAAACTGATCCAACACTGATAAAATCATTAATGAATGAGATATTTTCATAAAAGGCCTTATATTCTTTTCATCTTGCAATTTGTTAGCATGGATTTGTTTGAATGGAGATTTGATTATTCTTGGAGAAGTGTACAGAAAGTAGACATTTACAGAGTGGCGTTTTCTGTCAACATGCTAACACAGAAAGATGTGACTGTTACTATATTTAATTAATTTTTAACACTGGTTACTGTTAACTGTTCTAGATACTTTAAATGTCACCAAAATAACCTGTCCTTTACTAAATAGCTTCAAAAGAGCTTATTGGAAATGTGTACCAAGACAAGACCATTATGCTGTCATGGAGACTCCAACCATGGAGATGTAGTGCTGGCCATGGAGCCCTTTTGGGCTGATGGGGTCAGGCTGAGCCTGGTTCTGGGCACTTCAGATCAATATGCAAACCCCCTTTTCATCCACTGACCCTCCTCAAAACACATTAGTCAAAAAGTGCCAAAGACTGGGTACTGTATCTGATTTGTGCCTTTTAATCTGTGAATGGCACAGGGTTATATTTTTTGAGCATTCATTTATTTTAAGAGTTAACCTTCTTGTTGTATCACTTAATTTTCCTATGTGATGATGAATATAGCTTTTGCTCTTTACCATGTCCTCCTTTTCTGCGTGTATCTCTGTCTATTTCTGCAGTGTAGGTAGACTATAATGACTCTAATATTTTACATCTGCCTAATGTAAGGGAAGTAACACTTTATAAATTAATGGATTTCCTTAAAACTAAAATGTAGTCCTGTTAACTAGATCATATATTTTCCCCCCTATAATTTAAACAAGGACATGCAGAATGTATTTAATGTATGGTATAATCTGCCAGCAGGAACATCATATTTCTTGTTAACTTGCTGTATATCACTGACACATTAAATGACTAAAGATTTCAAAAATATATTTATTATTTTCCTCTGTCATGATTTGACACTGGCGCAATGCCAGTGCCCCCATGAAAATACACCTTCCCAAATAAATGCTGTGAGATGTTATCAGGAACAGAGCAGAGCAGGCCCAAGCTTAATAACAAAGGAAACAACTTTGTTAAGCTACTACTACTACTATAGAAGACACACACACGAAATCCAGGATGAGGACCCTCTAAAACACCCCTCCTCCTCCCAATTTCCAAAACAACCACCATGAAACATCATCTGGGATTCCTGATCAAATTACCACCCTTCAGACAATCAATACTCAGTCTATCAAAGGAGAGAGGAGTCTCTCTTGCGCCATAGACCGCCCCCACCCCCCCTAGTAAACACAGTTGCCACCTCCTGTGTTTCCATGTCACACGTGGCAACCACCTGGAGAAAATCTGCCAGTGTGACACTCTCCTTTCCATGTCACAGTGCTCTCACCACTGTGCATGGACAGACTGCTCATAGGGCTCCTTTAAGGATGCTTTGCCACGGACCTAAAGATACAACAGTTCAGCTTCTCATCTTGGGACTACAGTCCCCCCCCATTTTCCCCTGGGGCCAAGGGTCCAGGAACAGAGATCATCTTCTTCCTGAAGACAGAGGGCATCACCATTCCCTCCTCAGCTTTCCTCTGTTCTTGCCATTCTTGTGCTGTTAGAAGCTGAAGCAGGTCTCCTTGGGTCACCACTGCATCCCCCTAAAATGCAGTTTCTATTGCAGGAGAATTTGGTTCAGTCTATGGCTAACAAGAAAAGTCCAGCCAAAAGCTACTCCATCATCTCCTCCCACCTAAAAATTTCTTCTTCTAACATCTCAGGTCTCGGACTGTCTCTCTTCCACTATAAATTGAGGAGGAGTAATATTCCTTCATTTCCTGGAAAGGGTTAAAAGTTCAGACTCCCTGGATGGCTGAAATCTCTGCCCAGCACTCTCGACTCCCACTCTGGGCATCATCCCCCCCCTTCTCCTTCTCCTCTGCCGGCAAATTTCCAGGTGCCGTCAGGCTCTCTGTCTCTTTCCCTCTGGGGGGGGAACAAAGGCATCTCCGCTTCTTTCCACCCTTCCATCCACAGGAGCTGGCTCGGTTCCAGTCCTTCAGCCCCCTCGGCCTACCTGGACAAGGCCGCATGGCTTCCCCTCCCCCACCCAGCCCATGGTTGGGCAGGGGAGAGTCTGCACTCTCTGACGACCGGAACCAAAGCGAGAGTTCCCCTGGGAGATCTTGCTTTTAACCCCCTGTGTTCTCAGAGGCATGTCCATACTTCCAGTGGTCACTCCAGGTGCCAATATCCAAACCTGACCACTGATTGGTTTGACCCAACTTCCTGAAAAAAAAATTCACTTCCATGTCAAACCACGACATCCTCACATTCCTCTTTGGTTTAATTTGAAAAAAATGATTAAGTATAAGTCTTACCAAAGATAAAGTACTGAGTCAGAATAAGGAATTCCCTCTACATAATTATACACAATGCAATGCCTTTAGGTTTGGTTTCTTCCTGCTTTAATTTAGTTTATTCCCTTAGGAGAGATCCATTCATCTTATTTTATTTAGCTGTAACACATTATAATAAATTATTTCCAGAAAAGAAAGCTTTAAGAGTTGAAGATGTATCATAAGCTTCCTATTTTCCACCTTACCTTCTTAACAGCTTTATTGTTTTGGTTCCACTGAAACTTGTAAGGGGAAAATGAGAACTCTGGAAATGTTCCTGGTTTCAACCTTAGTAAGAGTTTACTTATTCATTGAGGCACAAACCTAATCCTGCTGAAACCACAGGGCCTACTCCCCAGGGCTGCCCCCAGCCCCAGTGGCATCACTGCTGGGACTCTGCCTGCCCAGGGCAGGTCTGCCCCAGGTTCTTGCTGTAGGCACACACAGACCTGTTGGCTCCCCTCTCCCCATGCCCTAGTCTATCTGCCCTTGTTCACATTGGCTGTAAATCAGAGCAATGTCCAGATAATAGTCATGCAAGCCTGAGGGAGTGCAACTACATCTAGGCGGTGAGGAGATGCTCCTGCTGCTCAATAAGCCCATAATGGGCAGGGAATATGAGAAAAGTGACCATTCTTGGTTATGTACATGCAAGAAACCTGTACTGAAAGTCCCACTTCTGATTTCGTCTGTGTGATATAATGCTCCTGTGTCTTCACTAGTATTCAGAACCTGCAGCGTCACACTCTCTTCCGGGTCCAGGGCAGCTCCGGCACCCTCCGGCGCCACCTCCCCCTGGACTTCGGGTCCGCTGCTTCTCTCCCATGTGCCGCTGGCACCGGCACGCCAGTTGGGTCTGCCAGGTTCAGTCGCCTGCGCGATGGTCCAAGGTAAATAGGGAAGGAATTGTCCAGATCACCCACGAGGAAGGCAGGAAGGCTTTATTGTCACTGAGAGCTGCAGTGGCAGGGTAGCGACCCGCGCTTCCCACTTCACGTGGGGGAAATGGCGCCGGGACCCGTGAGGGAGTGGGATGATATAGGGGATGTGATAGGGAGGGCAGACGCCCCCCTGCCCAATCGGTGCAGGTGCCACGGTGATGACATAGGACAGCAACCAACCAGTGAACCACAGGGGCGGACACTGAGCCTCGGGCTGAGTGGGATCGTGGGGATGGGATGGCGGACACAGGGGTTCCCGAGGCCAGATGGGGGAGTGGTTACAGGAGCGGCAGAGGGGATAGCCCAATGGCAGGCAGCATGGGGCCAGAAACGGCAGAGTGGGGAACGACACAGGGGAAGTGCGGGGGTACACAGGACTCGGCTAGCTAACACAAATAAGAACCCCTAAAACCCAATTCCAGGATGCAACAATTCCCTCTTTTTCAAAATATAAAAAAGAAGAACGGCTGCTTGATCTTCTTCGCTGCCCATCCAACTGCTTCTTCGCTCAGCTTCTGCTCTTGGTGTTTCAGCTGCTGCGACGGCTGCCCTTTGCAGATGGAGAGTGCCTGCTGCGATGATACTGGGGTGGTTCTTCCCTAGGTACTTGGGGATAGGGGAACTGGGACAACTTTATTACAAACACGGGGACTTGGGACACACACAGACTGGGGTGGCTGGAAAGTTTTTCTGGGGCTTAGGGGAAAAGCATTTTTTAAGGAGATTGTAGGGTCCTTTTTCTTCTTGCATCGCCTGCGGTTTGACGCAACCCCCCAATTGGTGGGGTCATCTGCCACACTCACAGGCACCCTGATGTTTTGAACTACCACCTGCACAATTACTTGATAAATCACAGCTCCCCTTAAGGTGCTGTGGCCTGCCTTATTTTTATCTTCACGCGAGTCAGATGCGCGTTGTTTTTTCAGTTTTTTGGGGGAATGGGGTCTCCCTCCCCTCCTCTCCCCCCTCCCATTGTCCCTGGGGGTGCCCTCCCCAAAAACAGACACTGAACGACAAAATGTCCCCTCTGATTGCAGTGGAAGCACTGGCATCTTGATGAAGGCTGCTTCGGACCAGCGTTCTTTGGAGGCACAGCATCCAATGCAACCACGTGGCTTCTGGGCCTTTTAGGGATCTCAGGCTGTGTCAGTGTTCATGGATGCTGCTTCTGAGACAGACTTGTCCTGGACCTTCGATCCCTCCACATGCCTCTCAGCTGCCATCCTGACCCGTTCCACGGAATCTGGAAAATGCTCAGCGACCCACCTCAGCTTCCCCCTCCCTCTTTTTCCCTCCCTTCCGGGTGTCCGGGAACCATGGGAATGCAGAGTCGGGGGTTCTTGCTCCCCCCCCCCTCCTTTTC
The DNA here is from genome assembly GCF_024509145.1 of Vidua macroura. NCBI lineage: Eukaryota > Metazoa > Chordata > Aves > Passeriformes > Viduidae > Vidua > Vidua macroura. The sequence continues at coordinate 50,715,036 of NC_071611.1, forward strand.
CCTCCCTCCCGGACGTCCGGGGCCCATGGGAACTTGGAGGTAGGGGTTCCCGTCCCCCCCCCGCCCCCTTCCCTCCTGCCCAGCTCTCCGGGGCCCATGGGAAGATGGGGGTAGGGGTCCCCGCTCCTCCCTCCCCCCTCTTCCCTCCTGCCCGTATCTCCAGGACCCATGGGAAGATGACGAATGAGGACAGGGTGCGGGGAACAGGACGGGGGCTGCCTCCCTCAGGCAGCGGGGTGGAGATGGCAGAGCTCTCCCCAGTGGGGGAGGGCGGGGTCGATGATTCAACTGGGAGAACATGCAAAGGACTGGAGGGAACACCCACTCGAGGGGGAACAATGGGTGAGGGAGTAACCTGACCTCCCAAGGGGGCGGCGCCCACGCCCACGGGGAGGCAGGTGGGGGTTGGGTCAAAGGTGGGGACCCCGGGAACAAAGGACAGAAAGGGGTTGTGGGAAGAAAAGAGCCTGCCATGTGGCTGCTCTCCATCTTGGGAAGACAAAGGGATCAAGCACGTGGCCTCGGCCTCCTCAGGGAGACAAAGAAAGGGGTTTAAAGAAACAGAGCAGCACAGGGCAGCTCTAGAACTGGGATTTTCAGCAGGGAAAAAGATAAAATCTTCAGACATTTGATTCTTTTTCTGAAGAAGCTGAAGAAATTATAGTTTATACTTGCCTAAAGATCTGACATTTGTTTTCTGTGGCAGTGTTAAATGAACAGCTCTACATAAACACAGGACTTTCTAATCCTGATTTGCTTTAAAAATCTGTAGCCTGGTAGCAGCATGAGGTCTTCCAGAAAAGTCAATATCATCGTGAATAAAGGTGTAACAGTGTGGTCTGCTTTTCTGTAAGCTCAAGGTTTTGATATTTCTGATCTTTATTTTTAAACTGCAAAATATCTAAGTCACAAGGCTGTAGATATTTTTACATTTTGTAACCTTGTGTTAGGATAATGACACAAATGCCTTTGTGAAGCATAGATCAGTTGTTTGGAACCAATGACTCAGTCACTGTCTTCCTTGAGAGGGAGTGTGGCAACCTGCATTTTCATCAAAAATCAGCAGGAGAAGCAGCATATTATGCAAATATTAGCACTTTAGCAAAGCTTTAGTCAAGGCCAATATGAACAAAAAAGCAAAGAGAAGAGCTGGTGCAAGACAGGGTCTGTGTTTCATAACACTGTTCACAAACCCCTCAGGTGTGCAGCAGCTGCACTGAGGATGAAGTCGTGCAGGGGTCAGCACTTGATATTCTGATGAGCAGGGCAGTTTATGCATCACAGCTAATGAAGTGTGCTGCAGAGCTGCGGGGCAGAGGCTGAGCAACATGGACCAGCCCCACCAGGACCAGGTGTGCAGGGGCCACTGCCAGCTCACAGCTATTGGTCTGAGACAGTGCCAGCCAGGGTCTTAGGGAAAGAAAAACAATCTGAGCATAAGGATTTACGAAGACTGTGTTTATTCCCACAGCTTCTTTAGGCTTTTGTGTAGCCTTTATGTAGCTGGCAAGGTGAGTTTCATCATGTGCTGATCAGGCTGTACTGAAATCCAGCGCTCTGCAGCAACTCTTGGTCATGACAGTCATGAAGGGCATGGGACAGAGCAGAGCCTGCATGGGTTACTGAATAAGGGCTAAACTACAGAAGTAAGCAGAATCAGGATCAGTATACTTGCTCAGGTGTCAAATCCTCTTGCTAGATTTAATCTGATCTAACTGGGATTTACTCAAATGCCTGTGCAGGTGACCTTGCAATGCACTTACCTGGACAGTAGGGTCAAAGAGCGTAAAAAAAGTACTTGGTGCTTAGGATTATATATTCTTAAATTTGACCATTCTTGCTTGAAATTATTTAAATCTGGGCCTACCCACTAGCTGAAAATACAGAGAGAAGAAATAATCTTGCATATAATATCCTACTTTGTGATGTTTTCTGAACATCACAAAAGAAGAGTGAAAGAGAAGAGTGAAAGAGACTTATGCCACTTTTTGCATCTTATTCTTCTAAGAAAGCTGGAATAGTGATAATAGCTAATAGGGTAAAAGAAAAACGGATTTCTTAGTCCAGAAGGTAAACTGTTGTATATGGAAGAAATTCTATAACAGTTTATGGTTATTCTTATAAAAATAGTACTTTGAGTAAAACTAATGCAAATCCTGACAGTGATTTTTCATTTAAAATATTAGGAAATAATGCAGATTTGTCTTTTTTCTTTTATTTTTTGGGGATTCAGAGGGGGTTTAGTATGTTTTGGAGGGTTTGTGGGTTTTTTTCGCAGGTAGTTAGAATCAGTAAATCTGGTCTTTTGATTACAGTTTTAAGCCAATAGGAAATTATTTTTTGAAAACAAAAAAGTTCCCACATCTTGAGAAATAAGGGCATTTATAGCATTTAAAACGGATTTATATTTTTATAGGTTATTATCCTTCCTGTACAGGCACCTTTGTAGTGATCTAAAGTATCCACACTAAGACAATAATCCCTTTATTAACATGTCAGTAAAGGAGATCAGTTTTCTATAACAGACAAAATCTGAACAATTTCTTCAATTTGCACAAAATTATATTTAAAGCCTAAGTGCAACATTCAGTGAGATATTAAAGTGTTATAGACAAGGTTATATCTACACTACAGTGCCTGGGTAGTACTGCAGGTGCAGCTGAGCTGTCCAAAGGGCAGGTCAGTGCAAGTTGATTTATCTTCCAGTTGATGCTGGTGTCTTAGCTGCTGTGAGCAAAGAGGACAGGCGTTGAGGGTCTATACTACACCTCAGTTCCTCCGTTTTGAAGTTAGACTACTGCAGTTCACTCAAAGGGATTTTCCAGATGCCATTGCTATTTTGGAAGTCAAGAATAGAATATTTTGTCTGAAGGGTGAAAGAACATGGTTTTATTTTTGGCTTGGAACATTTATATTTTTTTTTAATAAAAGTCAAGTTTTCATTAACAAGCATATGTTATGAGTAAATTGCCTGAGAAAGGATGTTCTAGAACAGTTTGCAGTATAAGCAGTGTACAAAAAGCATCCCATAGCCAAACTAAACCACTTGTAATCTGCTTTTTTGTTTGTGAGATGAAGGAGAGTTATCTGTGACCTGCTGTGGGGAATCACATCTGGAATATAAAAACAGATGGCTTCAAACGAAAAAGCTGATTTGCATGATATGCAAATAAAAACCATTTCTTCTTGTACTCTTGTACATTCAGCAATAATTAACATTACTGCAACATTAAGCAAGAAAGCTACACTTGTTTTTGGCAAGAAAGAAATTTTTATGTGGATGTTTCTTGTTTACATCAGCATCTGTACAGTTTAAACAATCTGTATTTAGATGTTGCACTTCAGGTCATATCTCCTTCTGCACGAGAGAGTCTGTTTGCCATGTGAGATACTGTATTCTAAATAATTACAGCAGCAATGATGAAGGAAACAGACGTTTGGGAAGATTAAGGGATAGTTCAAGAATCACATAGTAAATTATGGCAGAGCTAGGATAATACTTAGATTTCTACATTCTGGCTCAGTAATCATATCTACTGTATGTGCTGCTTCTCAGTGCATAACATGAACAAGCAGTACTTTGTAAAAATGAATGCTCTAGACATTCTGGTGTTATTGACTTAAACAAAACCCAAGGGGCATTTACATCTCCATAACCAAGACTTTTAAAAGTTATCCCTAGTATGAATATTGACAGAGTAGTTAGGTTTTCAGGTCTGTGAGAGCAGAAAATCCACTAAAAGGTCCCTTGTCACTAAACCAGGTGTGCCTTTTGAGTGGAATTTCACAATAAATACTTTTCCTGCAGTATTTGCAGGTGCAAAAAGTGGAACAGGGGACTTTGAAGATCTGTTTCTTTTACCATACAGTTTTAAACACTAATAAGAACTAATAAGTTTTCCATGACTATTGCTGAACATGCTGATGTCTACTGTCAGGGGCTACAGTGATGACAGATTTAGAGATTAGAAAATGAAGCATACTTTATGGAGATCATTTGTTCAGCAGGGAAAAGGCAAGTCCTTCAGTATCACACAAGAGTTGTCTGTATTTACATTTGCTTCTTCAGGGACTGCAGAAAGCTCAGTGCTCTCAAGACATCTGGGAATTTTCTTGGTCATGTTGCCTTTAAGGGTTTCGACTCAACCTTCAGACATCCTGCCTGCATTATCTGCTTACCCGTGTAGCACACATGGTTCCTCCTTTCTGGGAAACCTTCATACCCATCAGTTTGCTTTGCAGAGGCCACAGAACAGCTCCTGGGCAGAGTGTAGAGGCTATTTCCATGCAGCTGTGCTCTGTTAGAAAAAGCTGCTCCATGCACATTTTCAGCTGTACTCTGATAAACAGAACGTGCCAAGAATTCACTTACAGGGTTACCAGTGAGATTGCCCTGAATGTAGTTCCCAGGTGTTCCTGTTGCTACATAGAAGGAGTCAGTCAGCTGTTTTATCAAGGCACTTCCAGCACAGCAGTGCCTATGGGGATGCAAAGAAGGAAAAAGCTTTTGAATACTTTTGAATGTCTGGCCTGGTTATTTAAGAGCCTATGTGGAAGTTAAATCCCTCTGAAAACAAGTTCACCAATCTCACAGAGACTTAATGCAGTTTCTTAATATTTGAGGATCACCCATTAGGGTACAAGCACAGCTAAGCACATGGGGAAATAACACCCTGCAAGGGTATGTTGTGGTCTTTTTGTAAAGGCAACAAACTGGTGTCTCAATTTCACAGCAGAGTCAGAGGTAAAGACAACCACAGCAAACAATATTAAAGTAATCCCTAATTATTTCATTCATTTATCTAGATTTTCTGGGTGGCTAATGATTTTGATGTCTGAGACTAACAAAGTTTCTGATTTGAAAGGTGTTAAATTGGCTTGGATTTCAGAAAGAAAATTTTCTCCAAACTTTGTGTTGTTCAGTCAGACTGTCTGACTGTCTTTGCCAGAGGAGACTTAAACAGAGCATCTCTTTTGAGAAAGAGGTTTTAGTGCTGGTGACACTCATCTTGCTTGAGAAAGAAACACAAGATGGTATTTTCAGAGTATCCTGGCTAAATTATATCTGACTAGTAATTTAAATTAATATACTAACTTCGCTTGCACACCTATTTCTAATTTGCCTTTTAATTTTAATGACTGAAGTAAAAATTTGTACCATCTGGAAATTCTCACTTTATTTTTCCCCATATTTTCTGAGGTAGGTTATTTAATTACTTGGCAAATGGTTTGCCTAATGCCACTACATCTTGTTAATAATTTGTATGCAAAAAATGAACTCTTGACTGACTGATAGTTCCTTTGAGACAGGAAAGAGAGCAGAAGAAACAGTTTTAGCTGAACAAAATGTAAGCATCTTGTAAATATGTTGCTGAAGCACTTGTTCTAAAAACAGCGTGTCCACAGAGACTTGTGTTAATGATCCAAAATACCAGAGCAGGATGAAAAATTATTTAAATGCTGCTGCTGTTTTGTAGCTTGCAATACAGCCAGAGATATCTGTCAAACAGAAAGGCAGGGCAGTGAGCAGGAGCAAAAGGCTGCTCGAGAGGAAAGGTGTATCAGAGCTGGGGAAGCATCTGTAAGGGAATGCAGGCTTCAAGGGGAGGTGAGTGTGCAGTTCTTCAGGCCAAATTCACATAAGATCCTGTGTAACTGCAATCTCTGCTTCCTATTTTAACAGTACCCAGTTTTGGGAAAGGTTTTGTCTACAAGCAGTTAATTTTCCTCACAGTCAGCCAGAATGTCAGGTAAAACACACTATTTTCTTCCCTTAATATTGCTTCTCCTTATTATGTACATTGATCAATTCAAAAGAAGGAAACTCTTTTCCTCTTACTACTGCCACTTAGCAGATTAAAAAAAAAAAACAGGGGAGGATAAGGCAGGATTTTTCAAAATGCCTTCACTGTACCTCTTACTCTGACTTTTTCAACTCATTAGTTAACTTTTGGAAATCTATTACAAAAGTAGTTCAGCTTGACTTCACACCCTTCTTTCCCTCCTTGCAATGGTTGCCACTATGCAGTCACATGCGTACAGTTTCAGTCATGTAAAGATAGTTTGCTTTTGACAAGGGTGTTATATATGCCAGAAGAAAGGTCTGCCAAGTATTTAGAGTGTCACAGGAATTTACCAGGATATTTACTGGGTATTCTTCCCCTGTTTTGCAATAAAGTTTAGTTCAGCTCTTCCTGTCAGGAGCCTGAGTTAAGCCACAATAGGGTAGTGGTGCTACCTGTGAGCAGTAATTCAGCAACTTGGTGTTAATTTCTGAAGAGAGTCTTTGAATCTGTGGTGCTTTAACCCATGCCAGCAGATCAGAACCATGCAACCACTCACAAAAAGTGGCAGTTTGTCACAGAAGCAGTTCCTTTCCATGGAATTGTTGAAGTGAAAAGAAAAGAAGCTAGTAAAACTATAAATACAGATGTACCTGTTGGCATGGAGACTTGGAGAAGTATTAGCCTAAGGAGATAAAATATATTTTTATCATTAGCATTTACACCTAACCTTGGCACCAAATCAGAGCTGAAGAATGAATGCCTGAGATAAGACAAAATATTTTTCTGACACAAAATATGATATAAAAAATTTTCTATCAGTGTTAGGTTTAGGATTAAATTATTTTCCAATGGACTAAAATTTGGTCTATTTTTAATACATTATAAATATTTACTACATTTCATAACATTTTTAATTTAATTTAAATATTTAATGTTTAGTGGTAATTTTAGTCAATACTTTAAGAGTTTTGAAAGGAGGTGACTAAAACCTATAAATTTTGTAGATTTCTGACTACATACACACTAGTTCATAAAAATTAATTACAATACCTTGAACTTTTGAATTTTCCTTTCTTAATACCATTTTTTTTAAATTGTATGCACTTGTTTGAGGCAGCAGATGCAAAATCTTCCTTTCTTTTTCTTTTTCTATCCTTACTAGCATATAGAATTTTTTATTAATGTTTTTATATTTATTACCTTACAAAAAGACCTGTTAGTACTCATTCTATCTCTTGTCATTAGAGTTCAACTACCTTATGTAATTTAAACTATATTCTATTTGCATATCATCAAGACGCATTTGTAGGATAGACTTTAAGTAATTCTTTGAATCAAAAGAATTAAACATTTTAAGCTAGACACTTTACTCGTTAAATTATAATTTCACATTTCTAGCAAAAATTCTTATTTATACAATATAAGTCTTATAAGCACCAAATTCTGCCAAATTGTATTGATTATTCACCAAGGATTTTTTTTTAGTAACTTTTTATTCCATCAGAAAATGTTAAATAACTGCTCTGGCTTTGTTTTAAATCCATGAGCCTGTTGACCTAAAGTAAAAAGAAAACCACAAAAATTAGTTGAAATTGACCTTTGCTAAAGTAAAGAGATGAAGCAAAATGATGCTAAGGATTTTTCTTTTCTGCTATAATGCAAGAAGGCAATCTAATTTAATTATTATTCTGTCACTGTGCTAATGACTATTTAGCCCTTAAAAATGACAGTCTACACTAAAATATGGAGCTGGCCCACAGCTTTAATACTAAACCCATTTTTTTAATTTTGTGCTAATTTCAATCACAATGGAAAATTGTGCACAATGTCATTATTTAGATTGATTACAGGCATACATTAAAACATTTGAAGTTTAATAACTTATATCTTTGAAGTGCGGTATTTTGAGAGATTGGATAGTTTCATTTAATAGTTTCAACAGCAAGGTTTTAAGAAGGTTTTTAAAAATAGAAAGTTAAGCAAAAAATCTACACATGCTGTGTTCCATCACCCCAAAGGTTTGCTAAAGAACTGAAACCTTGCCAGTTGAAGAAGATGAACCTGCTTTGATAGAACCAAAGTAGACTATCCAGTGTTATAGAGAAACCAAATAAAGGTATGCATGAAGCAGATGACTGATATAATTGTAAAACCTCTACAATTCGCTGCTAATTTGATGAAAAAGAGAATAAAGAAAAACAACACTAATCCAGGGACTCCATATTCTACCAGCACTCCTTAAATGTTATAGTGCCTTATTAAAGTTCTGGCTTTGTGGTGTCTTTGAATATACAGATGAAATGGAGATAGGGCAATGTGATAATTTGCTCCAGGACATGCACTTCCTGCATTCTGTTCACTATAAAAAAAGCCTGGTTTTAATTAAGTTGCTTTCAACTAATTCAGGTTCTCCATAAAAATGTAATTTAGATGTGTTATAACTGAGATATCCTATTGATTTGCAAATATTGAAATGAAGGTCAAAGATATTTTCCCCTTTCTTTTCTACTTGGCCAAATCTTTCTAGGAACCACATACTGGAAAATAATACAGCTGTGATAGAAGCAGTTCCTGGGTTGTTTTTGTCTGTTTAGGGGGTTTGAGGGGTTTGATTGTTTAAGTTCTAGAGTCACTGAGAATGTTTTATTCTTCTGTTTTATTGATTTTTATGTATTTGATCTGATTTTCCTTGGAAAAGAAAAATCACCTCCTTTGGGGTATGATGAAGTTGCTAAGAAACCTTAAAATTGCACAGATGGATAAATGCTGTTATTTTAGGGACAAGTGATGCAGATTTACTTATAAAAACTTTATCTAAGTAACTGAATGATTTTTATGTACTTTATAATATTCCAAAAGCTCTTCCCAAAATTATACTTATGCTATGTTCAGATCAGGCTATGTTAGGCAGAAAATGCGGTCTGGTATCAACAGAAGGATTTGAAGTCTGAGGTCAAGACAGCAGACAGCTTGTGAAAGACATTCGTTGAGATGCAGAGCTTACTGACCATGAAATAACAATGTCCCTCTGCTCCTAGGCAGTTCAGCACTACTTCTATGTGTGAGTGTTTGGGGTATTTTTTGGGGCAGGGGGATGTTGTGGAGCAAGAAGTGAAGGATCTGTATGATTTGGTGTTGCCTTCACCTTTCTGAGGAGCCTGACACTGAAGGCATATTACAGGCAGTGTTTTACAATTAGAATAAGAGAAGAGAAAAATGTTTAGTGCTCTGTGACCTTACAAACATGTTTTATGTATGCAGGTGAGCTACTAACCTACAACAGTATTAACTTGCCTAGATAGACGAAGGACCTAATCTCAAATGTCTAAGATTCTGAGTCATGGTGATAAATAATATAATTTCCCATTTTTCAAATGGTCCTTTGGTCTTTTGCTTGCAATGGTTTACTTCACATCTGGCCTTGGGAATCTCTGATATGTTATAGCAAGTTTGCTGAGCAACTCCTATAAAATGCAGAGCTTTTGCAACTCAGTGTTTGGTGCCATGAGGGAAGATTCAGCCTCATGCCACAACAGTATGAACTGGGAATTAAGAGAAGTTTTGTGTGATCATGATACAGACAGGTGCATCTTTTAATGGATTTGAAAACTGAACCCCTACTAATAAAATCTGCTACCCAGAACAATTTATTAACTACAATCTTAAGAAAATTATTGATTTGGCATATCCAAAGACTGATGGAAAAATATAATTTAGCAGTAAGTTAGAAAGGCATGAAACTAGAAAAAAATTTTTTTGAAAAATCATTGCACAAAGATAGATAATATTTACAGACTTACTACAAGGTCTTGGCAGAAGTGTTGATCAAATACAGATGTTACATTTTAGATTAGAACACAAGGTCTCGGCAGAAGCGTAGACCAAATGCAGATGTAACATTTTAGATTAGAACACAGAATTTTATGTGCCTAGCTGAAATGAAACAAACATTGGTCAGAATATTTTTTTCATTTTTTAAAAACTATTTGCCCATTTAATTAAAATGGTATAAAGAAAGATGGTATCTGGGCCAGAATTACAACATGGAGGTGCTCCATTAAATAAGTAATTTTAAATTCAAAATGTTCCAGGGTGTAGAAGACAGAAATTTCATTTTCTTAGAGGAGTCTATTGTTGGAATTGCTAAGCTCTGCTGGGGTGATAAAGATGGCCTGTTTTAGTGCCTTATTTCATAACATTTACAGAACTTATGTTTCTTGTTCTTTGTTGTTTGTGTGTGTACATTACTTCATTAAAAGGCCTACACAGCACAACCATTTAGCAGAATACAGTTGTCAGACTTTTCTCTGTTTTCATACTGAATTGGCAGAATAAAATGTGAGTTTCTGGAAACACATAGAATTTCATTTCCTCCTGATTAACTTTTTTTTTTCTTTTTTTTTTTTTTTTTTTGCTTCTGCTTTCTTGTAAAGAAGCTTTGCAAAAGCTCAAACATTACAAAAAGAAAACTGGAACACTAAAATAGCACTATGTAACTGAAGGCTGAAATTGAAAAATTCCATTATAAATAAACTTTGGTGAATTAATTGCTATAATCTCACCATACATTTCAAGTATGTAGTCAAGTATGTAGAACTTTCCAGGAAAATTAAGTAGTTGAAGAAATTACCTAAAAGTTCTAATATGAAAAGAATCCTAACAGTTACACTAAAAAAATCAAAGAATTTTGAGTATGTTTGTGCAACTACTTCTGATTTTGACCTTACGGATTCACTAACTTAATGGATGATGTTTAGGCATTTTAACTACTGAAGGAGAGTTACTTATTAAATGTTTAGACTTTTAAACAATTGCACCTAGTCTCTTTGTGACCTCTGGTTGGTTGTGGGCAAAAAATTGTAAGTTATTAGAGACTGAGGTAAGGCAGCTGAAAATCTGAGGAGAGCATGATAACATATAGTAATTTAATGTGTCAATACTGTTAAAAGACTTGTAAAATTGGGTGATTTTGATTAGCATTATAGGTGAAAAAACTTCCTAATCACCAAATACCATTATAAAAATCAGCAAAATTTGCAAGTGTTTTTATTTTAAAGATGAAATTTTAGAAGTCAGAATAACTGCCCTCCAAAGTTCTTGACCCCCTTCTTGGCAATGATGCTATTTTTGTCAGCAGCACCAATGAATGCAGTTGCTATACTGTATGAAATAATTGTATTATATGACAGATAAAACAAGAAGTATGCATCATATTATAAATAATTTAATTTTACAAAGGAATTCTACATCTTAATCTGTTCGACCACCACTTTCACTTAGACCCGAAATAGAATTATGTTATTGTATTCTTTGCTACAATCTAATTTTTCACCCATAAGGAAATGTCAGGTCACATTTATAGCAAACTAGGGGCCTCTAAGCCAGATTGGAAGGTCATTCTGTTTGAGCATTGTAAATGAACCTGTCCAGCAAAGTTTTGGTTAAGGACAACCAAGGTCTCATTAGACAGTTAATTTACCCAATTGCCAGTAAAACCAAGGTTGTTGCTCTCTGCCCTGTGAATTTTGCAGTGGTATCAAGCATCTAGGAATTAATCCTTTACTGTGAAGTCTGGGTAGAATTATATTAAAACAAATTTTGTAGAATATCATTATATTACAATGCAAATAACATTAAGGAAAATAACCTTGTGCTAAAATGAGACAAGCTGTATTTCAGTATTATGAAAAATAAGGATTTATTTTTGTTTTATAAGTGTTGTAAAGCCTTATTCTAAATCTACATTCTAAGAGGCTTGACTAACTTTCATAGCCTCCCTAGACTGCTACATTGGCATGATTAAGTTCTGTCAAAAGACTTTTTTTGCAGTAAAATGTGACTCCTTTTTATATATATGATTGTGCACTTGTTATACACACCATCAGGGAACATGACTGCAATCTTGAAAGCAATTTCCACCTCACTTATCTAGTGTGGACACTGGAGAAATAAAGATGCAGCTCTGGGTGGTGCCTAAGTCACTAATTAATCTGTGCTCCATTGTAGGCAGAAAGAAGACAGGAATTAAATATTACAAATTTGTGAAGGGCCAGTCAACACATAATAGTTATATAAAGTAACTTTTGTGCTCTGAGTATTGTTTTGCAGTGGTATTTGTCTATTCTGTAACACTGCAATATGGTTTCAAAAAGCTTTTCTTTAAGCTGAGATTTCCCAACTTGGTGCAAAACCAGCAAGGTGATGACTCCAGTGCCAAATATTTTAAGCAACATACTGGTAAACTGAGTAAAAGCATTTAAGTTCTGTCCTGAAAGTAACTATTTTTCCCATCCTCTCCCCATCTTCTTTCCTGACTTATATGATTTATACAATATGTATATTATACATGGCAGGAGAGGAGAAAATTCTTGAAAATAGAGCTGGTATAAATCAAAGCGTTGGAGTTATATACTGTGATAGGAACACTAGAGAGAAGATCTGTAAGGAAGAAAGAGAATTTTTTCTTTCTGCATCATCATAGCCTATTTTGAACCATGAATAAAAACAACATAATTGATTTGAGGTAATTTGAGCACTTGCAGTTTTCTTCTCCCAGTCAAAGCAATATTGTAGGAGGAGGGGTTGGGGAAGGCAGTCTAGGGTTGCCATGGGAAACAGCAGTTGTATGAGTTCTCCACCCCCTTTTGTAAGAGAATTGTACCCTCCCCCTGTCCTGTCAGTTATTGTTCAAGTCTGCCCCTTAGCCTAGAATCTTCTCTGTTCCACGTTTTCCCTTTGGTTCTTCCACCAAGAACACTCCTTTCCCTTTTCCCCACTGGTTAATGTTATATTTCCCCTCCCTTTAGCCTTCTCCCGATTGTACCCTCGAATGCTAAACCCTCCTACCCCTACGCAGTTAAAAGATTCCTCAGCCCGCCCTTCGGGGCTCTCGGAATCTGCCTCCCTTCTGCTTTGTTGTCTCCCTGTCTGCCCCTTCTGCGACCCTTCAATAAATGAGCAGGATTTCAGCAGCCCGAGTGTCCCTCCCATTCTTCTGGTGGACCCTCAGATGTACCAGCTATCCGAGCTTCGTGCCGAGTGGCTACAAGCCCCCACGGCTAGGCACAACATGACTGGTTCTGTTATGATATAATGGAATTTCTCATGGTGACATAGAAAAAAGCTTACTATTTAGAGCAGAAAAGTCCTTTTATCTTTTGTGTCATTCAGAAAGGGAACAAAGTTTATTCTGATAATCTGAGACTCATGATGTCAGGTATGACGAGAATGCACAGCAGAAAAAAGAATTTTCCATAGAAGACATTCTCCGTTTAGCACTCTGTAGAAATTCTTGCATTCTGTACTGGAAATCCTAAAAGTCCCAGAGTAGTTAAATGCAATGTATTTGATTGTCTCAACAACACAGTGCTATGGAATTCCTGGAAGAAATTGAATGATCTGCCAGAGTTGGTAATATTTAGTGAGCTTTTGCCACATCAGTTTGGTTTCTTGATTTTCTTGAAGGCTGCTTTTCTCCTCCACTTCTCTGCAGAGCTGCAATGAGACTCTTGCTAGCATTGAAAACATCTTAGGTTGCAAAAGCAATCTCTTTGCCAAGCTAAGAACAAATCTTTGGCACAACATTTATCTTTTTGTGCTATTTTCAGTGTCAGGCATGTTGGTCACAAGTCTGCCACCAACATTCTCATGCTTAACTTCAGAGACATGGATAGCTCTGTTATTGCTAAAGTGGCTTCATGTATGAAGCAAGGATTTTCAGTGCTCCGTGATCCAAAGAGTCTAATTTGGGATCACACATTTCTAGTGAAAATTTCAATTTTCACTAGAAAAAGAAGGGATTTTTTTCTTTAGTGCAGTCTCTAATGCAGCAAAGTGTTGATTTCTGTTGATTGTGTAAAACCTAAAGTAGAGCCTGGGAACTTGAACATGATGAAATACAGGCAGACTGACTTCTCCGCTTACATCAGATGGGTTTTGCTAAAGGAGATATTTTTTTCAGGGCAATCAAAATTAGCTTGTTTTCCCAATCCTACTGCATGAGACATAATGCTTACAAATAAGGTAGACAACTTTTATGAAGTCAAGAAAGGAACAGTGCGCTCAACCACACTGAAGAGTTACATCTTTTTCCCACTGCTAATATAAGGTATCTTCCTGAACTCATGGAGGGTAAATGACACCATGTGGTATGAATCTGAAAGTGAAATAATAATAAATTTTCTGGGCCCATGTTGTGTTTCCTGCAGGTTTCAATGATAATTTTGGAAATAATATTGGAACTTCTGTTTTCCAGCAGTGGAAGTGGCATTGTTTAAAAGAAACTTATCAGAAAGGAAAGAAGTGTGGCAATTAATTGTTACCTGCACATCTCTGGGTATAAAGCCACCTTCTGCAAAGTAATGTTATCCTCCCCCTAGTGAGCTCTCCCCCTATAGGCTCCAGCATGGCCAAACATTCAAGAATTCTTCCTACTTAAAGGAACAGAGGGAAGCTGAAGTGATTGCCTGAGGCAAAGCTGTCATGGAGGCAGGGAAATTGCTCTGTTAGTGTAACTGCTCCCAAATATCATGGGTGATATATAGGTTTGTGTTGTTTTGGGGGATTTTATTGGGTTTTTAATGAAATACTGCATTTAAGAACAAAATAGAGAGAACAGTTAATTGTGCATTTGATGATTATATGAAGAATAAAGCAGTTGGCTAATTAAGTCCCTAATTACTACACTATTTCTGTAATGATTCTACAATTGAAACAAAAGTCCTCATGCATTTACAGCATTTTTTGCTTAACCAGGTATTATGAGTCACTAGTCCAAAGAGCAACCAAAGAACTCTGCAGGTGTACAGAAGCCTTTCATAACAAGCTGCAAATTGGTTAATTTGTGCCAGGAAGGTGGCAGGTAACATGTGACCCGTTATTTAGCAGAATAAATTGTCTCTTGGACTCAGTACCTTTGCAGTTCTGTCAGCCAGCTGGACTCCAAGCAATCTGTGCCTCTAAGCTTTTTTGCCATTTAAATGCAATCACATTATGCACTCCTTGCTCATAGGTTTCCACCTTAAATCAATCTGTGGCATTTGACACTCGCATACTAAAAATAAAATTAGCTGAGTCCCAAGTTAACATCTGTTTATTAAAGATAATCTTTCATCTATAGAATTACCAGGACATTTGGCCTGATTTACTATACTAACATTTCCATTTTCGCCCTGGGTAGGGAGCTCTGATAGTAATGCTGTACCCTATGGTGAAATAGTACCTAATCAGTATTTATGAATAGGGTTTTGAAAGTCACTAAAGAGCAAAGCTTTCACAGTGGACTGGGGAAGAGGTTTTACCTTCTTAAAACACAAATATTGCAGAGCTTTGGGGATCTGTATGACATTTTAGAATTGAAGAGCTTTCATTTTAAAATTGCAATAAAATGTGTAATGTAATTCTATCATTAGCTTAACTGGAATGTATGTCTTTTGGCCACTAATGCTATTGTTAAACCTTGTAATTATTATGCAAATGAACTGCTTCACTTAAAGAAAAGCCAAACAGTGAATACAGAATCTTCAAATTCTGTCAAAGGAGAAAATATTCCCCTTGTTTTTTCTTTTTTTTTTTTTTTCCTTTATTTCTTTTTGAACTTAAATATTGTTTGGGTAAATTGCATTTTGGGAAGAAATAATCATTATTGGTGTTGAAAGAAGACCTGTGGGGTTATCTCTATATAGTAAGAGTGTGATGATTGCATAATATGTTTGGTTTTCTTACTATGAGATTACAATGTCCAGGTTCTAATACTGGCTCTTTTCAGAAAGCTGGCCTCACGGAAAAGTCAAAGTTATGCAAGGGAGCTTGATGCAGAGGTTCTTTTGTTACTGGTGACTCACCTGTGTGCACAAACTGGACTTGTCTAGAAATTACTAGGATCACATTGGATGATACTTCCTGTTCCTTCAATGCGGAGAGTAGATTGCTATTCCCTTTTATTTACACACCTACTGTTTATATACTTAGATGTTATAATCCTGCATTTCCTTCTAGTTCTCTAAGCAAGTCTGTTTTTAAATCTTCACAAAGCTTTATCTTCTAGACATGTATACTTTCTCTCCTTAGGAGGTTTCCCAGTGATTCCATGACCAAAACTTGATATTGGAGTTCAAGTTTTCAGAATATATATGTCCCAATAGTTGATGAAATTGTAAAATGTGTTGTTTCCATTACATGCTATATTCCAGTTTATGTGAACAACATTGATTACTGGGTTTTATTCATTGTATCTAATATTTTTAAATTGCTATTACATTTATGATGTGTCATAACTTTTTAGATTCTTTTCCACAAAATTGTCTAATGAAGCTTTTTCTTCCATACTGGATGTTCCTTATAGTTGTCCTTTGCAAACTTAATCTTTGTTTCTGCTTTTGCAAATTTTACGTAGGCAGAATACTGTCTTTAGAGGAGATTGGTAGTGTAAACTTTTGAAATTCAAATAATATTCTTGGTATCTGAACTTCTTGGAATGCATTAAAGACTCATCATCAACCTGTGTATAAGTGTTATTAACATGAATCGTAAGCACATAATTTACTTGGTGATTCCATCCTGGTTAATTGCACCAGGGAATGAGGTACTTTGAGTAGGGAAAGGAAGATATTGGTTCCTATTCAACAACAAAGTTTACTCCCTTGGATTTCTTTTGTAAGTAACTGATTTACAAAATGGAAAATAAAGAATGTGAAAACTGATAATATTTTTTCTGTCTCTGGCAGCACAAAGATATTGCTGAAGAGGTTTATATTGTATATTTTTGGTGTGCAAGTGCCCAGAAAATGTCCCTTTAAATGAAAAAAAAAAAAAAAAAAAAGGGATTTATTTTAACATAACATTCATTTATGGAAAAACATAGAAGAGAAAAATTTTGATCAGTTGTAGTACATGTGAAAGACTCAACAGTGTTTAAATATTGAGAATGAAAACTTGCTTACTAAATTATTTCAAGACCTTGAACAGATTCCATAAAACAAAGTGCTAATAGCTATTACCATCTATGTATGGTGTATTGTAATTCTGTTTTAATAATGCTATTAATATTCACCAAGTTGAGCTGTGTTGTAATTATTCTTGATAATATATGTATTAGATATTACAATACCTAGTATGAGCAGACAAAAAGGAAGTAATGATTATAAAGCTTGCTAATTTAGCACCTGCACTCAACTCATCATATTCATTGCCTTTAAGTTACGTTATTGGAAATAGAATTTGTCTTACCAAATTTGAAGGGCTGTGATCTATCTGAAAAAATGCCAACCACAGAGTAAGAATCAGGCAGGAATTCATTCACAGACTTTGTAGCAGGTTGTATATCTGCCTTTTTTAATGCATATGGGTACTTATGGGAAATAACAGTATCTTACTCTGTTTCAGTATTTTAGTACTAATGCCCAATTTTTTGAGGTTCTTTTAATTCCCCCTTGAAAGCCAATGCCAATGTCAGCTTAAAAATTAAGCATTTTAATTATATTCAAGATTCCTACCAGACATGTGCACATGGAGACACTGCTGCTGGGTCCCTGGAAGCCATCAGCTCTGAAAGGAATAAAATCTCTATATATTTGGTCAGGTTAAGGTCTGTCTGGTATCCACATCTTGACTCTACCATATTGCAGGAGACAACTTCAGTTATTGCAGAGACAGAAGGGGAATGGGAAAGAGACAGGAAGGAGACAGCCAATAGTCAAGACTCCTGAAACCTACAAAAAGAAACTATTCTGTCCCTATCCCAAAGTTAAAGCAAGCTCATTTTTTGAATACCTGACAGGATCCTCAAAATCTTATTTGCAGAAGTGTTGAGTATTTGCATTTAAAATGGAAAACAATGCAAACAACCTTTTAAGCATGTTAATTACTATATGCTATTGCATTCTCTGAAAACCCCAAAGTTTTGATGTTTTGACTTGAGAAGTCAGAGTTTATGGGTACCTTTGCTAGGCTTCAACACTAAATTTTAGATTCTTCTGTTCTCACAAAAATCAATCATGAATATGGATTATTACATGCAGGAACAGAAATCACA
Organism: Vidua macroura; assembly: GCF_024509145.1. Lineage (NCBI taxonomy): Eukaryota > Metazoa > Chordata > Aves > Passeriformes > Viduidae > Vidua > Vidua macroura. Next base: position 50,732,853 of record NC_071611.1, read on the forward strand.
TTGTATGTATGCAATATTAGTTAATTGGATAGTGTTTTAGTAACGAACCCTAAGCAAAGCATGTCCAAAACAAGGAGAAAATAAATACTGAACCTATATTTATGTAAATGCATACCAACATTTCAGTGAATTAAATAATTCTTTGAAAAAGGAGAAAAAAGGATGTAATCTTCAATATAAAATATCTGTGTTGAAATAGAAATGTGTATGTCCACCTTTGTGAAACAAGGTTTTACAAGAAATTTGAATTCTAGATTTTAGTATTTTTGGGAGTTTGACACTGTAATCTTATAATTATTCTATTGATGTTGAATATAAATGTTGTAATGTTATGCTGTGAGATGACTGGTTTTTAAATAAAATAATTCTCTCTGCAAAACTAATAAAGTATCATGCTAAAGAGCCATCTATAACAACACTTGTTATTTGCTTTCTTCCATTAAATATCTTCAAGAGAAGCAAGGGAGACTTTCGTATATATTGACGATGCTGGTAATAAGAGGCTGAGTGACTCCAGCTGGCTAAACTAATTTCATGCCAAAAGTGTTTTTACACTCCTAAATCAGAAATTAATGTGTTCAGAGAAAATCAGGCCATGATTGAGAGATCTTTTTGTTTCTCAATATCTTCTTTTCTCTCTTAGAAAATCCCAATTATTGTTTCCATTAAATTTCTGTGGAATTATCCCAGTATTCTGCATGAGGGTGTGCTGGAGCAGACCATGCAATAACTTTCTCTGCTAGCAAAAGAACAAGAAGGAACTGTTGAGTTGAACCCAAAGCTGATATGACATACATTGTTTCCTAAGGTTTATAAATTGCAAGCAGGGTTTAAAGCATGTGAATTTCATATCACTAATGTCTGTCTTAGTGATGGGTAAATCAATTATTTGATTTACTTCAGTAATAATAAAACTATACTTGCAGCAACCTTAATCTTGGCTCTGTGTGTTTGCATTTGATGTAGTCTATAGTTGCAGAATTATTTATTAAACATTTCCTTCTATGTGAGGTAGAATGATGATTCATAGCTGCTTTACATAAGATAGTTTTGGGGAATATTTTATGCTCTAACTTGTTCTTTTGAACACAATACAGATTACAGTAAAAAACACCCTCTGTAAAAATTGCTGTTAAATAAAAAGAAAGATAATATTTCACTTGTGATGCAAGAACCTTCACAGGAGATGCTCTTTAATTTAGTCCTTAACTCACCCAGTTGTGCATGAATATTCCAAGACTTTATACATTAGTAATATGTAAGATAACACTATAATCTAAAAGCTTTGCAGCACCATGGGTATAGCAGCACAAGATGAGCTATTCTTATTGTTATGAGCCAACTGAGCAATTCAACATAGATTTTTTTCCTTGTGTTGTTGAAAAATAAATGGCAGCTACAGCAGCATATGTTCAATGCACCCCATTGTTTTTACTCCTTTCACATCCATGGAGTTGGATAAATCATGATCCTTGGCTCACTATAGTCAGGGACATCATGTTGTGCAATGTGCAGAAAATATGTATAATATTCTCCGGAGAATAGGTAGCAATTCAGAAGCTTATTTTTCTTTTGACATACATATACGTCATGAAATATTAAAGAAAATCCTGCTTAATGGTGTTACTGCACATTCGGTTTGTGGTGTGGCAAAGCCAATCATCGTTGATAATTTTAAAATCAAAGGGCAAATATAATTCCATTTACAAAACAGCTGTTAAAGCTGCAATTGGAAACTCTGAAATTATTCTTCTTGCTATAATTATTGTTCTTTTTTATTGTGATGGTTTCAAGGAACCATGGTTCTTGTTCTTGATATATGCACATCAGAAGTATAGTTATTGTCTGCCCCAGAGAGCCTATAATCAGAGCAGCAGCAAAAGGAGGCAGGAAAAGGTGAGCTAGGAAACTCACTGTATTAAGAAATCTACTATGATTTGGGTAATAAGCAGCTGTGGCAATTAATCACCTTTCTTTAAAAGCTGTTTACTGTGTGTATGGATGTATTTTTAATTATAATGGTGGTTTTATGTAATTATGAATTAAAAATAATAAAGTCTGTAGTGTTTGGAAATATTCTTATGTGGAATAAGGGTAACAAGGGGAAGCAAGGCAAAAAACTAGTTTGCTCTGTGAAAAAATTTTTGTTTACCTCCTACTCCCTTATTAGGAATAAAGTTTAAGTGACTGGATGTGGTGGTAGAGTTAATTTTCTGCATAATGTTTGGTGTGAAGTGGTATCTTGGGTTTGTGCTGGAAAGACAAGAATAACACGAGGATGTTTTTGTTATTACTGAGGATCTTTCACACAGAGCCATGATAGAACCATGGTCTCTGCTGCCCCTCACCACTTCCCACCAGCAAGATTAGGGTGTACAGGGAGCTGGGACAGAACACAACCAGGACAACTGACTCTAGCTGACTCCAGCAGTATCCCATACCATATGGCATTATGCTCAGTACATAAACCAGGGAACAAGCTGGCTGGGAGCCACTGCTCAGGATCTGACTGGACATTGGCTGATTGGTCATGATGAATTGGTTTTCATTTGCATGACTTGTACTTTTTGACTTTTATTTCCTCCTCTTTTTGTTGTTGTTGTCATTATTGGGTTTTTTTATTACAAATTTAATATAATTTAATTTATTTTATAATTTTATTTTATTTTACTTAATTTAATTTAATTTAATTTAATTTAATTTAATTTAATTTAATTTAATTTAATTTCTAAACTCTCTTTATCTTAACCTGCAGGTTTTCTCACTTTCACCTTTCCAATTCTCATACCCCTATCCTGATGGGTTGGGAACAAGTAAGCAGGTGGAACTCTTACTTTAGCAGTTGCAAACATTCAATATTTGTGTAATGTTTCTGGTTTGGTTTGCATTTTTTTGATTCTCAGGCACAGTCAGAATAATAATCTATTTTTAAGCCAGATTGTAATGTCTCATTCATTGGTCTTAAGGAAGTTTGAAAGCATTGGATGAAGCCCCAACTGAAGATGTCTCAACCAATAATGTTTAGGGAGAAAGCTGATATTCTATTTTTGGTTTTGTTTTTTGTTTTTTTTTTTATTATGCTTCAATCAAATAAAGAGAATGGCTGATTTTTTTAATCAGCAATTTTGTAATACTGAAGAAAGAAATCTTAAAAAGTTATGTAGCTCAACTATAATTTACGTCTTTGAGTGTAATGAAGCCATACACCTACCTTTTAAGTATTTGTTTTACGTTATTCTCACCTCTTTGTCACAGCTGCATTTTCCATTCCGGTACACCTACTCTTCCAGAGTACAAAATCTTAATGAATCTCTATATCGTACAGAGTTTGGAGGACTTACTTTTTTTTCCTGCAAAAGTTAAATAAAGTACAAAACTTTCAGCCCATCAATCCTTTAGCAAGCTGTCCAAGGTTACATTTCATTAGCAGATTGTGTCAGTGGATAAATCGTATAGCATGCTCTGAAGAAAAGGTGGAAAACATCCAGTCCTTTTTCATTAGATCCATCTGAAGCTGAACCACTGGAGATTACACACAGAAAGCACATAAAACAGAAAAAAATACTATTCTGTCTATAAACTGCATTAATCATTCATTTCCTTCTGAGTGCTTTGTATCACTTCCCCTTGTCTAGTTAGGCCCAAAACTGGCAATTTAATTTTGAGCTGCATGACAGATACATTTCAAGGAAAATCACAGACATAATGACTCCTGCCAAGCTTGATAAAGTTCTCATTCGTCAGTTAAAGAGCTTCCAATAAGACAAGATGGATAGATCAAAATGGGACCAATCACGTGATGCTGTGAACAGAGTTGGGGTTGACGGGATTTTTCCCCTCTTTCTCTCATGCATGCACAAGCACATATTCTCCAAAACAAACACACACGCACATGCATACCCCCTCACACATATTCTTCGTGTTGATTCTGGGAATAGAAGTAATTAGGGGACTTTGATTCACTGGTATGAACTAATTACCTAAGAGACTGGGATTACTTTACAGTAAGTGTCAAAGACCTGATTAAAGATAGTAAATACCTGAGGAGTCACCCATGGACTGCAGTGTCAAAATTATTTTTTTCTTAATGAAATGTTTACAGGCTATGTTGAAAATCAGTGTTCTAATAAAAGTGAGCTATGTAAAGAAATAGTGCAGTAAAATCTAATGAATTGCTGGAAAGTGTGCTACATAAACAAGAGAAGCTCTAACAATACAGAGGAGACATACTGGGATAGTTTAAGGACCAACTTAAATTGGTGATAAGCAAGTTAGAGGAGCACTGTCAGATTAAAATTGTGTATCGAATACAATGTTAAGTCAGTGTATGTATTAGATATTGAAAAGTCATTATGTAGTTAAAGGCTTGGCTAAATACAAAGACATCAGTGCTGAGGATATCCTAATCAGACATCACTGGCAAACTTTATTTTCAGATGTAGCTTAGGATAAGAAAGACTAGAATAGCCTAGGGTAAGAAACTACACACTTACGCACCTTTATGCATAATTAGTCATTAAAGTAATTTTTGGAAGAGATTTCACACCAAATTTTTCTATTAGGTGGTGAGAGCACAAATATTTCTGAGAGCTCTACACTTGTTTAAAGCATCAAAAATTAATGATTTTACTTGGCAAGGTATTCTCCTGGAGAAACTGGTAGGTCATGGGTTTAACATGTTCACTCTTCACTGGGTAAAAAACTGGTTGGATGACCTAGCTCCCAGAGTGATGGGGAGTGGAGAAATATCCAGTTGGTGTCTGCTCACTAGAAGGAATTCTACAGGGATCAGTGTTGGGTTCAGCCCTGTTTGATATCTTCATCCATGACCTGGGTGAGGTGATCGAGGGCACTTTCAGTCAGCTTGCAGATGACACCAAGTTGGGCAGTAGTCTTGATCTGCTGGAGGGCAGGAAGGCTCTGCAGAGAAACCTGAACAGGTTGGATCCAAAGACTAAGGCCAGTTGGATGAGGTTCAACAAAGGTCAAGTTGCCAGGTCCTGTTCTTGGGTCACAACAATCCCATGAAGCACTACACACTGCCGCAGAGTGGCTGGAAACTGGCCCAGTGGAAAAGGACCTGGGAATGCTAGTTGGCATCCAGCTGATTGCAATCCAGCTGTGTGTGCAGGTGGCCAAGAAGGCCAAAGGCAGCCTGGTCTTCAGCAATAGTGTGGCCAGCAGGACCAGGGCAGTGACTGTCCCTCTGTACTTGGCACTGCTGAGGCTACACCTCTAGTCCTCTTCTGGGCCCTAATTACAAGCAGGACATTGAGGTGGTGGAATGAGTCCAGAGAAGAGCAATGGTGATGGTAAAGGGTCTGGAACACAAGTCTTATGTGTAGTGGCTGAGAAAGTTTGGGTTGTCTAGTCTGGAGAAAAGGAGATGCAGGGGTGACCTTATCACTCTCTACAATTTCCTGAAAGGAAGCTGAACCGAAGTGGGGTTCATCCTCTTCTCCCAGGTAACCAGTGACAGAAGGAAAGAACATGGCCTCAAGATGCACCAGGGAATATTACGTTTGGAGATCACGAAGAATTTCTTCATGGAAAGGGTAGTCAAGCTTTGGAACAGGCTGCACAGGGAAGTAGTGGAGTCAACATCCCCGGTGGTGTTCAAGAAATTACTGGGCGTGGCACTTAATGGGTGTCCTTGACAAGGTGGTCTTGGTTGGTCAAACATTGGACTCAATGATCTCAGAGGTCTTTTCCAACCTTAAAGATTCTGTGATTCTCTGATTCTGTGACTAACAAATTTCAAGCAGCACTTTGACAAAGGCTTTGTAAAGATCAGCTCTAATTTATAAGAAAATGTGTATTAATATATAAGTTAACTTTTTTGCTAAATTATGAGAGATACCGTGGTATTTCTAAAAGGAACCACATGACACTTCTATCCAGTTTGCCAGTTTACTTTCACTGCTTCTGTAGTAATTTAAAGCCACACACACTGCAAGATTAGATCACTTCAGTTGGTGGAAAAAGATTTTTTTTCATCTCTCAGCTCCTTTTCACCATTTTACTGAAGAAAAGAGAAAGATTCTATTCCAAGTTCTGATAAGAAATATAAAACTTCCTTTATTCTCTGTCTAAAACTCTGTATTATTGACAGGTGTCATACTCATTTCATAGGGACTCTACGAATGTGATTTAGGTGAGCTAACCCTATGACTTTTCAGAAGCACTACAAAAAAAGAAAATAATATCATATGCAAAAAACAATATAGAAATGCATTGCTAGCTGCAAAGGTGAAAGAACTCACGTGAAGAAACACTCTAACCCATACTGTTATTGAAAATGCAGTTAGAAACAACAGCTTTCCAACTATTTAAGTCAGTAAAAAAATCTTCCAGAGTCTCTGATCTTTGCGGACTCAGCTTCTGTTCACAGTATTGCACACAACTGCATGACATACACCTTAAGAAGAATTGACTTCCTATAGAAAGGGCACATGTGCCAGGGGTACAGTCATTTCTCAAGGAATTGATTGATAATTGAGCAGATAAACAAGGAATTAAGCAGATAAACAGTCAAACAGTGGGACACTTTGTCAATGAAACAAGATCAAATATAGGAGCTGGATTATACATTAGCTGAACGACCCTGATAGTATAACATGGATGGTAGAATAGAAAAAACATTTCCAAATAGAATAGAGCGCAAGAAAAAAAGATGTGTGCTTACAGAGAATGGTAGACTAGATCTAGAGATCCTACAATCCTGTTTCTTTTTTATCATTAAATAGTTATTCACATTTTCAAGCCACGCATACTCTGCCTTTTCCTTCTTCCCCCATCTGTCAGAAGGAACAACTATTAAAGAAAAGAGATGTTACCTGGGAAGCATAACCCATGTACAGTTTCTGGCTCAGTGAGGATTGATATATTTTGTAAAACATAAAAAAATCAAGAATGTTTATTCTTTACATACTTTTTAGTGAACTCCTAATAATAAAGCAGTGTTTCTGCTACCAGACACATTCAAAATTGCATAATATTTCTCAACTGTAGCAAATAAGTTCAGTGGGGTAACAGAGCATGGTAACTGAGATATTACTGAAATATGGGAGTCTGAACCCCAGCCACTGAATAAGTAAAGCAGGCTACAAAATGTCCTGGCTTGAACTGAATTAGTTATGCAAAGGAGAAACAACAACAAAAAAATTTTAAAAGACCCCCACCCAGCTGTGTTTTCATCTACAAAAATACAAGTAAAGAAAGGAAAGAAAAGAAAAAACTGAATGAAACTTGAAGGAAAACTAGTTCTTGTAGAAAAAAAAAACCCAGAGGTAATTTGGCCTCCTACCAATAGTGTTAGTTTTCAAATTTTGCCAAATAATTATGACCATGTTACATGGTTCAGGAGGGTTTTTTTGCCCAAATGTGGAATTGAAAGTTGTACAACAGTATTGACTACACTAGACACCTTTCTGTGCTTCTTTGGAGCACATTTGTCATGAGCTTGAACAGAACAAATTTTTGCACTGCTTTAAAAGGAAAATTTGGCTGTCATACTTTGATGTGAGTTACAGCATGTCTGTACAGCAAAGTTTGTTCTTTACAGTACAGCCATGAGAACTATCAAAAAAAAAAGGTTGTGTTCATTCTTACCTGACGAAGTACATGACTAGATTGTTGATTACCATCCTAGTTAATGTTCTTGTTACTTCTGCTGCTGCTGCAATTGTCTTGCTGCATCAGCCAGCAGAAATGACAGACACAATCTCACAGATTTATTGTGGTCTCAGCTTTTAACAAAGGCTCAGTTTAGAATGTTTGAGACTATGGGTGTAATTAAATTGTGGATTGGATTAAATTAGAATCTTGTTGACTGTGAGAGACAATGGCAAGTTATCCAAGCTAAGTCAATTAAGTATTCTCAGTATTCATTCAGAGGAAATTGTTGATATTTTAACATAAAATCTATGACTACAGACTGCCACATAAAAATTATAATAGATGCTGATGATGTTTTTATTTCCTCTGTCTGCTTTTTCTTGTGCCTGCTTCTCCTACTGCGTTGTATAGTATCCTGACAGCCATTTCATTTCAATTTATATTTCCATTTTAAGTTTATCAGTATTGAATTTAAAAATAACATTACTGTTTATTTGAGAAAATGGGAAATACAGCAATTTTGTCATGAAAGGTAAAGGAAAAAAAGGCAGAGAAAAATACCAATTGACCCCATAGAAGGCTTTTTTTTTACTTTTTGAAAGAACATATATTGTTTTCTGTGTACCACAAAGATAGCTTTTCTAAAAATGCAAGGGTTTTTTTTTATCATTTCCTTACTTTAATAAGCTATAACATTTACAGGAATCAGACTTCTTTTGATAATCAATTACAGGGCTGACTGGTTATTTATATCTAGTTTTAGGAGCTGCTCCTGTAAATATAGATGCAAATAATTTTACTAATACAAAATAGAAGTGCATTTTGTAAAGGCAGTGCACTGCCAAGCGTATGTATTTCCTATTGTATAAATGTGTGTTCAGAGTAGATACTTTACAGATAATATGAATTTTTAAATTTTTTCTGTAAAGTGAACTAGTCTTGAAATCTATTTTATTAGCCTCTCTGGAACACATATCACTTATATCCCAACCCAAAATGCAGCAAACACAACAAGGTGAAAAAAAGCTAGTGAGAACACCTAGTGGCATTCTTGGTTTTTTTGTTTTGTTTTGTTAGAATGCAACCTGAAACACCTACTGTATTATGTGGTCAATTCTGTGACAAATTCTCACTTTTGAAATATCTAGACAATGTTTTACGTTTTTTTCCTCTCTTTATCTTTGAGTATCACAACCTGCAGTACTAGGGAGCAGGGCAACAGGACCAAATGGCCATATTCTGTGAAGTAAATCTGTACATGACAGCTGCGGCGTTCTCTTTTTCTCCCCGGTCGGGGCAGCTCCGATGCCCTCCGGTGCTGCCTCCTCCCGGACTTCTGGGTTCGCTGCTTCTCTCCCGCGTGCCGCTGGCACTGGCACGCGGGTCGGGGTCTGCCAGGTTCTGTCGCCCGTGCTACGGGTACGAGGTAAAGAGGGAAGGAATGTCCAGATCACCCACAAAGGAAAGCAGGAAGGCTTTATTGTTGCTGAGAGCTGCAGTGGGGTGGTAGTGACCCACGCTTCCCACTCCACGTGGGGGAAATGGCGATGGGACCCAGGAGGGAGTGGGATGATACAGGGGATGTGATAGGGAGGGCAGACGCCGCCCCCCCAATGATGATGTAGGACAGCAACCAATCAGGGAACCCCGCAGGGGCGGGCACCGAGCCTCGGGCTGAGTGGGATCGTGGGGATGGGACGGTGGACACGGGGTTTCCCGGGGCTGGACGGGGCAGTGGTTACAGGAGCGGCAGAGGGGATAGCCCAACAGCAGGCAGCATGGGGCCAGAAACCGCGGTGGGGGGAATACACGGGGGAAGCGCGGGGGTACACAAGACTCGGCTAGCTAACATAAATAAGAACCCCTAAAACCCAATCCCAGGATCCAACAGGCAGCAAGTCAACTGCTTCCCACATGGCTCTGTCCTGCTCCGTACATGTATGCACTGATGAATTTTACAGTATGGTGTGAGAGGTCTAAGATTTCCTGAGCACATGCATGATCACAAGTATATTTTCCTGCATGAAATTCACTAGACAAGAATTGTAGAGTGCTAGCAAAATACCATAGAGTGTTTCATCCTGTCTGTAATCACAGCACAGCTGTTAAGACAGGAACTCATGCGCAACCTATGGAGAAGAAATTCTTTCTGGTCTTAGGATGGATCAGTCTGCACTGTATAGCTAAATCTTGGAAACCTCCCAGCTCCTCTCCTGGATGTACTGTTTCAGTGCTGGCAATTGTTTCAGTTAATATCCAACCTGACCTGTTCAATCTGCAATTTGTGGTGTGCGTCTCTTGTTGGGTGATTTACTAACAGCAAGTAGAATTTGCCTTGGATTTGTAATTTTCCAGTTGCCATAGAATGGTATCGTATTATCCTTTAGCCTATACTTCACTGGTGATCACCCACCAATCTCTGTAGGAATTATTCAATTAGGAGGGTAATAACAGCACCAAGAAGCAGAACTAGGCAAGTCATAGGCAAGTTAGGCAAGTCACAAATGCAACCAAATATACAAAATGCTAATGAGCAAACTGATCTTTGCTAGAAATGCTGGTGTGCAATTCTGTCTTTTGTATTACAAGTTTCAATGTGTTAAAGCAAGCACTTATTAACTATATAGTTATATATCTTTAAATATAACATTATATATCTTTAAATGCCTTTTCAGAATTATATTTGAAAATTTTTCCATAAAAAAGAGTAACATTGAGAAACCAATCTGGCACACAATCAGCCTAAATCTGGGGGAGTGGAATGATTTTTACCGTGTGAATGACTCCTGATCTTCATCATGATACCCGTCAAGGCACTGGGCCCTATGATACAAATCAGTCTGATCTGAATAAAGAAAGAAAATGCCATAAATGGCTTCTACATGTTAAGAAGCTCTCTTGTGAAAATTTGATCCCTAGAACTAAAGAGTACCACTGACTAAAAACCCGGTCATTGCAGGAGCAGAAGGTGGTGTTTGCAGCTTTGGGATAGACTTTAGGCACATACTCATCATCTGCCTTCATGTCAATTTCTCAAATTTTCCTAAATACTACATTTATTGCCACTAAAAATTAAAGACCATTATGAGACAAATTACTGAGTCTCACATTCAATCAACCATTTTTAGTAGTGTAGTGTTAGCCAGATTAATAACTTGAGAGGCTGTGATGAGCATCTTCTCCCCACCCCAGAGCTACTGCATTAAACATACTCACTCTCTTTGTTTAAATCAACTTTTTGCTTTTTATGTATTATATTTTTAAAAATATGTGAAATATGTCCTTCATAACCCTCAGAGGTTTCTTAATTATAGTGTTCAAGGTTGTTTTTTTTTTTTTTTGTAAAATGTATGCAACTTAACAGCGGTTTAAGTGCTCTCTGACATTTTGACACCTGTTGTTTTGTTCTCCCTTTGAATTTTCTCGCTTCTGAAATGTAACAATTGTTTCTCTTATAGATGAGTCAGTTGCCACAGTCAGTTTCTGAATTTATTCCACTGGGAATTACCTTGTTTCCAATAAGGGGATTGGGCTAGCAACTAGATTTTTGTCAAAGCATTCGGATTTTCTGGTTACCGATTAATATAAAATTCTAAGCATATCTCAGTAAGGATTAGTCTAGAAAAGGTTAGTGCCGAGTCTCGTCCCCAGTTCGCAAGAGCCGATCTCTTTCTAGCCCCAGCTAGCTCTCCATGGGGCGACAGGGCAGCGAGAGGCACTCTCTGCTGAACCCAGCTGGGCTTTAGAGAGTGCCTTTGTGGGTCCGAGGACACTGCTGATCCCACCGGCAAGGAAGGAGGCAACACTCTTCTGGGGATAGGTCCAAGATTTATTGTGACTCCAAGGAGAGCCCCAGAGCCCAACAGCACTCAAAGAGGTCCCAGAAGAGAGCAAGCTCTGGGCTTCAAACAGGCCCTGATATAGGGAGGGCAGGGAAACCTGATCAGCCAGTGGGAGAATACATGGGCGTGGCCCTCCAAGGGAAGGACACCCAGGGTATCCACTTAGCAGGGAGGAGGGGGGGGACCCCAGGCCATTGTCTAGTCACCCAGTGACCCTGGCAGAAGCCTCCAGACAAAAGGGAAGGATGGACAAGTCACCTGGGAGGGGTCAGGGGCATGAGTCAGGGTTTTTGGGATTGATGGACACAGGTGCTGATGGGAAAACCTGGGATGAACCAAAAAGGCACAAGGGGGGGTACAGAGGGATAAACCATTTTGAACATACATACAGTGGAACCTAAAAACACAACTCCACAGGTTAGCACTGAAGAACAGTATTGTCACATTGTATATCCACAACCAATTTGATTTTGCATATGTCTGATTCCTCTGTTAGATTCTGTTTTCCTTTTTGATGAAACTCTTGTTCTTATTGTAAACATTTGGTCTTCACTTGTCACTTGTCCTCTGATTGTTTCATAAAGATTTTACATTTACAATCACAAAATGGTTTCCTTTGGTCTTTTTTTTTTTTTTTCAAAAAGAGGAAGCCAAGCATTTTCAAGCTGTTCTTAAATAAATACATTAAATAACCTGTATTCAAGTACTATAGTTTTGTATCAGGCTAACAGGTGAACCTCAAATTTCCCCAAGTATGATTTATCAGTAGTTTAATTTTGGAAGTTTATTAGAAAGGTTAATTGTTTTGGTCATGGCTTTTTTTTTTTTTTTTTTTTTTAATATATATTATTATTATACACTTGATTATCTAGGCACTAAGGGGAAATTATGTGTTTTAGCTAAATGACAAAAAAAGAGAGATCATGTTTTCATCTATGTCACCAAGACATCCAGTTGGTAATAGACCAGTCTGGTCAAGTGGGGCAGGGCTTTGATAGCACAAATCATCACTGCAACTTGTTTGAGTCACTTGTCCTTCTAGACTTGAGCCTCAATTCATTTGGGGTGTGATCTGATTTCTGTACAAACTTGATACTTCAATCTGTATGGGTATGATGGTTTGACAGCATGTATTTATTGAAGAGGAATGATGTAATAGCAGTGTATAGACACAACAATTTCTTTAGTTGCTTTGCTATGACTTTTTGGAATCATACAACCCACAAGTGATACTCTTGTAAGCCCCTTTCTTCCATCAGTCTACTTAAAATGTGATATCAGAAATGCTATTCTATTCTCATCCTGCAGTGCTGGGGTTTCTCTCCCTAGCTACAGCTTAGATATAAATATTTAGTTTGAACACAAAGCAGAAATAAGACAGGAATAAGACAGAAACCCTGGGGTTCCTGTTACTGGGACCAAGTCTGCAAACAGATCTGTTGTAGATGTCGACGAACCCAATGGGAAGAATGATGATGTCTGACTTAGTTCAGAAGGCTGAATGATTTATTAAAATTATGCTATAATACATTAATATACTATATAAAGAAGAATACTAAAACTACATGCTACTTTTCTAACTATCATATCTAACTACTAACAACTCGTGACCCTGTTCACCAGAGTCCAGACACAGGTGGATCTGATTGGCCACCAGACTCAAATAATCCTCACCAGAATCCAATCAAGCAATCACCCCAAGTAAACAATTCAAGCACATTCCACAGGAGAAAAACAAGGAGCAGAAATAGAAATTGTTTTCTCTTTCTTTCTCTCTGTACCTCTATGAAAAATCCTGAGAGAGAGAGAAATGTACTTGCCACACAGATCTGTTTATCTGAATGAATACACAAGTTTTTTATGGCCTGTTGGACCTGAAACAAACC